>NC_068382.1:13741415-14095447 GCF_023724105.1 Carassius gibelio | reverse complement strand
CCTGGATGATGACAGGAAATGGTGTCATGCACAACGGAACCACAATTCTTGATGAATACGGGCACAACTTGGACCGCTTAAAAGTGAGTTTGGAGCCCTGCTCAAAATTGCAATTCTATTTTCGATCTTCTTAAGAAAGTGTTATTCCAAATTGGTGTTGTGATTGTGAATAGAAAAGAAGAATTTTGGAAAAACAGCTTTTATATAAGTTCAACTTGTACAACTACTAGTGATGCACTGAAATTTTGGCTACTGAACGCCTTTTTGGTTTTGGCGCAGATAGTTTCAGAGCTCTGAAATCATTGACTGAAACAGTTGTGACTGTGTCAAAGTATATTTTATGTACACAACATAGATAAGCAACAGCCAGTAAACACGCCAGCAATGTGGATGCACTTCATTGTAATGGAAAAGAGGTCCTAGAGTAGCAAAATGTTAAATTTGTTCAGCTGAATTGAGAGAAATAATATTGAGAGATAAATATTGAGAGATGGCTCATTACCAAATAACTTCTCTATGAATGGTTTATCATCTTTTAGCAAAACCCTAAATGGCATACAGAGTTCAATTACCCATTTAACCAAATTTAATTACATTATTCAGATCAATGAAAACATCAGTTTTAGCATTTCAATACAAAAATTAATCACTAGTGACCACATCTGTCAAGCCCCAAAAATTATAAAAAAAAGACTAAACTGTCACCACGGTGAGTTGAGACTTTTATGCCTGTTATCTTAATTTTGAGAGTACTTTTTGGGGAATTTATCCTGGTTTAGCTGATTTCATATTTCTGTGTCTCATGCGAAAATCTATAGGCTGGAGATACAGTGGGAGTTGTCCGAAAGGAGGATGGGAGTTTGCATTTCTTTGTGAACGGAGTGCCTCAAGGCCCCGCAGCCTGGAATGTTCCGCCCAGCGTGTATGCAGTGGTGGACCTGTATGGACAGGCTGCCCAGGCCACCATCATGGATGATTTGGGTGAGAGGAATAAGGAGAGAGTAGAAATGGGTGGATGGATGGTAGATACCCTGAAGTACTCAAGTGTCCACAGATTTCTCCTTCTCCTACAAAATCTCCTTCTCTCTCTCTCCTTTAGCTGATCTCCCTCCCTTGCCTGATGACAGCTCTGAAGGCCCTACTGCAATGTCTCCTGGTAGCCCATGTTCAGTCTCGGGAGCTGCAGCTGGCAACGACCTCCGCTTTCATCAACTACACGGAACAAATGCAGTCATCACAAATGGTGGCCGAACAGCACTTAGGCAGAACTGCCGCAGCGAGTTCAACGATGCCATTGTTATTTCAAACAGGTTACTTTTTTTTTTTTTTTTAGCCCGAACTCTTAAGTGGTTAAGTTATGATGGTTGGTCTTGATGGATCAGTCATCGATTAAATTAATATTTTATGCTTGTGTGTCTCACTGAACAGGTGCCTCCGGGATGGAGAGCTCTTTGAAATTGTAATTCAGAAAATGGTGGATCGTTGGTCAGGCTCAATAGAAGCAGGCCAGTGAAACTCTGATTCACTAAAGAAATACCACTGATTCAGTACAGAAATTCCACTGATTTACTGAAGAAAAAACACAAATATATGAAATACCTCAGATTCACAAATTAAATTGCACTGATTAACTTAACTGTTTTCTATTGATATATCACTGATTTACTAAAGAAATACCTCTGATTTACTAAAGAAATGCCACTGATTCACCAAATAAATAATTCTGATTCACCAAAGGATTGCCACTGATTCACTAAAGAAATGTCACTGATTAACTAAAGAAATGTCACTGATTCACTAAAGAAATGTCACTGATTCACCAAAGAAATACCTCTGATTAACTAAAGAAATGTCACTGATTCACTAAAGAAATGTCACTGATTCACCAAAGAAATACCTCTGATTCACTAAAAAAGCCACTGATTCACCAAAGATATACCTTCTGATTCACTAGAAATGCCTCTTATTCACAAATGAAATTGCAATGATTAACTTAACTGTTTTCTATTGAAATGGCACTGATTCACTAAATAAATGCCACTGATTCACCAAAGAAATAATTCTGATTCACCAAATAAATGGGCCTGATTCACTAAAGAAATGTCACTGATTCACTAAAGAAACACCACTGATTCACTAAAGAAACACCACTGATTCACTAAAGAAATATCTCTGATTCACCAGAGAAATTCTCTGATTCACCAAAGAAACAGATTTGCTTAAGAAATAGCACAAGTCACTAAAGTAATACAGCTAATTCAGTAGATGAATACCAATGATTCACAAAAAAAAAAAGTATGTATTAGAGTACAGCTGTTCATGCTGTAGTGCAGGAAACGTTGTTTTGTTTGGTGTTCTATATCAATAGAAAAATATTGGTTCTAGAAATATTAAAGGAACCATATTTTATTATTTCCAAAAATCATTGTTTATGAATTTATTTTTTTCGATGGATCCTGGATCTGAACAGGAGTAACAGCAATCAGACCAGAAGAACTGGAGTTCCCTAATACGATGACTGACATTGACTATGACACATGGATGTTAAGGTGAGCTGTTGGTTAATGGATTAGAGATCCTTTCTTTGCCAGACCTGATACCTTACATCTCACTTTGCTTTTTCTCTTCTGTAGCGGCACAGCGATCATGCAGGATGGCAATACCATGAGGAATAACTACGGGTGTGACTTAGACTCTTTGACCACAGGCTCCAGGATTGGGATGATGCGTACAGCTAGTGGAGACATGCATTACTTCATCAACGGGCTTGACCAGGGCGTAGCTTGTACCGGGCTGCCACCAGGTAATTGTCAAGGGAGCTAATTCACCTAACTTTCTACAACACTGATATTTCAGAACTTCGTGACGGCTAACAAATCTCCCTCCCTTCTTTTCTTCCGTCTTATTTTAGAAGTATTTGCTGTGGTCGATCTCTATGGTCAGTGTGTGCAAGTGTCCATTACAAGCTCATCGGGGCCACTAGATAACAGTCTGTGTACCAGTAACATCACAGAGAAGAGCTTCCCCATACACTCTCCAGGCATTATATTTTTAACCTTATTTTAGCATTAGAGGGAATATTAATTTATTAGGATTGAGTATTTTAACATTCATGTCACCAAAACCAGTTGTAAACAGGATCTTATGTTTTGGTCTACTTTTTTATATCTTTGTCACCTTCTAGTGACAGGTGTTGCTCATCGGCTGCACAGCAAACATGGTAAGAACGTGGTGTTATTAGGAGACGGCTGTCAAGCGCTGAGGGTCGATGGATATGCCCATGGAATCGTGTTTAGCGCGAAGGAGCTCAAGACAGATGAGGTGTTTGAGGTGAGATGTAGGACATGCTTTAAAGGGTTACTCCACCCCAGAATAAAATTTTTGTCATTAATCACTTACTTCATGTCGTTCCAAACCCGTACATGCTTTGCTCTTCTTCGGAACACAATTTAAGATATATTGGATGAATGAAAACCGGGAGGCTTGTGACTGTCCCATTGACTGCCAAGTAAAATACACTTGTCAAATAAAAAATAAATAAATGTGGTAGCACTTCACAGTAATGTCCCATTAGTTTATTAATATATTATTTAACATTAATGATGGGCAATACGTTTGTTACTGTATTTATTCATTTTGTTAACATTAGTTAATACAAATACAACAGTTCATTGTTAGTTCCTCGTTTAATTATATTAACAGATACAACTTTTGATTTGAATAATGTATTAGTAAATGTTGAAAATAACATTAACTAAGATTAAGAAACACTAAAGAAATATTTTTCCATCCTCGGTTCATTTGAACTAATGTAGTTAACTAATGTTAAAGGGATAGTTCATCTAAAAATGAAAATTGTCATAATTTACTCACCCTTACGTTTTTCCAAACTTGTATGAGTTGCTTTCATCTGTTTAACACAAATAAAGATATTTTGAAGAATGCCGGTAACCAAACAACCATTGAATTCCATAGTATTAAAAAAAAATTATACTATGGAAGTCAATGTATATATCTTCTTTTGTGTTCAACAGAAGAAAAAACTGATACAGGTTTGGAATAATTAAAGGTGAGTAAATGATGAAAGAATTTCAATTATTTGGTGAACTATACATTTAACAAATGTTACCAGAAATTTTACTGTCTTTATTCATGGTCCTGTTGTTCTTCTCTTTAGGTGAAAATTAACAAGGTAGATGACAGATGGTCCGGTTCCCTTCATGTGGGTTTGACCACCCTGCAGCCCCCTGAACTACCATCCTGCCCTCTCAGCGGCCTCTCTCCTTCGCTTACCCAGCTCAGGTCAAAGGTCACATGGGTACTCGCTGGCTCCGAGGTCAGACGCAATGGAGTGCTGCAGAGACAGAACTATGGCTGTTCTTTGGATCGGCTCACAGTAAGAGATTACAGCCAGAATCCACCCAATTTCAAAGAAATTCAGTAAAAACAGTAATATTATTAAACATTATTACTATTTAAAATGAACATTAGTCGTTTTTATTGTCACTTGATCCTTCAGAAATCATTCTAATATGCTGTTTTTTTGGATCCATTAAATTATGCATTATATTTTTTGGTGTGTCTAGCTGTTCAAGTAGTCCAACATTTAAAAACACGTCTCAAGAATTTACCCAATTTCTAATAAACTAACAAAAGTGGTGGATTTGTTAAAAAATAATTTTAATGAGGGGTATGAGTCTGTTTATAAACAATTTCTTCTAAATTCCGCAATATACTTCAAGTAAAATCTAAGAACAAACTGTTATAATGTAATTTCGGAAAAAAGAGAGGCCAAAACGAAATTGGCTTGGAGTTCAAAAAAGTTTGAGTTTGGTCCGGACGGGGTGCTCTAGGGCTCTGCCTTCTTTGACGTGGAAACCTTCTCTGGTTTTATTCCCCTGTTGGGTTGGTGTCAGGATGTTTCGCTAACAGTGTACCGCTGCTTGCATATATCTAACTTCCTTTTACCCCTAAGTGAATTACTTTGCTTTGAGTATATCAGGGCCTAAACACCTCCATTCAAATATAGGTAGGAAATCGTGTTGGGGTGAAGAGATGCAGTGACGATACCATGCACATTCTCATTGATGGAGAAGACATGGGACCAGCAGCCACTGCAGTGGCAAAGGTACAAGTATGCCACTAGATCTTTTAATATATCAAATTTTTCAGTTGTACAGTTTGCTCATCCATGTTTGTACTACATGTTTCAGAACGTATATGCTGTTTTGGACCTGTATGGAAAGGTGACGGCCGTGTCCATTGTCAGCTCCACACTAGCTGAGGATTCAGAAAGTGTGAAAGCTCCCTCGCTCTCGCCTGACAGCTGCAGCGAGGGAGAGGAGGACAGCACTCCTGTTAGAGAGGTGTGCCATCTTAGAGGATCATATTTTGAAGCGTGTATATTAATGTCAAGCTTTATTAGTAAAATATTTTTATATCAACTCTCAGTGTGAGAATGAGCCTGACCTGGTGCCCACGGTCATGATGTTTTTGGAGAATCATGGAAAAAATATCCAGCTGTCCAATCAGAACCTGACTGCCGCCCGGGTGTCCAGCTACAACCAAGGTCTTTTGGTCACAGCTCAAGCCTTGCCCCGTCAGCAGCTCTTCCAGGTGTGTGTTTTTTGTGTGTAAGTGTGTTCGGAAGTGAAAGAGTGTCTTTGTGGCACTTATTGTTATTCTTCCTCAGTTTCAAATAGACCGTCTGAATCCATCATGGACATCCTCCCTGTCACTGGGTGTGATTGGTCATTCGCCAGACCGTCTCAACTTCCCTTCCACAGCTTGCTGCCTTAAACGCTCAGTCTGGCTGCTGCAACGAGACTCTGTATTTCACAACTCATTGAAGGTGATGTCACTATATTTGCTTGGTTCTTTGATCCCCCTTTCCCTGATCTTCACATCCTTGCTTTGTTTTCTTTACTCATTTCACTTCATTGCTTTCATGTTTGTTTTTCATCTATTTTGAACTTCTTTCCTTTTCCTCTTTCCTGATGTTTAAAATCCTGTTTTTACAGTATAAATTGCAGTTCCTAACTTTATTCTCTCTCTCTCTCATTTCCTCAGATTTGTGAAAACTATGGTCCTAACCTGGACACCTGTCCAGAAGGGACAGTTTTGGGGCTTTTGGTGGACAGCAGTGGTAGTCTCCATCTGTTTGTTAATGGCATGGATCAGGGCGTAGCAGCCCAGGACATCCCAAGCCCCTGTTTTCCCCTTATTGACCTTTACGGCCAGTGTGAACAGGTCAGTACTTTTTTTTTATTTTTTTTATTTTTTTACTTGCCCTGCTAACATTTTCACAGACTGCACCACACAAAAAAAAGAGTAGTCAGGAGAGAGTAAATGTGAGAAAATCTTTATTTTCATGAATCATTTTGTTGTTGTTGTTATAATTAGTATATTTAATATTTTTTACTTATCCTGACCTGCAAACATTTTTACAGGCCCCATTACAAAAAAAAAAAAAAAAAATGGATTTGAGTAATTTTCTTATTTACAAACATCTTTTGAAATTGTGAAAAAATATTTGTATATTTCATTAAAAAAATTATTATTTAAACCTGCAGTAGGTAACTTTTGTAAAAATATAGTTTTTACATATTTGTTAAACCTGTCATTATGTCCTGACAGTAGAATATGAGACAGATAATCTGTGAAAAAACCAAGCTCCTCTGGCTCCTCCCAGTGCTCCTATTGCCATTTGCAGAAATGCATTGCTCCCGTTAAGAAACAACCAATCAGAGCTGCGGTCCGTAACTTTGTTTGAGCTCAAAATGTAGAAAAATTTATATAATAAGCGAGTACACAATGAATCCAATATCCGTGTTTTTAGCTTGTCCTGAATCACTAGGGTGCACCTATATTAAGTGTTTATATTCGGACTATTTTAGATTGCTTCGGGGATACCGCGGCGGAGTAACCCAGTACCTTTGTGATTCTTCATAGACATAAACAGAGAGAAGTAGTTCCGGCTACGATGTCCTTCCGCAAGACGCAAGCAGTTCTGTTTATTAACCGCTAGAGCGTCAAAAGTTACCTACCGCAGCTTTAATGTTGTATAAATAATGATTTTTACTTGCCCTGCCAATGTTTCCCAGATCCTACCACAATAATCTGAATATTTTTACCAGCATCTTTTTTTATAAGTGTCAGGGAATATTTATATTTTTTTCTTTTAAAATGTTGTTACTGGTATTATTTGCATAATATTCAATATCTTTGCTTGCCATGCCCATCACAGAAAATGTGTAATTTAAGTACTTTTCTTAACTTTACTTTAACATGTTTAAGGCCCTTTGTTAATTAGGGATGCACCGAATGTTCAGCAACTGAAAGTATTAAAAGAATAAGCAAAAATACAGAATAAATTGTACTGAACAATGACTTGATGTGATCCTATAGCAACCAGCATAGAGTGAGAGGCGCACTCTCTTTATAATGCAACAAACATTTCAGCAGTGTGGAAGCATTTAAAACTGTCCGAGAAAGATGCAAAAATCATTACAAGCACTGAAAGCAAGAGATTCTTTAGTACTGCAACGCATGTCTTCGATGAGAAGAGGAAGAGGTGATTGTTGCTGGTTGCTGCATGATGATTGAAATTGCAAAATGGCCTCAAACAATAAGGAAATAAACTGCAGAACGTTATGTTTTCTAATACATGCACAAATTGCAAGTATTCTCGCAGCGCTGCTTGAACTCGCGGCTAATTTGCTTGTTAACCAGTGTTTAAAATCCAAAGGGCTAGGAAAATGTGCGCTGAAACAGTGTTACTCGTCAGTTGCTAATTTTTATGATTTTTTCGAAGACATGTGACAATGCGATACATGAAACATATTTGTAATGTCTCATTTATAAATCTGCTGTTGTCAAAGAAAGAAGCACTGAAGTCTTCCTGCATGTTTCCGCCAAAATAAAAGTTGAGAAAAAGCAAGAAATCCATCAACATTCGTAAATGTTAGTATTGTAATTTTACTGTTCTGTTAAATAAAATAAAAAGACAATTAAAAAAAATAAATAAATCTGTAATATCTGATTGCTCTGTTAATACATTTATTATAACATTTAGATTTAGTCAAGTCACCAGGACCAGACGAAACCAGCATGGTGTGGTTTAATTCCAGCCTGTGCCAAAGGTTGTTGAGGTGATATGGTTTTCGCAGGGGATCTATCTCTGGGGAGCATCTGGTTCACATGGTCTCCTCAGACATTCAGGGCTGTAGAGGTCATCTCTAGGTGCTGATCCACCAACTGATCTGGATACAGACTGAATCTGTATGGCTACGTTGACCTTGGAATAAGAATGAAAGAGACTAAAATTAGCATAGATGCCATTCTCATTACGATGCAGTGAGTACATCAGATGTTATGGGAAGAGTTCCCTGTTCCGGTTGACTTAATGCAGCCTAACAATCCTTTTAATGGATTTGAATTATAGAAAAAAGATAGTGAGATAATACAAAATCTTGCTGCTGCATTTTGGACCAGCTGGAGTTTGTTTATTAAGTGTGCAGAGCCACCACCCAATATAACATTTCAATAATTTAACCTTGAGGTCATGAATGCTTGAATTAACGTTTCTGCATTTGACATTGAGAGCATAGGTCATAATTTAGATATATTTTTAAGATGGAAAAATTAAGTTTTACAAATGCTAGAAACATGGTTCTCAAAAGGAAAGATTGCTATCAAATAGCACACCTCAGTTCCTAAATGATGACGAGGAATTAACAGAGCAGCCATCAAGTGTTAGACAGTATTTTAGGTTATTACATGAGGTTTTTGGTCCAATTATTAAAAGCTCAGTTTTTTTCCGAATTTAGCAGTAGGAAATTACTAGTCATCCAGTTTTTTTATATCAACTATGCATTTTTTCAGTTTTGCAAATTTGTAGGTTTCATCGGGCTGCAAAGAAATATGGAGCTGAGTATCATCAGCATAACAGTGAAAGCTAACCATGATTCTTAATGATATCTCCCAACGGCAACATGTAAAGCAATGCTCCTAGCACTGAGCCTTGTGGAACTCCATACTGTACTTGTGTGAATGAATTGAATTTTTTTTTTTTTTTGGGACAAAACCGTAAAAAGCACATTTTTGTAATTTTATTTATGTAATGGTGAATCCATTGGGAAAAAATGTTTTGGGTATTTTGGGGTATTTGGTTCATTTTGTTCTTTTTCGGCTTTGGCCAAGAATTTTCATTTTGGTGCATCCTTAATGTTTATATATTGATGAAAATAATTTGTATTTTATTTATGTATTTATTTTTATCCATAATAGCTTCTCTATATGAAACCCTTGATTGGATTCACAGGAAATAACTGTCTTTTATTGGTGTTGTATTCTCAGGTCACTATAGTGACAAATCACGTGTCGGTGGTTGGCGGGGAGAGAGGAGACATGCATTGTCAAGGGGACATGGAGAAGGCTGATATGGTGGATGGTGCGTGAGATTTTGACCCCATGTCTTACAGTGGTTGTAGTGTGACTCTACTTTAAACACATTTGGTCTGTCTGTCTGTGACAGGTATAAAGGAGAGTGTCTGCTGGACGCCTCCTCCAGAGGTCAACCCCAATAAAACGTGCGAGTACCAGGCGCTATGCTCCAGATTTAAAGAACTGCTCACACTGCCAGGTACAGCTGCATTATACCTAACACCCACAAAAAAAGAAATCCTTTCTGGCCACAGATTCAATGTGGACCTATTAGTAGACATTTTTAGAGCACTTTTCTGATTAAGACAGGATATTGACTGAACATTTGCTTTTTCCATCTCCTACTCTGTCCTCTTTTTCAGATGGTTATTTTAATGAGGATGCTAAGTACAACCTGTGTTACTGTGAGTCCTGTCACAAGCTAAGGGGTGATGAGGCCTATTACAAGCGAGGAGAGCCTCCTAGAGACTACGCTCTGCCATTCGGCTGGTGCCGCTTTGCACTCCGGTCAGTTTTTATTTAACTCCATAATCAAGCTCAGAATATTTTAATATTAGCAGTATTAATTACTTAAAAAGAGCTCTTGTCTGTGTTTTAACAGGATCAAGACCCACTGTGAAGTCTCCAATGCCTTCAAGAAGTGGCATATTGCATACCATGGCACTAGTGTGGGCTCCCTTAGACGCATCCTGGACCATAACCAACTCTTGTCAGGTTGGTAACGGTTAAGCAAATTTTTTTCATTTGAAAATAATTCTTAATTTATACTTTCGGAACATAATATAATAACACACTAAATTTAAAGATTTTTGAATTGGAATTCAGCAAAGTTGCAATTCGTTGAAAATGACAGTAAATACATTTACATTATTTGAAATAGAACTATTTGAATCAAATGCTGATTAAAAAAAAAAAAAAAAAATTATCACGGGTTCCACTAGAATATAAAGCAGCAAAACGTATTTCTACTGTGTTAATAAGAAATGTTTCTTGAGTACCAAATCAGTAAATTTGAATAATTTCTGAAGGATCATGTGACTTTTTAAAATCTATTAACATAGAAAACCGTTATTGTAAATTGTCGTAATATTTAACATTATTACTGTTTGTACTGTATTTTTGATCAATGTATGCAGTTTGGGTGAGCATAAGAGACTTTCAAAAACATAAAAAAAATCTTATCCACCCCAAACTGAACTGTAGTGCAATATATACAATACAATTATAAGAAGTAAATGTATAGTTAATGTGTATTAAATATAAAACAATTTTTTTTTTTTGTTATTGTACTGAAAACTTTATAAAAAATACGTAATGAAGTCTCATCAGTATATTAAATCAAATTATTAGCTATGTTTTTGCTTATCAATTGAATCAAATTTGGTCCGGTTTTACTTTTATTTTTGTTTACTTGAGATGAATGTCAAAAAAAGCCAAACAGCAGATCATCTGATAATGAAATGCATGAATGTGTGAATTAGGTAGAATAGACCTGCACAGCTGAGCTTATCTGTTTTCCCATGAGCAGACTCGTCCTCCATTTTCTCCTTGTCCCCGGTGAAGACAGAGGGTCACGGCAGCTACGGGGAGCCCGAGGAGAATAGCGCCCCAGAGCGCGAGATCCCCCGTGTGCAGCTTTCTCCAACCATGCGCTACTCGGGCCTGGAGGTCTTTGCCCCCAAAGTGCAGTAAGTCAACAGCAGTGCTTCTAAAGAAAAAGACCAGAGAGAATATAACACGATTGTCTAGAAATAGAAATTGAAAATGATGACAGTTACACTTTCCTGCACAGATTCCGAGACCCACGTTCCCTCCGCTGTCACCAGGCCCAGGTGGGCTTCCAGGTGTGCGTGCGGCCAGGCTCCTACAAAGTGGGACCGACATCGCTGGGAATGAGCGAGCCCCTTGATCCCCGATTCAGCAATGCAGAAATCGATTGGATCACCAAGGAAAAAGGAGGCACGCTTCTGTACGGCCTGCTCATAAGGGTGGAGTAAAAAGAGACTCGAGGCATTATCTTCCTCACTATCAACCAAATTTCAGCGCAGCCCCCCGCGTTGAGTATTAAGCATTGTTTCGCTGCCCAATCTCAGCCATCTTTGCATGTTCCAGACATCCTTTTTGTGTTTGAAGGAGGGCGATGATAATCCCCAGAGACACAGACACTGCCTGCACTTTATGTTTCGGACACTGGTGGGCGATTTTTAGTCTTTAAATCATTAAAGTCACTCACTCAGCAGGCTCTCCATTATTTTTTTCAATCGCTTCATGCATCTAAATCTGTGCATCAAGCCCCCCTCAGTTTTTTTTTTGCCTTGAGAGCCTGTTTTCTCACAGAAATAAAACTGGACTGAAGCAAAACAGGACCACCTATTCATAGCACAGCCCTGGATTTATACTTGTGTTTTTCTTAAAACTTGCAACGGACAAATCAGCCTGGAAATAACCAAGACGACAATGTCAACAAGATAAAAGATGCAAGCGAAATCACCTAATCAGGAAGAAACTCGGTGTTACTGTTATTCCATTGTTTTCTTTCTTTACTTATTTTACAGATTCTGCTCTATTTTTGGTTCTTACAGCTGTGTGTTTATTCACAAATTACAGCAAATACAGTCTTTTTTTTTTCTGGTGAATACAAATATAACTGTAACCATCCATGAGGTGGAACTCACATTTCTTCCGTTTAACCCATCATCATATCACTAGAATCGCTTCATGTGACCTAAATTGTGACAAAAGTACATTGTTTGACTGGATGGATGCATACAAACAGAAATTCGCCCCCTAAAGCACTTCTTAAAAAGACCTGGAGAAGAGAGTTTATGAAGCTATGTTTCTATCCGCACTGTCTGTTTTGGCCAAATGCGCGTTCGTTATTTAAGCTCAGTCACCTGTGGAAGTTCTTGTCTTCTGTTTGAAATGCTTCACTGCTTTAGACGTTTGCACATGGGTTATGTTCGAGTTTGTCTTCTATTCTGAAGTAACGTGTGCTGTTGAGCTCATTTGTTTACTCACAAACCTTAGTGTAAGAACCAGGATGTACGTGTTTCTGAAATGAATGGTGGTAGGTACAAAAGCCGAATGGAATTGTCTGTTTATGTTCTGCGTTCAACATCCTATTCAACAAGAAGGAGTGTTTATTCAGCTATCAGGAGGTAGATGTGCCTGGACTCATGAGGAATCATGGGAAGTTGTCTGCTCGAATCCCTAACCCCAGAATTGGTGTTTACACTGGGAATGTGATAAGATTGTTTACTCCATGCTAGATATATTGCCATTTATTTTTTATTTTTTAGTATTCTGTTATGACTAAGATTGCACAAATGTAAGCTCTTGCTGGAAAAGTGACAACAGCAACAACAACAAAAAATGTACAGTACTCTCTTTGAAGGCATATCTATCCATTTGTCTGACATTTTGCATCAGCAATCCTGCTTTATTGCCAAGGGCAATATCTGGATAAATGCTTGCTATGTAAATCAGAAAATGTGAAAACAGGGTTTGTGTCGGCCCATTGCTGCTTTTTTTTATTTTTTATTATTTGTTCATGTTTGTGTTATTTTTATGTCTTTACGTTATGTTGTACAGACTGTTACATAACACTAACATTACCTTCCTGGTTTGTAAGAAAATAAAAATCCAAAAAAAGAGACAGTTATGCACAACATGGAAAACGTGTCTGTGTCTTCCATAAATTCAATCTCATGAAGTTCCATGTCAATTAAAAATATTTCTGTCATTACCATAGTGCATGTAAAATATTGTATGTATGTAATCACCGTCCACTTTATTAGGTACACCTCTTCAATTGCTTGGTAGCACAAATTGCTAATCAGCCAATCACATGGCAGCAACTCAATGCATTTAGGCATCTAGATGTGGGGAAGATGACTTTCTGAAGTTCAAACTGAGCATCAGAATGGGGATATTTTCTTGGCACACTTTGGGCCCCTTAGTGCCAGTTGAGTATTGTTAAATGCCACAGCCTACCTAAGTATTGTTGCTGACAATGTCCATCCTTTTATGACTACAGTGTACCCATCTCCTGATAGCTACTTCCAGCAGGATAAAGCACCATGTCACAAAGCTCAAATCATCTCAGACTGGTTTCTTGAGCATGACAAATGAGTTCACTTGGCCTCCACAGTCATCAGATCTCAATCCAATAGAGCAGCTTTGGGATGTGTTGGAACTGGAGATTCGCATCATGGATGCGCAGCCGACAAATCTGCAGCAACTGTGTGATGCTATCACATCAATATGGACAAAAATCTCTGAGGAATGTTTCCAACACCTTGTTGAATCTATGCCACGAAGAATTAAGGCAGTTCTAAAGTCAAAAAGGGGTCCAACCCGGTACTAGCAAGGTGTACCGTGGCCAGTGAGTGCGTGTATCTGTATCTGTACATATTTATGTATATGTGTGTGTGATTAACAAAGTTCAAAAGGACAGCATATATTTAAAATAGAAATATTTTGAAATATTGGAAATGTCTTTCTGACCTTTTGCTCGAATTAAAGTGTCTATGCTGAATAAACATATTAATATATTAAAAACAACACCACATATGTAGGCCTATACTATTTCTGTAATATATAATTATACAATTTATTTAACTAGATTTCATTTTATTTGAACTGATTATCTATTTTGCACTTTTTGACATTTAGGTAAAACTTGAGAAATAAAGAAAAGCAAAAACACATTTCCTTTTCATTGGAATGGGTTTTTATTCAGAGTAGGAAAGTTCTGTCACTGACACGTTATTGCAGTGTTGCATATCAATGTCATCAAATCTTGGTAAAAATATCCTATGGCAATAACTTCTTAAGGCCGATAGTGTTTCTATCACCGGTTGGTTGTAGATGGTTCTTCACTCAACTATGTACACAAGCATACGTTCACACTACATACAACAGTGATTCAAAAGACTCAGCTAGCAGGACAGGGAATGACCCTCAATGTCAAAACATCCAAATTTAAAGGTGAAGTGTGTAGTTTCTGGGCCACCACATGGAATTGCAAAAAAATAATAGGTTTCATGCAATACTTCCCCCTCTATTATCAGCCATCCAAACACACTCATGCCATTGGTTGAGCTAATGTTGCTGTAACAGGCTGGTTGTGATGCTCAAACAAACAGAGCAATGTGTTGAAATGTATTGATAGCGCCACCTATGAATGGCTGCTTACAGCTCTCTCTGTAAATTAAGACATTGATTCAACATTAAAAAATTACACCGATCACCTTTAAGTAAATAAATGCAAATTGAGCACCAGCAATCTGCATGAGTGTGAGTTTGTCAATCATGTTAAAGCAACTGTTAAGTTGCTTTTTACCTTGAAATTCTGCTACTACACTGACTTCTAATAAGGAGAGTGGTTTGTTCATCTAGATTGTTGTCTATCCAGTGTAATTACAATAGTGAATTCCACTCACTTCACTGTAGGGGACTCTAAAGTCGCAAAATAGTTGCTTTATCTTTATCAGTGAAATTGTATGTTAATAAACAGCCATCCAGAGACTTTTAATTTGAATTATGGAAGTATGCATGCTCTGGTTTGAAAAAGGAAATCTTAATTTCCTTCACTTTGGAAAAAAGTCGAAGACAAAGGTGAAGTGGAAAATACTTTTTAACTATAAACAGCAGATTCAAAGACAAAATGTTGAGATTCAAAGTAAATCACACACAACACACACACTGAAAATGAACTAAGACTACGACGCACAAAAAAAGAAAAAGAAACCAAGCATACTGCAAAATAATACCTACTTTTTATGCTTCAAAACCATTCACACTCATCAGTTTGAATATTCAATAAATCAATAAATAACAGACATATAAATACACTAATACGGTATATACAGAAAACAGTTTTAAAAAGATCAGTATTGACCAGCCTTCATCTCTTTTACGGTGTCAAATGAAAATTCAGTAAACCAAGTGCATTTAGATGGATCTCTCTCACACGCACACGCACACACACGCACACATAAAAAGAACAGTAAAAACCATCAAGGACTTAAAAAATAACTCATACACAGTGAACTAGGGGTTCTCTTGCAATAAACAGTCCAAGAAATGGAAAACTTCTGCCTTGTTCTTCAATGCCTAGCCATTCGTCGTCCAGCTCAAGAAAAAAAAAGGTGGATAATGACGGTAATTGCTACTTGAGGATCTGCTTCTGTGATTTCAATCTGGCACAACAGGAACTGAAGTGTTGTGACCACCTGGAGGCAGGTGAGGAGTGCTGAAGAACATCTATCCACCAAATGATAAGGAACTATTCAGGCAAAGGAAGGAGCGGACTGAAGTAACTCCTCCAAGGGCACTAAAGCACCAGGAGAAAGACGAGCAAAAAATATGGAATGTTCTTGTTCTCAAGTGCCAGAGATTTGAGATCCGGAGTGAAATCTGTTTCATTCAGCACTTTTTAGGTCCCCACGCAGATGTCTGTTTCGGAGCTATTCCAGTTCCGAACGTGGGGAACTCTTCGGCACTGCTCATGTCTGGTGCCTGAAAAAGAGCAAAAAGCAAATCGTTAACATGACGATGAGAGAGACAACATGAAATGAAGGTTTTACAGTGGTAAACTTTTAAACCTTGTTGCCTTGTGCATTCCAGGGGGCGTCCCGCACAACAAAACCTTTAGCCAGAGCTTTGTTATCCTCGTCATTTCCTCCTGCCCCCATCGTCTTTGAAGGAGGCTTCATATAAGATGCCATAGTCTCTGTCTCAGTGACGCTCAGCATCTAAGAGGAAAGATGAGCGAGTGAGAATGCAAAAGAATGGAAAACACAGGTGATGGATTTTATCTGTCTAGAAAGAATCATCTGCAGTTCTGCATTCCCAACTCACATATTCTTCTTCCAGGTTAAGTAGATGGTCAATGGCATTATCAACATTCTCTGGCAGTCCAGTAACAGTAACCTTGCTCAGGTCCTCAGAACCTGGCTGAGGAAACCGTATATCAACCTGAAATAAAAAAGATCATTATTAAGGATGATATAAACCAAATATATATATATATATATATATATATATATATATATATATATATATATATATATATATATATATATATATATATATATATATATATATAAGATATTGCCAATTATCTATGACAGAGAATTGTATAGATCAGTAGATAACAATAATTTCAATATGTATTTTTTATTAATAATAAGTATCAATTATTATTATTGTTAAAAGTAATTTTTTTCTAATATTACTAACAACAACTAATAAATAAAACAACAACAACAACTACAACAATAACACTTTATTAGTTTATTATTTTATTATAAGAAATATTATTGGTGATGATTATTTTTTATAACAATAATTATTATTATTATGGTTGTTTTGATGATTCTTATATTATTATTATTATTATGGTGTTAAATATTATTGGTGATGTAATTACTATTTTTAATAATAATAATAATAATAAAGTAATAATAACCTCACACCTTGTGTGAAATTTAAGACCAAACCTGCAATGGAATTATGCATTATATTACACACACACACACACACACACACACACACACACACATATATATAAACACACACACATATATATATAATTTAATGTAAAAAGAAAACAAAATATCATTCCTGTCAAAAATGCTATTTATTATGATATACAGTGAACTTTTCATATCAGCAGACAATATCCCATACAAAATATCCCTGTGTAAAAACCACCAACCATTAATTATGAAGCAATACTTTCAGTTTTCTATCAGCTTTTTATATACTTAATCTTGTTTTTAATATTTACTCCCTACAATGTTATTTACCTTTTTAAATGGCAATATTTTTTTATAAAGAATCTCTCTGCACGGACTCTGGCTCCGAACAATCTCTCTGCACGGACTCTGGCTCCAAACAAATCTCTCTGCGTGGACTCTGGCTCCAAACGAATCTCTACTGCACGGACTCTGGCTCCGAACAAATCTCTCTGCGTGGACTCTGGCTCCAAACGAATCTCTACTGTGCGGACTCTGGCTCCAAACGAATCTCTCTGCGCGGATTCTGGCTCCAAACGAATCTCTACTGTGTGGACTCTGACTCCAAACGAATCTCTCTGCGCGGACTCTGGCTCCAAACGAATCTCTCTGTGCGGACTCTGCGTGGACTCTGGCTCCAAACGAATCTCTCTGCGCGGACTCTGGCTCCAAACGAATGTCTTTGCGTGGACTCTGGCTCCAAAAGAATCTCTCTGCATGGACTCTGGCTCCAAACGAATCTCTCTGCGCAGACTCTGGCTCCAAACGAATCTCTACTGTGCGGACTCTGGCTCCAAACTAATCTCTCTGCGCGGTCTCTGGCTCCAAACGAATCTCTCTGCGCGGACTCTGGCTCCAAACGAATCTCTCTGCACAGACTCTGGCTCCAAACGAATCTCTCTGCTTGGATTCTGGCTCCAAACGAATCTCTACTGTGCGGACTCTGGCTCCAAACGAATCTCTTTGCGCAGACTCTGGCTCCAAACGAATCTCTCTGCATGGATTCTGGCTCCAAACGAATCTCTACTGTGCGGACTCTGGCTCCAAACAATCTCTCTGCACGGACTCTGGCTCCAATCAATCTCTACTGCGCAGACTCTGGCTCCAAACGAATCTCTACTGCTTGGACTCTGGCTCCAAACGAATCTCTACTGCATGGACTCTGGCTCCAAATGAATCTCTACTGCACGGACTCTGGCTCCAAATGAATCTCTCTGCGCGTACTCTGGCTCCAAACGAATGTCTTTGCGTGGACTCTGGCTCCAAAAGAATCTCTCTGCATGGACTCTGGCTCCAAACGAATCTCTCTGCGCAGACTCTGGCTCCAAACGAATCTCTACTGTGCGGACTCTGGCTCCAAACTAATCTCTCTGCGCGGTCTCTGGCTCCAAACGAATCTCTCTGCGCGGACTCTGGCTCCAAACGAATCTCTCTGCACAGACTATGGCTCCAAACGAATCTCTCTGCTTGGATTCTGGCTCCAAACGAATCTCTACTGTGCGGACTCTGGCTCCAAACGAATCTCTTTGCGCAGACTCTGGCTCCAAACGAATCTCTCTGCATGGATTCTGGCTCCAAACGAATCTCTACTGTGCGGACTCTGGCTCCAAACAATCTCTCTGCACGGACTCTGGCTCCAATCAATCTCTACTGCGCAGACTCTGGCTCCAAACGAATCTCTACTGCTTGGACTCTGGCTCCAAACGAATCTCTACTGCATGGACTCTGGCTCCAAATGAATCTCTACTGCACGGACTCTGGCTCCAAATGAATCTCTACTGCACGGACTCTGGCTCCAAACAATCTCTCTGTGGAGACTCTGGCTTACTGGCGTAATTTACTCAAGATGGCAGCAGCCATACTAAGATGCTTTGGCTTCACTTTTCACGTCCATCTTTTTTTTACATTCTATGTTGTAAACAGTCACCAGTTCCATCTTTTTGCAGCAAAGTGACCAAAAATATTTAAGACCTGTCAAATCTGAAGACATTTTATGACTTTTTAAGGACCCGCCACCCTGATAATATTATTATTATGATTATAATGTTACAATTTATGAATATGTGCCACAAAATTTCTAAAAATACATTTAATAATAAATAATAACGATCATTGTTATTTTTACTATGCTACATATCATGACTAATTTAGATGATGATATAGTTTTATCACTATCGACAAATATGTGAAGTATTCTTACTTTGAACTCCTCCATGAGTTTCCGAATGGCTTTGCCGCGTGCTCCGATGATGCGTGCGTGGACCCGCCGGTCCAGCCGGATGTCCTCACTCACCATATCCTGCAGTGCTGCCACAAGCTGCTCTATAGCTGCCCTGGCCTCGTTAGCATTCCTCTCATAACCCGAGATTATAATTACATCCTACAGGAAGACAGAGTCGCGTGAAAAAGGCTGACATGCAAAGAGACAAGCAGGATGACAGGTATGAAAGGTATGAGCTACTTTAACCAGTTTGGGTTAAAGATTGAGGAAATGCCCTTGCGAAAACATACCTGCTGCTCATCACCTTTGTCAGGGAACTGCACATTGACATCATAATCTTTGCGTATTTGAGAGATGACGGCTCCTTTGCGGCCTATAATTTTGGGGTGATATTTTGGGTCTACTGAGAGTGTCACCTTATAGCTTCGTAAGGCCTACAAACAGACAAAAAAACAATATATTCTATTGCAAGAAGTAAATCTCAGATTGTATATAAAAATTTTGTTGTAACAGCATGTTCTCTAATGTCAGCAGAGAGGTGTTGAGAAGAAGTTGTACCCGATCTTCCTGCTCGGCCTGCAGCTCCTTGACTCTCTGCAGCAGTCCCTGTTTGGCCCGCTCCACACTGGCCACCTGTCCTGTGATCTTTATGATATCTGATTGTTGCTCAGGCTGAGGAACCCAAATGTTCACCTGTACAGCACATGACAGTACACAAATTAAAACTATTATTCAGTAAGGATGCATTAGATTGATCACAAATGAAATAGAAAACAGTTCTTTTAAATTGAAAAAAATATTTGACAATATTACAGTCTTTACGGTATTTTTGATCAAATAAATGCAGCCTTGGTGAGCATCAGAGACTCCTTTTGAATGGTAGTACAAATACAATGTCAAAATGTCTCTACCTCATAGTCCTCCATAATTTTCCTTATTCCAGCTCCTTTCTGTCCTATGATGTAACGATGAAGGTCATAGGAAACCTCAACATCAATCGTCACAGGAACTAAAGCCTCAAATTCAAAATGGGATAAAAGAGAATGAAAACAAATCCACCATAAGACTAAAGAGACCGCTAGAATTTCCAGAATTCCTTACAAGTAAAGCTGCACGGGCCATCTCGCACTTTTCGGCCCGTCCCGTCACAATGATGATATCGCACTTCCGAGGAATGAGATTCGTATCCCCGTTCTCTTGAGATGCAGCTTCCTGAGCTGCAAGCCACAAATACAACAAACAACACAGCTCGTAAATATTCTTTTCATCAATAAATAGGACGAAAGAATCTGAACTAATTTGAGTGTAAGAAAGAGACCTGCAGACTCATCTCTGTCTGGAAATTTGATCTGAACTTCATGTTCCCGCGTAATTTGTTGTATTTTGCAGCCTTTGGGTCCCATGATGGCTCTGTGGTAACGCTGAGGAATCAACACCTCCACATTCACCTGTGATTCCTGATTACACATTAGCAGATAATGACAATCAGAAATCATTCTAACATGCTTTCTAATATTTTTGTGGAAACCATGATACATTTTTTCCCCCAGAAATCTCTGATGAACAGAAAGTTCAAAAGAGCAGAAGTTATTTGGAATATATATTTTTAAAGTGTACATTACTGTCACTTTTGATCAATTAATTACTAATTACCAGAGTAACCCCAAACTGCAAAACAGTAATGTACCGTATTTTTTGGACTATAAGTCGCACCTGAGTATAAGTCGCATCAGTCCCAAAATACGTCATGACAAGGAAAAAAACATATATAAGTCGCACCGGACTATAAGTCGCATTTATTTACAACCAAGAACCAAGAATTCACATTACCGTCTACAGCTGCAAGAGGGCGCTCTATTCTGCTCAGTGGTAGACTACAGGAGCACTGAGCATCATAGAGTGCCCTCTCGCGGCTGTAGACGGTAACGTGAACTCTTGGTTCATTTCTCTTGGTTCATGTCAAATTAATTTTGATAAATAATTCGCACCTGACTATAAGTCGCAGGACCAGCCAAACTATGAACAAAAAGTGCGACTTATAGTCCAGAAAATACGGTATATACTTTTCATGGTGGAAAAGTCACTGCAATATGTATACATGGACTGGATTTGGAACTCACAAGATCTTGAACAATCTCCTGAATGCGTTTCTTGGCAGCGTCAACACACTCTCTGGGTCCTTTGAGAGTGATATTGTCACTCTGTGTGCCAGTGCGAGGGAAGCTAACAGCTACACCGCCATACTCCTCCGCCAACTCTCTCAACACCTGCCCTCTCCGACAGACGAAGTGACGGTGATGCCGGGGGTCCACGACCAGACTGTCCTCTATCACATCATCCTGAAATAAAAGCACAGATGAGGAGGTGCATTCAAAGAAACACTAACTCAAATGCTTTTACGTTTTTTTCTGTCATACCAGATTTTTTATGAGGGTCTCCAGCTCTTTTTGGGCAAGCCATACAGCCTCCTCTTTACCCATGATGGTAATGTGCTCCTGTTCTGGCTCATCTGGTGATGGGAAGATGATTCGTGCGCCGGTTCGATCCCGTACCCGTCGGATATTAGCTCCTCCTTTGCCTATCAGGAACTTGTGATACTCTGGCTTTGCCTGGATCTCCACTGAGAAGTTGTTGACTTGCTGATGGGACAAAAAAAAAAAAACTTGACTCCAAACTTTGAAAAGTAGTTTTCTGCACTGCTGTCTTTTTTGCTTTTTTTTTGCTTTAGATCTTCTCTCATTACTGACCTTCTCCTCCGCCAACTGCAGCAGTTGTTTCTTGGCTCTCTCCACCTCCTCTGCAGGACCTCGGATAGTGACCTTGTCCAGCCCTGAGCCCTCCGCAGGAAAGTGGATGTGAACACCCCCACACTCTTCCATCACAGAGCGCACCAGACTGCCCTTGGATCCAATCAGAGAGTTGTGCAGCTTGGCTGGGATGGAAACCTCAGCCTCCTTCAGGTTGGCCTGGGAGAGTTGAAAAATCAAGAGAGAACGTGTGAGAGAAGATAAACGTAGAGCATTGAGAATTACACCCATAGCACATTCCCTAGCTTCCTGTTTCTCTCACCAGCTCTCTCTGAATGGCGATGATCCGATCTCGTGCGGCTTCACAGCTGCACTTCTTACCAGTTATTACAATCATCTCCGAGTTGCTGTTCTCCATTGGGAGATCAATCTTGGTGTTGGTCTCCTCACGTATCTATATAGATTTACACAGCAACAAAAATGTATCTCACTGAAAACAAAACAACTAAATTAGAACAATATTTACAAAAATAAATAAACTGTACTGTGATTATTTCTTCAGATACTGAATGTTATTTTTTTATATTTGGTGGCCACACCACAATACTCCACCACCAATGCTTTTAGTGCTTTTATGGTCCTTTTTCCCTAAATTTCTCATTATGAGCAATAGTTTTTATTGTTTACTAGAACCAAAATTGTTATATAAAGCTGAACTAAAATAATGTATAAATTAGTGCTGTAAATTTTCCTTTAATTATTCATAATTACTTGCATATGAATATATTTATATTGTTATAATTTCATATTGAATCTCAGACACTGGGCGCTAGAGGCTGACTCCAAAAGGGAGTAAATCCCATAGACTCCCCATGTTAAAATGCCAAATTTACAGCAGAAAAAAACATGTTTACAGTCTAGCACAAAAAAAGATTTTGGTCTATATAGCTAATTTTGCCCTTCATGACAACTGTGAGGGAGGTAAATTTTTTTTATAAATCATCCGTTTAAATTTTATTAAACCTTAAAGTTCTGCATAATTAAGGGCGTGGCCACTTGAGTGACAGGTGGATTGCTGCGGCTGGCACCGCTATTAAGGTAGGAGGGTGTGGCTTCAGCAACCAGCTCCCGCCTTTTTGCCAATTTTTTTTCCCGCCATCTTGCCCGCTCCGCCCACTTTGAGCTTCAAAAACGCTCTTCAGAAAACTCTGAGTGATGTCACGGACACTACGTCCATGTTTTTATACAGTCTATGTTCTTATTGTGCTTGATAGTGTGTTTATATTGTCTACTGTAACATTACCCAAAGTATGCCAGGAAAACAATGGAAGCTGCATTATTTTCCTTGAATATTTTTTTAACTTCAACTAACTGAAATTAAAAGCAATATTAATTTTTGGACTGAATATGTCAGCTTTACAAAAAAAAAAAAAAAAAAAAAAAAAAAAAAAACAATAGCTGTCTTTGTCTCCTCACCTTTTTGATGTTGGCTCCTCCTTTGCCAATGATGTTTTTGTGGAACTGCTTGTGGATGGGTACAGAAATTGAGAAGCTGCTCTCAACCTAATAACATAAACATAATTATCATTTAAAAACATAATATAAAAAAAAAACTAAACCTCAATGCCATTCAAAGACTTAACTTCCCAGCTTGTTCAACAGATGATTTGACTTTAAAACAAAATGCGCTTTAACTACAATAGCACTGGAGGAAGTTGCCATCCGTAGGCTGAGTATGATAATTTCATAGCTGTCTGATCTCATATAACAGCTGCTCTTTTTGTGACCTTGCATTAGTCACGAAGCAAATGTAATTTGAGAGCAGGAAGGAATCAAGAGGAAATCACTCAGAAATATACCAGCTCAGCGATGAGTTTCTGCAGAAACTTTGCACATTTCTCCACTTCGTTTTTAGGCCCTCTGAGCTGTACTATGTCACTTTTCTGTTGCTGGTCTGGAAAGATGATAATGACCTGTGGAAATGAAACCATCTGTATGAAATCATCTTTCATGTAACGTGATGAATGTGCAGCAGAATATAGATATTGGTGTGTTTAACAAAATGAAGCAGTGAGCACCTCAGGGAACTTGTCCCGTACTTCTTTGATCTTCTCTCCTTTCTGTCCAATGATGGCGCGGTGAAACTTCTGCTCTATTATCAGGTCTTTTGTGCGTTCATTTTCCTAAAGTATCAAACATGCCAGAAAATGACATCTTAAACCATGCGAGCTTCATAATGTCATAAGAGTGTTTTCCATAAAGTACGTCTCACCATACGTTGGGCCATGTCCATCAGTTCCTTGCGAGCGAGCTGTACTCCCTGAGGATCACCCTCAATACGAACCAGCCCACAGCGCTCTGAGTCCTGAGGAATCCGCACTGATACCTTATACTGCTCCTTTATCCGATTTACTGGGAAAAGCACCAAATAATTCATTAATCTGCTCTGTTCACTAAACGAATGAACTTTACTGTAACAAATATAATCTTGATAATTCAAAGGTCTCATAATCAGATTAAGTGTGCAACACAGTCGTCCATTTCTCCCAGGTTCTGTGGCAGTGGCAACACACAAACTGTTGCATACTGACATTGTGCTCTGCTTGTAATCAAATAATGTGTAAAACCACAATTTGACTATTTGAACATTACTCTTCTATCTGTGCTATGATTGGTTTCTATCCAGACATCCAAAACATGACTAAAGTTTCAGACTAAGCACTCCATAAAGGGTTTAGACCTACTGTTGGCCCCGTTTTTGCCAATGAGATGTCTGTGAAAACGGTGGTCAATGTTAACCTCGGCATAGTCCATTCTTGCCATCTGGAGGGAGGAAAAGAAAACACTTGAGGAATATACCTAAACTGTTTCTATTCCACAAATACAGAAACCTGAAGAACGAACCATAACTGAAATTTGACAGATACGAAGCAACCATTTTTAGCAACCAGATGTCCCATTCGATCTTCGTTTTTAAACAACAACAGCAAAAAGCCTGATAGTAAGAGATCTGCTGGGTTCTGTTACCAGGTCTTTTATGATCTCCTGTATCTGAGCCTGGGCTTGTTCCACCTCCTCCGTCGGTCCCTCCAGACTGATACGTTCCTCTCCATCAGTAAACTCTATATGCACCTGATGATGACAAACAGCCACATTTTATCCAACACCAGTAATACCCCACTCATGAATATTTTAAGCTTTCATGTATCTTGAAAAAGGTGGTTGCTGACAAATGGCTTAATAGGACTATAGAGGTTGAATGAGACATCAAAGAACATCACACTATACAGGTAAACTCATCTACTCATGGTGTTGTGTTTCTACTTGCACTCGTGAATATTCTAACTCAAACTTTTAAATGTGAAGATTTTAAATAAAGTTTGAAAGAGTTGACAGAAGCTTACTGGTGATGACACTGAAATGTAGTACGTTTATAGCATTGTACTTCTGACGATTGTATTTAGGCTTTAAAATGAATACGTCTGTGAAGATTATCTTGACAAACACTAAATGTAGGAATCATACACTTTTGTTGGTCACAGAGCTTATTCTCTGAAATAATCTGAAAGGCAATGTAAAAATCCAGCACTCCTCATTTCAGAACAGACTTCTCATTTCAATTCTCTATACCTTAGGCAGCTGCTGAGTAATGCGACTGATGTTTTGTCCTTTTTTGCCAATGATGAAACGATGGAGCCAAGCCGGAGCAATCACTTCCACCACGATCACACTTTTAGCCTGCAAAACACACAGGTGCAATGTAAAAAAGCTGCTTTTGCATGCATTCTTGTTGAAAATAAGGCCATACAATGGCAAAACTGACCTTGGCGTACACCTGCGTGAGAGCCGGACCCAGCTTGTCCGGTTCTCCTCTGAGGATGATGGTCTCAGATGCGGAGTCCAGAGGGGGCATCTCCACAGACACACCAGTATTCTCCAGGATTTCCTGCAGGGTGTTGCCTTTGGGGCCTACTATGTACTTATGTTGTGACTTCTTCACCTCCACTGAGATCGTGGTTGTTTTTCGTTTCTGCTTGTGCAAATTCAGAAGGAGGTCAGGAAATGTCACGAGATGCATGTTTTTGAAATACAAAGACTGCCTTTATTTGAAAAATACACTAAAAATCCTAATATTGTGAAATAACGGTTTCCTATATTGTGTTGCTTAATATGTTTGTGGAAACTGTGAATCAATTTTTTTGTATCAAACAGGATTCTTTAATGAATTGAATGTCTTTGTTGTCACTTATGATCATTAAGTGTCCTTGCTTAATAAAGGTATTAATTTCTTAGAATTTTTTTTTTTTAACAAATTCTCACCTTCTCTTCATAGATGGCCCGGATGCGGGTAATCGCCATGGCAACTGCCTCCTTCTCGCCGGTAATGACAATCTCATCTTTGGGAACGCTGGGTGGCGGGATGCTAATACGAGCTCCGGTCTCTTGACTGAGTTCTTGAACGAGTCGATTATATGCACCAGCGATGAACGGATGAAAAGCCTTCTCAAAAGACAAACGTTCCACGGCCCGTTTATCCTAAAACAAACAGTGAAGTCATAGTGAGGCTCAGTTAGAAATGAAACACAAAGCCTCATCTCATCTAGCGTTAAAGATTACCTGCTCAGCAGAGATGAGCTGGATTTCATGGCGAGCTTTCTCTATGCCATCCTTGGTGCCGGTGATGCGGATGTTGGCGTTGGGATCGTCAGATCGGGGGATGGCGATCTTGGTGGCTGTTTTCAGCTCCAGCTCCTGCAACTTCTCCCCGTTCTTTCCGATCACAAACCGATGATGTTCTTTCGGAATAAGCACAGTCGCTGAAGCCTGAGAAGTTCAGTATTGAAATACAACTTTTAACACGGAGAAAAAATTAATTGACTACGAAATGACGAGCACCTGACGAGCACCTGAGTCTGCAGTCGGGCCACAATCTCCTTCCTGGCTTTCATAACCGAATCCAGTTTTCCAGTCACCATGATGGAGAGGCCTTGGTCCTTAGCAAGGGAGAGTTCGATATGTGCCCCAGTCTTTTGCATGATATCCAGGCACACTTTCGCCTCCTCACCTTCACCAAATTGACTGTTGTCTTTATACCGCCGCTCCTCCAAAGGGACATGGAACACCTGAAGGTGCAAAGGGTGAGGAAGTTTGACAGGCCCTCAGTAACAATGAAAAGATATGGTGGCTTGACAAGCAGCTTACCCGGGGGCCATTTACACGAAAACGTTTTCAGTCATAAATGAACAAATTTATGTGTTTTGCCTATTCGTTTACATAACAACTGCATTTTGGGGACTGAAAACACATATTTTTGACACCACCATTATCATTTCCGTTTCAACACCCAAGACAGGAATCTTTGAAAACACTGAAGACATGCGTGTGTGTAGTATGTGTTAGGTATGTAGACATGCGCAGTGCGTGTCGATTTTAAAAGGCAAGTGCAAACAAACATACACAACAACGGTGGAGTACATGGTACTGGTGTTGCTGCTTATGATCTTGTTAACGTTTCCTTAGCAAAGTGTGGATTTACTTCACCAATATTACAACCAACAGCGGAGACACATCACATACAACATAAAATTGTCACTTCTCTACAGGTACTGTTTACTAACAAGTAGGGGTGCGCGATAAATATCGTCCGATAATTAATGCGCATCTCATCAGTAAAGCCAGTTCTCTAATCAGCGGTAAATTCCATCAGGTGGTGTGATATCACATAGAGCAGCTTTTACTTCACGGAGCCGTTGTTAACCGACTAGCTGCGCAAATCCACGTTCATTATCAGCGTTTATTTGCGCAGCTAGTCAGTTAACACCGGCTCTGTGTAGTAACAGCTGCTCTATGTGAAATCACGCACCTGATGGAATTTACTGCTGATTAGAGAACCGGCTTTACTGATGAGATGCGCATTAATTATCGGACGATATTTATCGCGCAACCCTACTAACAAGGTGACAGCGCCACCTACTGGCCTGGCATACTTAATACAGCATTTTTAGACGTTTTCGCAGATATGTGTAAACGCAGATCGCTTTGAAAATGTTGTCGTGTATAAATAAAAAAAATTAAAAACACAAGGGAAAAATGTTTCCGTTTTTTACAACATGGTTGTTGTGTAAACGTAGCCTCGGACTGAAAAAACCTTCTATAGAGGATTATATATATGTTACCTGAGTGATAACGGAGGCTTTGATGGGTCGGATTTTGCTCCAGGCACCTGCCGGCTCACCGCTCTTCTCACCTGGAGTGCCCTTGTCCGGCAAAGGTGGAAAGGCTTCCAGATAGGTTGGTATATATGCTTCGTCTTCTGGTCCTCTACCTATTCACAGACAATAAGAAAAAGAACTGTAAAATGTACACAACAACTTTTCTTTGAATTATTACCTCTGCTGTCACTGTCAAAGATCATTGTGACACACTGACAACTAGCAAACAGCATGAGTGTTCACCCATCAGGGATGTGTTCGAAATCAAAGAGATGTGTCTAATACTACCTTTAAAACTGTTCCTGTGTCAATTCATTAGTTTATATTATCTTTGCCGCTACTTATTAAGTATACTAATATTTGTACTAGCATCTTTGAATTCATTGTTACATCTATTCCTGCCATGACAAAAAAAAAAAAATAAAATCATATGTATTTTTGTAGAAGAATAGTTTCAACCCTAATTCTGCGGCAGTCATCATACCCGTGATCTCACTGTCCTTCAAGCCACTGCGGTGCTCCGCAAAACTCTCCTGAGTCAACACTGCCACAGAGCTCATGTTTCAAGACCTGATCCGCTATCCTGCAGAGAGCAGGAGGAAGAGGAGGGACATGTGGAGAGAAAATACAGACAAACATAAATATAACAGCAGAGAATATCTAGGCCAAACACACAGCCTTCAATAAAACTAACTGAAAGAGCATAGCAGTAATAGACTTCTTTCATCTGAGTGATGCTGAGCTCTATTCTCAGCGGTTTCAGCAGCCCAGCAGGGCCCCGGCACACACTGGCATCTCCCTGAGCCCAGCAGCATCTCTCTCCACCTGAGCTCTCCAATTAAAGATGCTGCAGCTGTGAAATCTGACGAAAAGCCTCGTGTGAGCTTGACTAATGTAACAATTATTGATCGTTGTTTAAAATGATAGGCTAACTGTTTAAACTTGTTAAATCTTTTAGATGCCAAGGACACCCAAATATCATCATATTTGTCCAAGGGACCCTAATCTAAAATTTCAAATGCATTCTTGTATAATTTAATTTCAATATTGTTTAAAAAATAATTAGGTGTCTCATTAATACATATTTTTGATGTAATATTTATTTAGTAACTTAAATATTTTAATCACGTTTTTATTCATTTAATCAAACTTATTTTAATCAAATTTGTATTTATTTAAACTAAAATAAATAAATGAAAAAAATAAACACATTTTTTACTTTAATCTAATTTTTACATTATTTTTCTTTAAACTTTTCCATGGACCCCCAGCACTCCTTTGCAGCCCCCTGGGGGCCCCCAACACCAGATTGAAAACATCTGGTCTAAACCAGTGGAACTGTAAAGAAGAAAGATGTGACGATGAAAATTATTATACACACACACACACACACACACACATATATCATTTTACATTTACATTTAGAAGACACTTTTATCCCAAGTGACTCACAAATGAGGACAATGGAAGCAATCTATCTATCTATCTATCTATCTATCTATCTATCTATCTATCTATCTATCTATCTACTGTATCTTCTTACACTTAAAGTCACAATTTCTGTAAACAGTTTTCTGAAATTTTCACTGCAGCTTATACACTGCGCATGTGCATTAAAAACAAGCTCTATTAAATTATGTAAATGCATGCAAAATTCTCATTTATCAAATATGCTTATCAGCTTAATATCACAATCATGCCAAAGCCAGAGATTTTAACCCACCTGCAAAGGGTCGAAAACCAGAAAGTCCGTCCAGGTGGATCCTACTGAGAGCTGTTCAGTGTTGGTCTGTTTGTTCAGCCCTATGTGGGTGAGGTTAGCAAAGAGGGTTTGTAACCAGCCTTATGATAACATACACAGCATAAAAAAAAAACATATTGTGGCAAGCCCTCTGAGGTTGACTGGAAGGGGGCCGAGTCACAGTGGTCTGTCCTGTGGGAGGCAATAGCTAGATGTGGTGCTAAGGATAGGCTCCACTTCACTCTCAGGTGACTAGGTATCTAATTGGTGTGTGGGTGTTTGTGCTTACTGTAATGTGTTGGCAAAAATACACACACGCATTGTATTTACACATGGGATTGAAACATTTTACACATATTCATCTTAACACTCATTGAGACAGCAAACTGCCCATGTAGTAGAATAATACATGTAATAAAACAGATATGGGCTAAATAGGCTTGCCAATATTATCTAATATTATGAGGATCTGATTGCCGAGTGTTACTTTGTCTGCTTTTGCAGTGATAAATTTGTAGGGAAAAATGCCTTGTATACTAAGGTTTTCACAGCTTTTAAGTCTTGAGGGACCTATGCAGTCCACAAATATATATATATTTTTTTACAAAACTTGCATGTTCAGTACCAAAACAAACAACAACACAAACAATTATCGAGATCTCCTGTCTATCTGCATACTGTATAACATGCATATATCATGCAGAATCCATATAATCTGCAAGCTCAGTGCAGTGTAAACAAATACTGGAGCAGGCTAACAACACTGCCTGACATATTACAGCGCGTTAGGCAATAAAAACGGCTGTTAAAACCTCGATTAGCAAAGTGAGGGAGAAATACATTCGGTATCGTGGTGATAGTCTTGGTAGTAAATGTTCTAGACTGCAGAATATATATTCAGGATATCTGAGTTTAGCTGGCCAGCTAATCTGCTAACGTTACATGTAACAGCTCGTTAGCTACAGAGCTTCTGTCTTTTTCTGCTTTAAATACGATAACGTTAATCTGATTGCACAAAACGCGGATGTGTACATTCAGTCAACAAAACGTTGCGATTTGAAGCACGTCTACGGAAACAAAAGCAACTGATCACCTTATCAGACGGAAAAGCCTAGCCGCTGGTCCGCTGACAGTAAACACTGCTGCTGAGAATCGACTCTCCAATTGAATCGAATCTTTGATTCATGAGATATCTGTAATGATTCAGAGATATTCTTTTTATGTTTTAATATTTTTTGTGTTTTTGTTTATTTATGTTTTAATTATATTTTATGTCGTAATCAATGTTGCATTTAGGGAAACAGATCATTATTTTATTAAAAACTATTTTGAATCGTAAATTATTGGTAGGTGTATAAATGCTGTTGGATTGTACTGGATACTGGGCAAACCGACAAAGTAACGATAGTTTGCTTTAGATGTATTTGTCTCTTCACATATAGAGAATATAATAGGGCACAGAATATGGGTTTAAACTTTATCTGTAGATATAGACCTACTTTTAAAGTACAGTACGTAGTTTTATAGTTTTGCTACATCACTAAATTTTTTACTTTTCGGAGTGCTGTTTTCTGGTTTATCACGAACAGTGTTGGGTGTATAATATTACTTTTTTCAGTAACTAGTAGTGTAAGGCATTACTCGTCTGAAAATGGTAATATTATTACAGTTTTCCCAAGCTAGTTACTTGCGTTACATTTGCCAGTAGCACCTTCATCACACACAAGGCACACAACACAGAGAACAGAAGGGAAGGGAAGGAGGGCGTGAATGGAACAGTGATTGGTCTGGGTTTGGCACGAGGTATCATTTACCATCACTGATTGGTCGACAGCCGGCAGCAGAGCGGCACGCTCAGACAGATGGGGAAAAATGGAAGCGTCAACAACGGCAAGCTCTTTTTCAGAGGAAGGTTCCCAGCAACAGAAAGCTAGTTTCGACGGGTGGAGATTCAGTAATTATTTTGTAGGAGTGCTCCGATCACGATCGGCCGCTCGTTAATGCGCATCTCAGTAAAGCCGGTTCTCTAAAGCGGTTTATTCCATCAGGTGCGTGAACCATATGTTCATACAACCGTGCCAATAAACGCTGAAAATGAACGTGGATTTGCGCGTCTTCTCAGTTAATAACGGCTCGGTGTAGTAACAGCTGCTCTATGTGAAATCACGCACCTGATGGAATTAACCGCTGATTAGAGAACAGGTGTACTGACGAGCAGTAATATAAGTGAGTTGTGTAAACAGTGATTTATGTGACTTCAATTATTTCTTATTAAACTGAAATCGAAAAGTAAAAAGTATTTTTTGGAAAAACCACATCCTGGTGTTAGTCTTCATATGCTGCTGAATAGTGTTAACACGGATATAGAAAAATAAGGAGTGCAAGAGATTGATTCCTAATGTAAGTTTATTTTTAATTAATACTACAGTAGTTCGGTTCCCTTTACATCTTTAACTACCCGTTAATTTATCAATTGAATGGGTGACCTATCCTCATTAATAGAGCAAACATTTGCCCCCCCTGAGAGAATTGGCAGGAGCCGCCACTGATAAAGACCCTAAAGAACACTCCTCCTTTGAATGTTCTCCCTCCATCTGATGCATCTCAGGCAATCATAGAGTAATTAAGAAAAAAAGATGTAACTAGTAATATAACTAGTAATATAACTAGTTCCTTTCTCCAGGGAGTAATAAAGTAAAGTAAGGCATTACTATTTTTGAGAGTAATATGTAATATGTAATATATTACTTTTTTGAGTAACTAGCCCCAACACTGATCACGAATCAAAGACTGTATTAAAACAGAGTGGAATGAGTGAAAAAAAAAAAAAAAAAAATATATATTTTCCCGGTTGTATATTTTCGAAAGACTTAAAGTAAATCTTGTATCCTTAGTAAAATATTAGATTTTTTCCCCTCACCAATACAAATTGTGATTCGATTCGGGAAGAAAACAATATAAATGTAGAGTAATTTAGATAAGTAAATTCAGGGTTTCCAAACGCAGTCTCCGCCTGCTTTTCAAAATAAAAGACTGTTCAAGATGTTATTAATTAGAACTATACACGAACTTTATTAATTAGAACTCAAAAATACAAAATACAACTTTATGATTTTTTTTTCAAAACAAGAGACTGTCTTTTCAAGAACGATATTTTTCAGCAATTATGTTCTTACGGTATAGGTATGCTATATTTCATAAATTCTCTGTTATTTTTTTTTAGGTTTATTAACCCGTTGTTCATAGTAAATTGATGACCATTTCGTAACTTAATGATTTCAGGTTTTACTGTGCTTGATTCCTATAAACCTGACACACACACACAAACACACACACGCAAAGAGTCTCCGCTGGGTGGCAGCTAAAGGAGGATGTGCACAGGCAGAAATGGGAAAGGGTAGGGTGGGATTTGGGAGGAGGGGTATCCACTAATCACACTGTCTCAGTCCGGCTGTTCTTGTTCACGCTCACGAGCAGGAAAACAAAGAGCCGGAGATGCGCGTGGATTTACCGGAGAGGACAACAAAAGAGGAAATATGAAAGTAACGTCTGATCAGATCCGTACGGTTCTGAAGCTCGTACTGGAATGTGGCGATCTGTTGCTGTCATTTTAAAGAAATGTATTAACATGGGTGACTGTATAGCTGTTCGTACACTGATGTGTTCATGTGTACTGTGAGTGTTACACCTCGCCACTCTAATGTTTTTATTTTTATGAGGAAGTTTGCTCTGGACACGTTTCAGGAATTCGCTTTTCTTTATGGATTATTTAGGAGAGTGAGACACATTTGGTGAGTAGTCTGGTGTAATATAACAGATATGACTTTTAGCAGCCTCAGTTGTGAATGTAGTATATTTACTGCATCTTATCGTATGTTTACAAATTAATGACAGATTCATTGGTTACATTACGTCCACATTCAGTTCACACAGCAGATCCTAAGGAATATTGATTTTTGGATTACATTTTTCATTGGTCCATTGTTTCTGAAACATTGTCAGAAATGATTATGTAAGAATTTAAATGTTAGGTCCGAGAACACAAAGGAATTTGTAATCCAATGGATTACAATAACTCAAATACCCCCAAAAAAAAAAGAAAGAAATCCTATTGGGGACTCTCCATAAGCGTGATGGTTTTTATAATGTACAAATCGTATTCTATCGCCCTACACCTAAACCTTACAGAAAACTTTCTGCATGTTTACATTCTCCAAAAAAAAAAAAATTCTGTATGATCTATAAGCTTGTTTCCCCATGTACATGTCAAGTTCCCATAAATCTGTGTGTATTCAGGTCTAATCCCCAACGGGATAGAAAAACATGTTCACACACACTTGCTTCTATCGATCTAAAAGGGAACTTATAGACATCTATGGTTTTACATAAAAAAAACTGTTATTATATATATATATATATATATATATATATATATATATATATATATATATATATCTATCCCAATGATTCTCAGGAATTTGAAAGCAAAGCCAAGGTTCACAACAGGAAAGGAGGATTCCATTCCCAAGATGTTTATAGGTGGGAGGGGAAGTGTCTTGTACAAATGTCTGGAAAAAAAAAATTGCCCAGCAGGGGATACTTGGGTGTCCTGTTGCTTAGAGGATGTTTATACCTCACTGAAGTTTGAAATATCAGAAGGATGTAAAAATTACAAAACATTAACGCCCTTCTAATCGTTACCTTTTCAGCCCTCCTGTTTCACCCCTTGGGAAAGCATTTCTCTCTGGCTTTCTTTAATGTTGAGTTTTGTATGTTCAGGATATCAAATGAGATCACGGCAGCACAGTATAGAGAACTTGCCGGACCTGTTGAGTGAGGGGTGTAAGTCAAGTGAAATCGGTGACGCCAAAGTTCAACCTGGCTGCAGAATTACTGACAAAGGAAGTCTTGTTGACACACCCTTTACCTTCCGAAATAACCAGAATGGGTTTATTCCAAGCCAACATTCCCAATCAGTTCCATTCAAGTCATTGGTATTGTTTTTAAATAAGGAGAAACAATATAAATGCCTAATCTTTAATCTCATAATGTGTTCCTAAGACATGCATAGGCTTTTATAATACGAAAGGTCAAAGTACATGGCACTAGCAAACATTACATACAAACACTTTCCAGGCTATATTTCATACTGTTTTCGACATGCTTTTTCGCTAAAGTTCCAGTCTGATTACAAGTTCAGCTCCTATTCTATACAAAAATAAATACATTTAAGAGCAAAGTCCAGTATGTTTGAACCTGTACGGTTTGAGGTAAGTCCTGTACAAAGATCACTGTGCCTTTTATTTTATTTAATGAGTTACCAGATGGTAATCGTCATGACAAATAAATATGTAGTTCTGAGGACTTTGTCTCTGGCTGATATTGCAATTACAGTACTCTTTATGAGGGATATGAAACTGGAAGAATGAAACTAGGGCTGGACAATATATTGGTACTATATCGGTTATTGGCTGTAGTTATTTTTGTATTGTATATCAAAATATTGTGATGTCACTTGTAGCATTTAAAAAACCTATTTCGGTTTTAGTGCTTTAATTGTCTAATTGTACATAAGATGAATTTACATGAAATGAAAATTCCTCTGTTTTCTAAATGCATGTTTTAGATCTAAATAATTCATCTGCACATTTCATCTGTTCAGTTTTCAGTTTAATCGAAATGTAAGACTCCAATAATCAAGCCCTGCCTCTTCACATTCACACAGTTCACATTCATGAGCATCCACTTTTGTGTGCAATTCCTATTTAAAAAAAAAATCTATCAACAAATTGAAATTGACTTTAACATCGCCCGTTTATTGTCAATATTGTCAAATTGTCAGTTTAGCAGTATTAGCCAGAATTGTAATATATCTAATGAAAACAATGCAATGTCAGGTGTTTGATCAAATGATGGAAAGCGTTTGTTAAGGTGCATCAGTCATGTTTAATGTCCTCATTATTTGTTACTGCAGGTTGAAGATTGGAGGCCCTCGGTGACCCTGCTGCCTGGCCTCATACTGGCCAGGTTGCTTTGGTTAAAACATCAAAACCAATCAAGATGTCTTCTCAAGAGTCTCCGCATCCGCCTTCAAAACCTGAGGTCAAACAAAGACCCCCGATTCCCACTAAGCCATCTAATAATACCTCAGACACGTCACCTGTGGAAGGTGCAACCTCACAGAACTCTGGGAATGTCAAAAAGATAGTCAACAAATTCAGCCAGCCAGAGACTAAGATTCCAAGTGGAGATACAGCAAAGAGCACCAGCATAGAAGTGAGACAACAGAGACCTCCTGCAATAAAGCCCAGACTCAAATTGAGAAGTTCTTCCCTCGCCAGCGCCGACAAAGCACCTCCTCTGCCTCCAAAGACCAGACAAAATCACAGTGGACAGAAAGACGAGGTGGACAGCCAAGAGAGACAAGAAGGAGCTTTGAGTGATGTTGATGGAGGCCGCTCAGGTATGGTGTGTTTACTTTCATTTTCAGGATTTGTTTGACATACTTCCAGTTTCCAGGTATTTTCTTTCACGATGTTCAGTCAAAACATTTGAAATAGCAGTCAACTATTTAAAAAGGAATGGTTCACCCATAATTGAAATTTGCTCACCTGTAGGCCATCCAAGATGTAAACGAGACACAATAATCACAATAATCCTCAAGTAATCCACAAGACTCCAGTCTGTTAGTTTATGTCTTGTGAAGCAAAAAGCTGTGTGTTCTCCAGTGAATGAAAATTGCTAGTTCATTTCCAATTAAATTGATCAACGTTTTTTGTATTGGATGATTAAGGTAGTTTATTTTTTTTATTGCTAATTCAATGAAGCATAATTCAGGCATAACACATCGGAGGTCATTTTGTTATTGGTTGGTCAGTAGGATTATACAGTCTGTGTCGCCTGCTGAACACAGACAGATGGGTGTGGGGGGAGAAAATAACCCCTCTTTGAGCTAATTATATTAAAACTACACTACCGTTCAAAAATTTGGGGGCTTATTTAAAAAAAGTGTCTTACGCTCACCAAGACTGCACTTAAATGAATAATTGGTGTAGTTTTTGTGGAAATAACTCTGGAATTTTACCCTTTTTTTTGGAACTTGATGGACTTGATGGAAAAAGATAAATATGATCAGTACTGCACATAATATTTTCTATATTATATGTGCAGTACTGAGTCATATGAATGCAATATTATATTTTGTTAGCAATTCAGTTGTAGATGTCTGCCGCACTAAAGACTTGAGACTTTTGTCTAGATTGTCCATACACAGTATCAGAAAGTCTGTTCCAAACAGGAAAAACCTTCTTTCTTTTCATAACATTCCTGTTGGGCATCATCTGAGAATAGTGTTCATAAAACTCTTTTACAGTGACAATTATGTGAACTGGGCTAGTTTGAATGTCTTCGAGGCTTTAAAGTTACATGCAAGTGGACTTTAAGTGATTATTGGGGTAATAAACCAGTGTCCTACCCTAAAGTTCATACACTCAACCAGTCCAGAATCCGAGAGCTTAGAGCAGGTCATTCACGCACTGATGTAGTGAAATGGCAGAAGGGCTGAAACGAGCATTTGGCAAGATCAAGCAGAATGTGTTTGAGGCGATTGAAGATCTTCGGGTTAAGGGTGGGGAGGAGGGATCGACACAGCGCAAAGGTTCCTTGCAGAAGTTGACGGGACTGATAACAGCAGGGTCGAAGGGGGAGGTGGACCTGTCAAAGCAGAAGCAGAGAAGAGATGGTAATCTAAGATCTTATACACTGGAAATGGGAAAGGATATGAAGCCTTTCGAAGAGCAATATAATGTTTAGAGTACGGCAGAGACATTCAGTCATGGTTTATAGAGTCAGTCTTTGCTGCAGCTTGTTTTGCATATGTCTATGTAAGAGCCAAAGAGGATCCATAAAGAAGAATCTAGTGCCTAAAGCAAGATTTTTACTCTTTGTACCCATATTTGTTTCATATGGTTTAGAAAACTTTTCTGCTGTTTTAAAAGTAGTTTAAATGTGGTCATGTGGTATAACCATAAAGTAAAAAGTAATAACATTTTTCTAACCATTTGAATACATCTTAATCTTGTATGTAGTAATGTAATTTTCAAGAAAACTCGAAAGGTTTGGTGTATGTTAGTGGAGACTGTAAAAAACCAATGTTTTACCTAGTGTCTTGTCTAATAGTTAACATAGCATTCATGACACAAACTAACCTTCCTCAGGTTTTCTTTACTAAGATGTTTTTTTCTCTATTATAATAGCAGGACAGTTACAATCAAAATTATTCAACCCCCACTGGTTTATTGGCAAAATGTACAGACTTACAAAAGTAATTGAAATAGCTCAACACAGCAAATCTTTCAAGTGGTTTCCCCAAAATTCAACTGAAAATACAACATCTAGAGTCTCAAAATTATTCAACCCCCTGAACAGAATCCCTCCCAACAGCACAAATCTGTAAAATAGGTGTTGTCTCAAGCACACCTGATGCAATAAATCAAGGAAATACTTGAATTGGAAGAATGGTCCAAAAGAGATCATTGCCCTTCACAAACAATGAACAGGATACACAACTAAAGTGAAGGTGCTGAATGTTTATAAAGACACTGCTGGAAGCATAATTTGCAAGTTCAAATATAAAGGAACAGCTGTCATTGGCTGCAGCCAGTTTCCATGCCAGAACTCCAAGATGTTGGCTCTAATTTTACACAAAGTTACATAAATAAGCCACAGAAGTTTTGGGTTCTGTTCTGTGGAATGATAAAACGAAACTGTAATATTTTGGCTCGATGGATCAGCAGTATGTCTGGAGGATGAAGAATGAAGCATACACATAAAAGAACACTGCCTACAGTTAAGCACGGTGGTGGATCGGTGCTGCACGGGGGCTGCTTTGCATCCTCTGGCACTGGAAACCTGTAGCTGGAGTCTTGCTATAAATGTCATTTGCTGCAGCTCATAACAGCAAAAGTGTGCTCTACTTAGTACTAAAGATGCTTGCCATGAAGGGGCTAAATAATTTTTGAATAAGAAGTTGGGAAACCACTTTGTAACATCTGCAGTGTTGAGCTATTTCAATTACTTTTGTTTGATTTAGGTCATTTAAAACAGGAGAAAGTCTGTACATTTTGCCAATAATCCTGATTTGCAATGAGGGTTGAATAATTTTGATTGCAACCTTATATCATCCTGACATTTTTTACTTTATATCCCCAAAGCTATTTCACATAGATTTTTAATACAAAAACATGGAGTTTACATTTCCAATCATTTTTTATGTATTTCTTAAAGATAATAATAATGAAGGGCCAAAAGAATAACATCATGTTATTGACCCATCTTAAAGTTCATTCAAATCCATATCCTCTTCTAGCTCCTGATGGAAAAGAAGGCGGCAAACTGCGAGAAGAGCAGGATTCCAGCCCTCTTCCAGAGCCTCAGTGTGAGAAGAACTGCGGCTGTATATGTCACCTGCAGAGGCCTGGCATGAAGCTCGTATGGGTGCCAATAAGCGAGCAGGATGATGACGAGGGTAAGGATGAGGAGATTGAATACAGTGACACGGAGGATCAGAACAAAAGCGGAGAGGGAGAGAACGAAGACAAGTCGAATAAGGAGCCTGATTCTTTAAGCGAGTCAATAGCTGAAGATGAGAACAAGAAGGAGGAACTGCAAGTTAAAAAAGGCAATTTTCAGGAAACTCGAAAACTTATAGAGCAGCAGCTGAGGAGGAAATCAGACCCTGGACCTCCAACGTTGATCGCCTCTGTTGTCCCATTTCCTCAGACTCCTCTAAACGTCCCCAAAGGCCAGTCTTTGGAGGAGCCAGAGGAGTCCATCTACGATATTAGCCTGGAGGTGGTCATTCCACCCAGACCTCAGAAGGGGCCGGACACTGTAAGCAAGGACTCACCTCCGGCCATTCCTCCAAGGATGCCTTTAGATAACAGGGGTCCACCTCGCATCATTCTACCTCAGCCTCTAGCACGCCCTGCCTCCCCTCTGCTTCCCCCTAAAAAGTGCAGCCCACCTGCCAGTCCCCGACCACAAAGAGCTCCACCAGCACCGCCGGCCAAGACCTATGAGAACGGAAGACGTCTCAGCAGTTATTCTCTCAAATCTATAGGTACATAAAAACTTTCAAAACAGGCATGAAATCAAAATGTACCCATTTTATGTCCTTTAAAGAAATCTAAATTGAAAATGATGTCTTAAAAGTTCCAAACTGTGTTATTTGTTAATATTTTGAATTAGCTTTTATTTTTATATTTTTCCGTTTTTATTTTCCTTTCAGCAATTTTGTTATTTGATTTGGTATTATTTAAAATATTTCTATTTAGCTTTATTTTCTATTTTAGTTCTAATCATCTCAGTACTTTTATTTACTAAATGACTTTTATTTCAGTTAGGGTTAGGGTTAGGGTTGCCAAAGCAACATTTCTATTTTTTATTTATGTTTTAAAGTAAAAAAATAAGGTTCTTTTAGTTGACATTGTTAATGCATTATTTACTAACCATACATTTGTTACAATATTTGTAATTTTTGATGATGTTCATTGTTAGTTCATGTTAGCTCAGTTTTTAATAATATTAACAGATAAAATTTTTTATTTTAATAATGTATTAGTAAATGATCAAATTAACGTCAACTTAAATTACTATAATATAAACATTATTGACCAATTTTAGTTTTTTTTTCTGGTATTTATATTTATGTATTTACTTCGCTTTATTTCAATTGACGAAAAAGATTTGTAATGACCAATCCAATCCAATTAATCCTAAGAGATCAAATCTCATCCTTTAATTTATTTCTTTACTTTTTAATATACTGTTCACTCAGAAATGCATTATATTGCAGAAGTAATATGTTTAAAGCATTTCAGACAGACATTGAGTTTCTCTGTGTATTTGTTTTATGGTACTTAATTACTAGTTTCTCTTTTCTTGACATCATCAGATGAGAATGACATTGCCGGGGCTGATGGGGAAAAATGTGGATCCACTGAGAAGTATATATGTTTATATTTCTTTCGTCTCTCAAACAGTTTCTGCTCTCTTAAGCATTAATATTGTAGTCACACAGCTGGTATATGTACTGCCTTTACTATGTGTGTAACTCAATCTCTGTCTCAGGTCTAGACCTCCACGAGCCATTCCACATCTCCAACAATCTGTTGACTCGGAAGCTGGGACGTCGGAGGGTATCATTTTTTTTCAATAAATAAATAAATTACCAGTTTTAAATTGAAAATTGTGATTTTAGGGGGTTGAGTTTAATGCCATATTGTCTGCCCCTTGCAGAGCTGTATCAGTTCTACACAGAAACATTTATACACAAGGAGATCAGGAGGACAGTATGTCGCAACATCAGTAAAACCAGCATGGACTTCCAGATGGACCCACACAATACATCCAGCCCAGAGAAAGGAGAAAAACCCAGATCCAGTAGTGTTCCGAATCTCAAGCAGGGCAATTTATGGCGGGAGCAGGCAGCAGTACGAGACAGTGGTGTCTTGCAGACCCTAAGTTCAGAGGAGTGCAAGTACCAAGAGGTGAGCAGAAATCCTCAATCAACACGGATGAGAGCATTTGAGGGTCAAAGACAGAATATGTGTTTGGGAATATGGGAAAAGGGATTTGAGAGGAAAAGAGAAGAGGCGAGGATGGAAATCTCTAAGATAAGACGGGATGGAAGGGGGTGGATGGGAAAGGAAGTACCATCTCACAAATATGTACATACTGTATACACTACCGTCCAAATTGTTTCAATTGTTTTAAAGTCTCTAATGCTCACCAATGCTGCAGTTATTTGATCAAAAGTATATTAAAAACAGTAAAACTGTCAAATATTACAATAATTTTTGAATATATATTTTAAAATATAATTTATTCCTATAATGGTAAAGCTGACTTTTCAGAAACATGTTGAAAACAATTGTACTGCGTTTATTTGAAATATAATTTTGTAACTTTATGGATGTCTTCAAAAGTGTTGATTGAATTTAATGCACTCCTAATAATGCATCCTTGTTGAAAAAAAAAAATATTTTGAACAGTAGTGAATTTAACTGCCTAATAGAAATTTAACGCAGTAAAGATAAATAACATTACTTTTTTTGTATTTTTTCTTTTTTGACAACGAACATAAACAAGATGTTGTTTTAATAAAGTATTTATAACTTCTTTTACAATTCTGTACTACATAAAAAAAAATATGTATGGATGCATTATAGTAATAAGGGAATTTTGAGGGAAAATTTTCTGTTGTTTAAAAATAATTCAAAATCAAAATGCAACAAAAAACATTAGTAAAAAAATTATTATTTTCTGTATTCACTTTTTTTGTATTAATACATTACAAAAATGTAATAACACAATACAATGTAATACAATACAGAAGATTATAAAAGTGAATGTGAAAAATCAAAGCTATTACTTGCAAATATAAAGATTTTACAGAAACTGAAGAGTCAGTTGCATTTAAATAATAGTTTTGTTTTCCCTTCTCTGTGTGCAGAGCATGTTCGAGGTGATTACATCAGAAATGTCGTACCAGCGCTCTCTGCGTGTGATAACGGATCATTTTATGGAGTCAAGTGACTTGAATGACACTCTTATTAACATGGACAAAAAAACCCTCTTCTCGAACATTCTGCGCATCCAAGAGGTCAGCGAGAGGTGAGTGCCTGTATGTGTGTAAAATGCAGATATTTACAGTTGAGATTTGCTGAAATAGCACTGAATGAACCCCACAAATTAGTTGAATCCCTTAGACTACATCTGCAGCATTATTTTACTGCTACGAATGCTTTGCCAGGTGTAACCCATCAGAGTTTGCTGAGACAGCACCGTTTGATGGTTCATTACAATAATTAGAGTAGAAAACCATTAACCATGAAGTCTCAGGAGGTTAAAATAAATCATCATCATCAACTTAGTCAATGCAGTGTAGCCTGTAAAACAAGTCACAGCCGTCGCAAACATTAATTTACAAATACCATTGTCTATTGATATTCACAGGTTTCTAAAGGACCTAGAGGAGCGTGTCGATGAGAGCATCATCATTTCTGACATCTGTGACATCATCCACTATCATGCCCAGCATCATTTCCCTGCGTATATCGACTATGTTCGAAACCAGATTTATCAGGAAAAGACCTACAGTAATCTCATGTGAGAAACTCATACGTCTACACACAAGCTTTTATTTTATCATCCATTTAAATGTATTTTGTATTCTCTCAATTGTTGCTTTGCCTAATATCTGTCACAGGCAAACTAACACTCAGTTTGCAACCGTAATCACCCGACTCCAGGAGTCGCCCATCTGCCAACGACTGCCCTTCATGTCCTTCATGTTGCTGCCCTTCCAGCGAATCACACGCATTAAAATGCTCATCGAGGTGGGAGAATAACTCACATTATCCACATTAGAATGCACTTCTTTTTAGCTTTCTGTTCGTCATCCTGAAAAAAAAGTATCACACTTTCCACAAAAACACTAAGCAGCTTGACCGGTTTCAACATTGATGAAAGAAGAATGTTTCTTGAACAACAGATCAGCATGTTACAATGATTTCTGAAGGATCATGTGTCACTGAAAACTGCTGCAAAATCAGTTGCCTTCACAGGAATAAATTAAATTTTAAAATATATTCAAATAGAAAACAGTCATTTTAAATTGCATTAATATTTCACAATTTTACAGTATTTTTGATCAAAAAAATGCAGCCTTTGTGAGCTTAAGAAACACCGTTCAATAACATATCTTAATGACCCCAATATTGTACAACAATTTTTAGTTTTTTTTTCTTTTTCTTCACAATTATACTTGGTTTGTAAGGCATCATTATTATCAAGCTGAGTTGTCTTAAAGTGATCCAGGTAATATAAAGATTTTTTTTTTCTTCATCAGAACATCCTAAAGAGAACAGCCATCGGGACGGATAAGGAACAAACAGCATCTAAAGCTCTGGACTCTGTGTCCAAGGTAAACACCTTAAGGTCACCGTTAATACACCCTGTTTTTCCTCACTCCTCACCCACTGATCTATGATCAAACTAGACCTCATTGTTCCCAGAATAGCCTATTAGAGAGGAAGGTAAAAGGAAAAGAGGGGGGAGAGAGAGTGGAAAACAAGGGTAAATGCAGCTCGGCTCACTAGAAATTTATGTTTCAGATTATAAAAGGCTGCCATAATTTTGTTAGAGTAAGGGATTTTATAGCGTTAGGCAAATAAAGGACTTTTTATTCATGAAGGAAGCAAAATAGGTCATGTTTAATGTTTGTCATGTTATGATGTATTCAGTTTCAGTTGTCTGCATTGAAAGAATGTTTTGGTGTTTGCGTGTATTGTTTACGGGCTGTGTTGTCAGATGTGGTCTTAAAAAAAACGTTTTGCGCATATCCTCACAGATCATTGAAGAATGTAATACTCAGGTTGGAAAAATGAAGCAGATGGAGGAACTGATTCAGATTAATGGCATGCTGGAGTTCGACAAACTAAAGGTGAGCAATGGCTTGTTGTTTACAGCAGTGAGATTTAAAATTCTGAGAAACTGTAAAAAAAAAAAAATAATAATAATTACGATGATTTTCAGTACTGCAAACATTTTTTGATTAGTGACCTAAAATAGTGTAGAATCTTAATTATTACTTTTTTTTTAACGTTTTAAAATCATAAAACGTTTTTTTTTTTTTTATATAAAAATCGTATTACATTTTTTTGTACTATTATATATTTTTATTTACCTTTTATAATCATTATTTTCCATTAATCATATCATTTGTTTAATCGTTGAATCGTCTATTCAGGCGTTGCCGATTATCTCTCAAACACGTTTTTTGGAGAAACGGGGAGAGCTGCAGGAAGTTAACAGAGGAGGAACGTTCTTGAACCTCCGCCCCAAATTCAGCCCCGTCTACCTCTTCCTCTTCAATGACCTGCTTGTCATTGCCAGCAAGAAAAGGTAGAAAGCTGAAAAACCTGTTTGTTTTAAGGCTTTACTCTGTTTTATGAGGGTTACAAAACACTGCATTGTGTTGACATTCCATTTATTTGAATTCGCTTTTTGATTATGGTTTATAAATAGTGAGACACCTTTTTGCAACTGCTATTTCATGAATCCTATTGTTTCTAAATCAGACTTCACTCATTTATTTCTTCTTCTCTTTCCCCGTGCTGCAGTTCTGAGCGGTATGTAGTCCTTGATCATGCCCATCGCTCCCTGGTCCAGGTGCAGCCCTTTGGGGAGGACACAGCTGTCCCAAACATGGAGCACAGCTTCTGTCTGACCCTGCTGGAGAATCATCAGGGACGCCAGATGGAGAGAGTTTTGAAAGCTCCTACACAGTGCGTGCATAATTTTACTCAGCCGAGACTTTTTTTTTCTGTAATTCACACATTTCCACAATTGGATTATATAGTCAATTTGACTGCTTTTAAAGACTGTATAGGTCACTTTTCTTCAATCTCTCCAATCAGATCGGACCTGCATAGGTGGTTGGCAGCATTCCCCAATCCTGACAAACCCCACAATGAACAAGAAGAAGTCATATATGAAGATTGGGGTAAGTGTGGGTGCTTATTTCTCTAAGCCGCTCAGGTTTATATTCACGTGTGACATGTCAGTGCTTGCCTTTTATTTCTCTCTACAGATAAGTTTCTTTCTAATCATATGTGTGTTTGTGTGACAGATTGCCCTCAGGTGCAGTGTGTGGAGCAGTATGTGGCAAACCAAGCAGATGAATTAAATCTGGAGCCAACGGAGATCATTAACGTCGTGCGCAAAACCAACGAAGGTGTGTCACACTATACCTTCCATTTATTGGAAGCGCATCTGATATGTTTATTTGTTTTTGTTCATCCATCTGACCACTTTTTGCCTTCTTTAGGATGGTGCGAAGGAATCCGTCTATCTGATGGACAGAAAGGCTGGTTTCCTGAAGCAAATGTACTGGAAATCACCAACGAGCACGTGCGGCGACGCAACCTCCGCGAGCGATACCGTGTTATCCAGGCTGCCGGCATTGTCGCCAGGACTCAGAGTATGCCATAGACTAAATCAACTGCATCCGGGCAGATCGAGAGTTCTTAAAATGGGAGGAGTCTTTTAAACTGTAGACCTTTGATACGGGGCTCAATACGGACGGGAAGTGTTTTGAATGTATCTCTAACATCCTTTTCAGGATCAGATATATAATTCTGTTGGAATTACAAAAGAAAGAAAGAAAGAAAATAACATGTGAAAGTCAATTGTCTTTGTACAACACAAAAGTCACTTGTTTAAGTAAATCTCATTGAAGTGTGTCCATTTTATTAAAATGTTCTTGTTTGGGATCCTCATATGGAATGTACATTATTTCAAAAAACGTGTGTGTGTGTACAGGTATGAGTCTGTGCGTGCTTGTGATGTTTAGCGCTTCTTTCAAGAATGTCAGACTACTAAAATTCCAGTTAAGTGGAGCGGAAGGGTTAAATGGTGTAGGTTGGTATGTCGGTTGATAACATGTCACGTGATCTGATAGGTAGCTCTGATCAGGATGTGTGGCACAACCAGCATGACTAGTCTTCAGTTTTTCATGGAAGCACTGAATGTGCACAAAATCAGCTTGTGTTTACTACAAACAAAATGTGTGTATACTATGGTACATTAAAATGAAATGTTTTACACAATTGGACTGATAAATCGATATTGTCAACCCAGACAAAATGTCTTCATGTAGTTTTTCATCATTTACTCACCCTCATGCCCTTCAAAACCAGTATAACGTTTTGTCTTCTGTAGACAACAAAGGGAAATGCTGCTCTTTTCAATATAGAATGACATGAAGGTATGTAAATGATGACAGATATTCATATCTGGGTTAAAAAGTGTATCATGATCTGCTCCAGATATTAAACACTGATGTGATCCATGATTACAATTTGCTGACTATTTGGAAATGGCATATTCAACTGCGCCATTAAAGCCACACCCTTGTTAAGTGAGGCTGTGCTTGGATGTGTGGGCATGGGAGTTGGTGTAGATGTACATTAAACTCTGTTTTTGATGTTAGAACATGACGGGGAGTAATTTTAACCCCTTTATAATTGCATCATGTTCTGTGAACAGTTTAACCCTGGAAAAGGAGTTAACTTTATTTAACAATTTAAAGCTTGACATTATGAAATAGGAACTATTAGTCGTAAGGTAATAGTCTTTTTTTATCAAATGGATTTGTTTATTGAACCATTGGACAAACTATATAGAAAATCTCAAATAGAGTTTGCAAATCTACCACAACCTCTGAAGCTGGACATTATCGTAATTATAATAAAAAGGCTCTTGCTTACTTTTACATACCAAAACAACATTCAGAAAGCATGCAGAAGATTATGTACAACAGTTTTTTTTTTCTCAGAACAATTTTGATCATTTTAATAATTTGAGGGCCCTAGATGAGATCAATATGCCTTTGGCGCCATCTAATGGGCAATATACTTTGCTTATTGCATTAACTAGGTTAGAAAAACATATTTCTGTCTCATATAAACCCAGTAGGATACTTATTTTATTCTTTACAAAAACTAGATGACAAAACATGCAAACATGAGGGGGCAGGAGTTTATACATATGAGCTAAAACATTTATTATGTACCGATAATAAATAAATTGTGGTTATTATAATCATTAAATTAATTGCATATTTTCTATAATTGTTTATATAAATTTTACAGTTCGATTTAAAAAAGTTATTATCATTATAATACATAATAACAAAGTTCGTGCTTTTATTTTGGTGGGTTTTCGCTTCCGGTTTGGTGTTCGAGTCTAAGCTGAGAGCAGTCGCTAGGGGCAGCGTCTAGTCGTGTCGTTCTTGCGGAATTCATCTCGATCACCTGATAAACGCAACAATGGCTGGCCGGGTGAGTATCTCTTTATGATTAAAGTTGTTTTTGTCGCACAGAAGTAACTCATAATATCTACGGTCTGCTCTGCGCGTCCAGAGCTCAGCTCCATTCATTCGTGCTGTGTTTGCACACGTCATTCGCTCTCGTGCAGTACCGGAAGACAAGTTCCACATCACGTCTTATGACTTTTCAGGAAAACATTAACTTTACTTATACATTAAGTCACGATAATATTTACAATTTTTAATGTGGACCCGACAAATTTCTTTTCTTTAAAGGAATTTGAAGAGTGACTTTGTCAAATGCATGCTAATATAACTGTGGCTGTTATTACAGATAGTTCAGTCAAGAGTGAGAGTTAATAAAAGAGATAAATGCAGTTTTTGACAGGAAGCAAGGTTACTGATTTATGAATTTTCAACTTCCTAAGTGAAAACAAAAATACAATATGATGCTTTTAGTTTATGTTTATATATATATATATATATATATATATATATATATATATATATATATATATATATATATATATATATGTATTATACAGTACAGACCATTACTATTTTTTTATGTTTTTGAAAGAAGTTTCTTCTGCTCATCAAGCCTGCATTTATTTGATCATAAATACAGAAAAAAATTAATATTGTGATATATTATTACAATTTAAAATAATTGTTTTTAAATTTATTATACTTTAAATTATCATTTATTTCTGTGATGCAAAGCTGCATTTTTAGGATCATTATCACATAATCCTTTAGAAATCATTCTAATATGATGATTCATTATCAAAGTTGGAAACAGTTCTGCTGCTTAATATTTTTTCAGAACATGTCATACTTTTTTAGGATACTTTGATGAATAAAAAGTAAAAAAAAAAAAGAAGCTATGTTTTTAAAATATAAATATTTTGTAATAACAATATACACTACTGGTCAGTAATTTGGGGTCAGTAATATTTTTCTTTCTTTTTTAAAATAAAATAATACTTTTATTCAGCAAGGATGTGTTAAATTGATAAAAAGTGATAGTAAAGAAAATATATTATTAGAATATATATTATTAGATTTTTTTGTTGTTGTTGAATAAATGTAGTTCTTTTTAACCTTTTATTCATCAAATATATTAGACAGCAGAACTGTTTCTAACACTCATAATAAATCAAGATATTAGAATGATTTCTAAATGATCATGTGATAGACTGGATGTTACATGTGACACTGAAGGCTGGAGTAATGATGCTGAAAATTCAGCTTTGCATCACAGGAGTAATTTTTCTTTTTTTCTTTTTTTAAGTACATTCAAATAGAAAACTATAATTTTAAGTCTAATAATATTTCACAGTACTACTGTTTTTTCTGTATTTTTGATTAAATAAATGCAGGCTTGTTGAGCAGAAGAAACTTCTTTCAAAAACATTAAAAATAGTAATGTTTCCAAACTATATATATAAAATCTAAACAACTGAGTAAAAATCTAATTTTTTGATTTCCACCAAATTTACTGGTATAAATAATAATAATAATAGAAGTAATAATAAACAGCTTTTCAGTGTGGTCTCAACCCTTTGGACCCAGCATAAGCAACACTAAGCTAATCATTCTAAGCAATCTGCATCAGCCAGCATTATGATTACAGTCTGTATGTTTGAGGAGATTAGGTCTGGAATTCATCTCATGCTACTGGTAATACCACACTAGGGTTTAATGAAGAAGCCCTTCAGTAATCCTATACGATCACACAGCATTACTGCATGTTCTCAGTATTTTTAAGAGCCAGCTCCAACTGGTTAAACATAGAGATTTGAATAAGTGAATATCAGGTTACAGAAAAGGTAATGGAGGAGTGGCTCCTTATTCAATGAGTGTTTTTCATGATGAAAATGAGTGAGTGTCGACATATAGGTTGGATTTTTTTTCAGTAAAAAAGTTTTCAGCTTTAGTATCACAACCCATATATAGTTACAATATCTGAAGTTTGTTGAAAATTATTTCTTGCGTTCTTTTAATCTTAAATCTCTCTATATATATTTACATATAGTTAACTTCAACCAATATATAAGCAAATATAGCCCAGTCTTAAACTGCAATGCAGTGTATAACCCCTGATCTAGACAAAAAGTGGCTTTTAGAAAACAGTGATTAATTAAAAAAGATGACTGCGAATGTACAAGCTTCTGATTGGAAGTGTATATCAAGGCTGAAATGTCAGCTTCTGTGATTTGCTATCCCTTCATCACTGTTGTGCTTTTCTTCCCTGTACAGCTAATGCAAGCAGCGAGATGCCCGACAGATGAACTCTCTCTCACAAACTGTGTGGTTGCAAGTGAGAAGGACTTCAAATCTGGGCAGTGAGTATTTGATGTGTAATGAATCAGACAAGAGGATTGTCATTAGGTTTAAATACATACTGTCAGAATGTCTATGTCAAAATAAATAAATCAGAATTATATATATATATATATATATATATATATATATATATTTGTCTTTTATTTATATATTGAACTTGTTTGCTTTAATTCTCTCTAGACATTTGACCATTAAAACCACACCCACTCAGAAGTTTGTGTTCACGGTGAGAACGCACTCAAGCCTGGTGCCAGGAACCATTGCCTTCAGTCTACCGCAGGTACGTGTTTGTGTCTTCATTCCACAAAGGGTTCTCTAACATCTCGTGACATATTATATACTCCGAATATATATCACCATCTTTATGCCTTCTGTCTTGTGAACTGCATAAGTATGCAGATGTACAATGATGCACTGTTGTTTCCAGCATGCTTGTTTCTTAATGTCTCGCATTGTTTTTGCCTGCTTCTCGTTCATCTGTTAAGATGACAGCAGCAAGACTTCTCAGGTACTACAGTAACGTTCTCACAGTGGTCTTATTTTGTGGCATGATGTGATATTTTATAAACAAGAGACCAAGGATTGAATCACAACTAGAGAAAAGTACACAGTTTGTTGTTAGTGTCCTCTAGTCTATAGTAAGACCAGATAAAAAGAGAAAGTTGTACAAATGTATTGTGTGGCTTTTAGCAGTAAGATTTTCCAAATAGTAATTGAGTGGCTGGTAATATGTTAAAAAACATAGTCTAAATTATAATGATAATAGAAACTCATTGTTCTGCTCTCTGTGTCATAGAGGAAATGGGCTGGACTCTCTCTGAACCAGGATGTTGAAGGTATGGGTACCGATTTACTGAATTTGTTTGGCTGCAAACTAATAGTGCAATCACTCGGGGAGATAGTTTTCCTTCATTTGCTGTGAAATGATTGATTATAATGTAGACAGTTGTGCTGCTTAATATTTTTGTGGTATATTTCAGGATTCTTTAATGAATAGAAAGTATAAAAAGTTTTTAATATTTAATTGTGTCTTCAGAGAATAGAAATCTAAAAAAGAAAAAGAAAACACATTTTGCTAACACCAACATTTTGTACAGTAGTTAAAGTTGACATTTATTGGGAGTAGTATTGTTTTAAGTTCTTAGCGCAGGTTTCATCCTGTTGAATTGTTTTGGAAAGACATATTTCCCACAAAGTCTTATTTCCATTCACGTCATATTAAATATGTCGTCTGCCCTGACTAACATTTATAGTATATTTCAGCAGTGAGCGTTGTCTTATTGTTGTCATGTTTGCAGTGAGTGTCTACAGCTTTGACCCTTCGAGACAGTATGTGGGAACCATGACGCTAGAGGTCGACTTCCTCCAGAAGAAGAGCGTTGACAGCAACCCTTACGACTCTGATAAGATGGCCATTGAATTTATCCAGTTTTTCAACGCACAGGCCTTTAGTGTGGGCCAGCAGGTGAGCTATCAAAGAGCTAACGAAATGAATGTCACAACCACACTTAATGAAGTCTGAGAAGTTTTATATAGTTTGGGCCTAGTTACACATTAAGCCTGTATTTTCTTCCTGACAGTTTGTCTTCAGCTGCTTTGACAAGCTTTTTTCACTGGTCATAAAAGATATCGAGGCCATGGATTCCAGTATCCTTAGAGGCGAGCAAAGCTCTAGCAAAAGACAGAAGGTAGCTTTTTATTGCTTACTCTCAAATCATGCTGATTCATGGGTTAATAGAGATATGGCTTAAATATGATGTGTCTCCGTTTTTCTTTTTCAGATCGAGATTGGTCTGTTGCATGGCAACAGTCAGGTGATTTTTGAGAAAGCTGAGAGCTCATCTCTCAATTTGATTGGTTAGTGTTTAACTGGCAAACACAGCACTGATACAGTGATTTCATGTCTGTTCAGTTTTATGATTATTATTAAGTTTCCTTATTTTTAGTAGTTCCTATTAGTAGTTAGCAATGTCAGAAAAACATTCTGTCATCATTTACTCTCCCTGATGTCTTTCCAAACATGTATGAATTTCTTTCTTCTGTTGAGAAGACTTCTATAGTGGAAGTCAATGGCTACCGTCAACTGTTTGGGTACCAGCATTCTTCTGAATAGTTTCTTTTGTGCTCAACAGAAATAAGAAACCCATACAGGTTTGGAACAACTCGAGGGTGAACTTGATTGAATTCTTTTTATTTCTTTTTTTTTTTTTTTTTTTTCAACATCATGTTGTCAAAAGATATTCGGTCTGTCTGCTAACAGTAATAGATGGAGCTGAAAATCTATTTGAAAGTATTCTGAATTGGTAATTCATTCTTAATCACACTACATTTTATTCATATTTGACTGTTCACATTTTTGTATCTAGCGGTGTTAAAGTAGATTGAGTGATAGGATTTGTTTTGTAAACAAAAGTAAAAATAATTTAGGTTATGTGTTGTCAATGACTGGACAATTCAGTTCAATTCATATGCTTCAAATAGTGTAAAAACCAAACTTCACCACTAGATGACAGCAGAACACAGGTGGCTTTACCTCAGCTGCCTTACTTAATTGTTATCTCTATTAATGTGTTTTATACATCCCTTAATATTTGACATGTTGTATAACCTTGGAAAATTTTATATTTTATATAAATATGTTCCTCAGCAGTCTGTTTTTGGTCATTTTTCTCCAGGTAAAGCAAAGACCAGAGGTTCACGGCAGTCCATCATCAACCCAGACTGGAACTTTGAGCGCATGGGCATTGGAGGCCTAGACAAGGAGTTCTCCGACATCTTCCGTCGGGCCTTCGCCTCGCGAGTCTTTCCTCCAGACATAGTGGAGCAGATGGGTGAGTCTTTTCTCTCCTTCTGCCAGTTTGAAGCGAAATCTGTACAGCTATGATAAAGATCAGATTTACATTGTAAGCCACTAACTCACAGATTTACATTCACCCATTAAACAGATAAACAATTGTTTAAGATGCTATCCAGCAGACAAATTCCCATCAGACTGACTCCTGCAGTGAAAATATTATAATCATTTGCAGTTGAAGCATTCCATTCTCAGCTTTTATACACTGGGTGTCTTTGGCTAATAATTGCAAACAAGTGTTCTTACTCGTGACTAAAAACATTTTAGTCATACAGATGCTCAACAGGTGCTCATGTTGATGAATCCTGAATGAGGAAGTGCATGTCACAGTTAAAACTTAGCATAATGCATGGCCAAACCATCTCCATATATTGGCTTTCCACACAACATGACCTGTACCGTATGGTCTTATTTTACTGACAAATGTCAAGAGCGCATTGTTGTTGTGCGAAAGTACATTTATACAATGCACGATGAATTACAATTTTGGTGAATTACTGTAATTATTAGCATGAAAATAATTGTATACTGTATGTACAGTAGGGGAGTTATTAGCAACATTTCAGCTGTAGTAAGTCAGTCTGGCCACCAGGAGCCTACTACAACGTTTGCAAAATAAGAAAAAGAATTTTTTTTGTGAATTACTGTGATTAATTTTATGAACTTATTTGTGTACTGTAAGTACAGTAAAGGAGGTATCCATATAATAAGTATGTGTGCTCACTAGGCATGTGCTATGAACCTTTAAACATTAATTTTCTATGATTTTATTTGACTTCGTTTTGCACTGTGAGTGGAATTGGCAGACTGTCCCTGAAGAAGCCTAGAGGAATATACAGCGAATATTAAATCTAGAACTAACTTTACAGCACTGTTATATTAAATTTACATTATATTAATATACAACAATGCGCTCATGACATTTATCAGTTAAATAACACCATAGTTCTAATGATGCAGTTGTGGTGTACATGCACCAAGATCTTTGTATAAAACCTTTTATTTGGACTACGAATATTTTGGTCCCACTTTATATTAGGTGGCCTTAACTACGATGTACCTACATAATAAAATAAGTACAATGTACTTATTGTGTTCATATTGTTTTGTAAAACACTTTTGCTGCTATTGAGGTGGGATAGGGGTAAGGTTAGGGAGAGGGTTGGAGGTATGGGTGGGTTTAAGGGTGGGTTAAGGTGTAAAGTATGGGTCAACAGTGTAGTTATAAATGTAATAACAGAAATTAAATACAGATGTAATTACATGTAGTTTTTTTTAAATATAAGTACAATGTAAAACATGTATCTACACAATAAGTACATTGTACTAAATTATTAATTAAAATGTAAGTACATAGTAGTTAAGGCCACTTAATATGAAGTGGGTCCAATATTTTTTATCATGTATTGGACTTCTCATAAAGCAGTTGAGCTATAACTTTTTGTTACTCTGAAATTGAACTTTTTGTGTGTGTGTGTGGCGCTTTGATGTTTAATGTCTAATAATACTTTTACTAAATATTTCAGCTTAACACAATGCATCTAAGGCCACGGAAAGTCTGTGGTTTTTACATACATGTGGTTTCAGTTGGTTTATCGTAACTGTTAACACTCAGTTCTGCACTTGCCAAACTGTCAAGCATCACTGTTACTGTTGCTCATTTTTAAGATTTCAGAATTTGAACAAACCCAGGATACTCTACTCTAACCACCCAGTACACCCATAAAGCCACCTACCAAATGCTTAGCAACAAACCAGAACCGACAACCCTCTGGTCCTATTAACCACTAAAGTAGATATGTGGCCAGCCTACAAACCATTCAGTCTACCCTAAAGGCCAATTCATTCTCCACCAACAGATACAGGCCAATGGCAACAGCTGACCAACTTAAATATGCCAATCTAAGATGTTCCAAGACCCTGCAAACACTGATTCCACATGTTCAGTCAGTGAAATCAAGCACCAACCAATGCCGACGGACACAGACCTGGGTAACACACTGATCCAACAAAACCCGACAAATGTATCTGTCGCCGTTTGTCAGCATCTACTGGTGCAGTGTGAATTGGCTTTATCAAGCACCTACCAACAGCCCAGTATAGATTTGATTCTGTTTTTCAGTTTTTTGTACCTTTCAAATCAGGTTTTCTTGAATGACTTTCACAATTTTCAGTTAATTGTCAATGTCAATCAGTTCACAGTTTAACTCTAGAGAGTGTTTTGATTAACCCTGTAGAGGAAAATGCTTTTATTATTCCTGTAAGCTGCCAGATGACTTGATCATGTATACACACTCACACACACACATCCTTCAGAGTGTGTGTGAGCGAGCGAGCGATGACCTTTGTGGTGTGATGGCTGCAGGAATCGGCCTCTGGCTCAGGCAGCTGGCTGCTCTAATGAGATGGTGGGTCTTGATAGCACAAAGGTGGGCACCTAATTGGGGTTGGTTTTGGAGCCCAGGTGCTGAAGGAAGGTGTGGGTGTGTGTCTGAGTATGTTATTGTCTGATTGCGCTTGGGTGGGAGTTTACACCAATATACCCAGTTTCTCCCAAAACTCCCACCAGCTAAAGGTCACTTCAGTCTGTTCGGCCACGGCCTCGTTCTTCTCCTCCGTGAAAAGTCTGTCATCAGGTGTAAATGGCCGTGCTGATTCTCATCTCAGGCCTGCTGTTATCTCCAGCCTTCCCGCTCTCTCCAAATGGCAGCCAGCAGATGTTGTCTACCAAAAACAGGGCTCTTGTCTGAGAAATGCCATTGCTCGTTAAAAAGACCTCTGTGCTTCTTTGAAAACATTTGTATTAGACACTTGGCCATACTTGTTGTTATTATATATGGGATAAGATTAATTTTTTTTTTTCATCAAGGATGACAGTAGATCATAAGAGACTTCATTAAAAAACATTAACAGTAATCTAACCAACATGCATGCAAATATATGCCGTATAAAAAGAGAAAAGAACTTTACACCCCACAATCCCTTTCTCTTTCTGTAGGCTGTAAACACGTGAAGGGGATCTTGTTGTTTGGGCCACCCGGCTGTGGTAAAACACTGATGGCGCGTCAGATTGGTAAGATGCTGAATGCCAGAGAGCCGAAGGTGGTCAACGGGCCAGAGATTCTGAACAAATATGTGGGCGAATCGGAGGCCAACGTCAGAAAGCTGTTTGCTGATGCCGAGGATGAACAGAAGAGGGTAAGAAACCAGGAAAAAGGATAAAGGGAAAAAATGGCGTTTCAAGCAAATTATTAAACATTAAACACTTAGGAAAACCTCAATACTTTCATGCACTTCACAAATCGGTGTTATCTTAGAAAGGCCATATGGATGTTTTGCACAACCTTACATTCATCTGGCTCTGTGACTGAACCCACCGATATCTGACACTTTAAAGAAAGGCTGCTCTATCAACAGTCAAAAAAAATCATGGCAAGCAACTTCGCTTTGCACAAAGGATGCTGTTCCCAGTTTCGGGTCCTCCAGCAGCTCTACAAATAACTCCAAATTGCTGAAATACACTTACTGAATTACTGTAAATGGCCTAGTGTTTGCTTAGAAACATTATCATCGTTTGTTTTTTTTCCAAGGGTGATATGTCATGAAGTGTTGGCAGTGAACTGCTGGTTCTGGCCGTGCTTGAGTGTGATGTTGTGTTGGTAGACTGTGTGACTACATGACTTCGAAGAGCTCACTCGTCACCTCTTAATGATAGTGTCCAGCTATCTCTAACCCCTCACCCTGACTCATGAGAGGCCATGCACACTCATATTGGTCTCCCATCTGTGCTAAATGTTACGACCTAGCCTCTGACAGCCTCCTAGATGAAGATAACTCTTAATTGTGGGCCATTGTCACAGAGTTTATACAGTCGCAGTCCATTCTCCAACCTGACATTTAAGCAGGGAGCTCAAGAGAACTAAATGCAGAAGTTTTTTTAAAAGATACTCCGACCCAAAATGAAAAATTCTAAAATTGAGTTCCAAACCTGTAAAAGTTTTGCTCGCCTTCGGAACACAATTTAAAGGTGCCATAGAATGCATTGATACAATAGTTAAAATTATTCGGTAGCACTTTATTTTACAGTCCTGTTCCCCATGTACATACTATGTACTCATTATAATAATTACAATAACTATGTTATAACTAGGTACTAACCCTGAACCTATCCCTAAACCTAACCCTACCTCATGTAGTTACCGCTGACATTGTATCTCCTGCAGTTACAGCAAGAGAACAGTAATGGCGAACCGCAGCTTCTCATTCAGGGCTATATAAATGCTTATAGGACAGAGAACAAAAATGAAACGACAAAAATACTTATTGTACGCGAAGAAAACAAAAATAACTGCTTTATTTAACAATTAGCCTCTTCTGTATTGCTAAATGCAAGCAGCTTACACTTTTTCGTGTCAGCTGCGACACAAGGAAACCTTATTATATATTAACATTATTATATATTAACATTTACAAGTGAACCTTTATATGACAGTTTTGAAATTATGGCTGCAATGCTAAAATTATTTTTGGTTTTTGAAGTTGGGGGCCAACAGTGGACTGCACATCATCATATTTGACGAAATTGATGCCATCTGTAAACAACGTGGCAGCATGGCGGGCAGCACCGGGGTCCACGACACTGTAGTCAACCAGCTACTGTCTAAGATCGATGGCGTAGACCAGCTCAACAACATCCTGGTCATTGGTGAGAACTTCCTGTGAGATTAGCCATTATAAAGAACAGTCATGCTTCATCTTTTGTTCATTGATTTGGTTTTGTTTTCTTTATTAAATCATACTTTATTTAAGGAATGACCAACAGGCCTGACCTGATCGATGACGCCCTCTTGAGGCCGGGTAGAATGGAGGTCAAAATGGAGATTGGTGAGAGCTACATTAGCCATCATGGCCCTGCTCAATAATAGGTTGCATATTCTAAGTAGCCTAAACAGCTGTTTAATCATCCTTCCCCAGGCTTGCCTGATGAGACGGGCCGTATTCAGATCCTGAATATCCACACGGCAAAAATGAAGCAGTCAAACATGCTGGCCAAAGATGTTGACATAAAGGAGCTGGCTTTTGAGACCAAGAACTACAGTGGAGCAGAGCTGGAGGGGCTTGTCCGGGCTGCCCAGTCGACTGCCATGAACCGTCACATCAAGGTCCGATCTCATCACCTCATCCACAATGCAACACCACAATCATAACCAATTATGGCGGATTTAAACAAAATCAATTCTGAACCCTGGTTGGAACTTATCTCAAGTTACAAAATTGGTTTATTATATCAACAAAATGCTGTTTACCTCCGATTACAGCAATGTTGTGTTACGCATTTGAATACCATCGAAATGCTGTGGTTTTTATATGAATACAAGAAAATATTGTTTCAATGCCTGAGGTAGAGAAATGTTAACAAATTAAATCTTGCCTTATTTGAAAATAAGTTTTTAGAAGCATTTTAGAAGCCCCTGGATATTTGTGTATAGCTAGACAAAATATGTGTATGTGTGTGTGTGTGTGTGTGTGTGTGTGTGTGTGTTAGTGGCTCACACATACCCATATTTGATGGTGTTGACACATAATTCTCCCATATTTGATGGAGCTTACTCTGGTGTAAAAGGTCTCTCTTTCTCTTGCTACTAGACCTTTAATTTTGATTAAGTGGATGAGTTTGAGGATCAGTCTGTGTGTTTTTGCTCCTGTAGGCCAGTACTAAGGTGGAGGTGGACGTAGAGAAAGCTCAGATGCTAGAAGTCAGCAGGAGTGATTTCTTGGCCTCTCTGAATAATGACATCAAGCCTGTAAGTCCACTCTTTTATATTGTTCACTATCAACATTAAGTCTGGTTCACATTGCAGTTCATTTTGGCAAAGAACTGCCCAACATGTAAAGTAATATTCAGTGAATTATTTTGTGCATTCTACACTGTGTTAATGGGCCTCCTAAGCTTGAACTCACATTATGCAGTACCAATATTGATCATTTTAGCAATGTATAAAGTAATGTATTGCTTTAATATTTAATGCAATTCTCTCTTTTTTTCTGTAAAGGCTTTTGGCACTAATCAGGAGGATTACAGTAGTTACATCATGAATGGTATTGTGAAATGGAGCAATGCTGTGTCTGACATACTGGGAGATGGAGAACTTTTGGTGCAACAGACCCAGAACAGTGAACGCACACCACTAGTATCTGTGCTTTTAGAGGGCAAGTCTAACACGCAAACTTTACAGATATATGCATAGACATGCACTAATTAGTATTACTATTGCAATATAACAAGCATTTTTGGGGGGGTGAACTATTCCTTTAAGGAAATAACAATTCTGATTTTATTTTGGAGTATAACTGTAAAGTTACAATTAGAATATTTGTCTTAATTTCTTCATTTTGATACGTTTAACACTTCTCTTTACAAATCTGGGAAATTAGTGGTGCATATTTTGTTCCTAAAAGCACATTTTAAGAGACCCTTACTCAGAATAGGTGCAATGTTTTCTATCAATCATGCCGGTCAGAGACACTGAAAACACTGGATCGTGAGCTGCTAACACAGTGCACTCTGAAATTAGCTGCACATCTTTATTAAATTATATAAAAGCATTTAAGATTTGATGGTTCCGCAATTACATATTGTGATTTTAATTTCCACAGGACTAAGAGAGGGTGTGTGGATAAAGATGGCAGAATAGAAAACATGATAATGTCACTCATATAAGAGCTAATAGCTAACTGTTCAACAGGGTAGCTGACTGTAAATTTGTGTCACTTATAGCTTGACAAGTCACAGTTGCACACATGTACACACAAACGCTTAGAGAATAGCATTTCTCCCTGCTCTTGTTCTCTTGTTCACACAATCTGATATGACTGAGAGTGTGAACGCTCTCCGCTCCCTCAGGGCCTCCTCACAGTGGTAAGACGGCACTGGCGGCCAAGATCGCAGAGGACTCCCAGTTCCCCTTCATCAAGATCTGTTCTCCAGACAAAATGATTGGCTATACAGAGACCGCCAAATGTCAGGCCATCAAAAAGGTAGCAACCTCATCGCCGTAGGTTAAGACAATAAGAGATCCGTGCGTTCTAGAAGCATTTTTTCATGGGGAATGTTATGGATGTGATATTTCAGCTGCTGGCCTTTAATAGTGGGTTTATGGTTTTCATTTCTCTAGATCTTTGAGGATGCCTACAAGTCCCAACTGAGCTGTGTGGTGGTGGACGATATAGAAAGACTTCTGGGTGAGTCTGTCAGAAGACTGATAATTCCTTCAAATGAATCACTGTGCTCATTGTGTGCACCCATTTATTTAGTAATTGTTGGCAGTATACTCAGTGGTGGAGGAAGTACTTAAGTTTAGTACTTAAGTAAAAGTACAACTACCCTGCAAAATATATACTTAAGTAAAAGTATAATTACTACATCAACATCTTACTTAAGTAAAAGTCATAAGTACATACTTTTAAATTTACTTTAAAGTATTTTTTTAAGTAAAAGTACAATCAGTTGTCTCAATGTCTGGGCTGTTCAATTGTAACAATCACAAACAATATCTATTGTGTACTGGAAAGAGTTGTTGTGCAATACTGACACTGTAAAAATCTGGTTATTTACTAATTACTCATTAAATAACAATTAGGCTAAGCCAATTATGACGTACAATTTATTTTATTATGACATACAATTTATTTTATTTTTACTATACTATTAAGAGCAGTAAAAAAACCTCAAAAGTACACAGGTGAGTGTTATTCTGAACACTTTAATCAAATTTGTATGACCAGTTTATTCTGCACAATATTATTCTGCTCAATATTACATTTATTTCTGTATTTTTGATCAAATAAATGCAGGCTTGATAAGAAGAAGAAACTTCTGTCAAAAACATTAAAAATAGTAATGTTTCCAAACTTTTGTACTGTATATATATATATATATATATATATAATATATATATATATAATATCATGATATTGACGAAAAACCACTGTCATAGTTCAAAATTGTTCACAATCGAATCAAACCAAGATATAGTTTTGCCTGCATGCTTACTTGTGAATGTCAAATAAATACCCAATGTTGTATGGTAAAGAAGCTAGGAGCCGACGCCGTATAAATAGTTTGAACATTTTATCATCGAGTCAAAACAAACAGCTATTTTAGCCAACTACGTATGAACAGATATAGCAGTAGTTTGCTCATCTCCAAAAATGAAACGTACTAGCAAGCTATCGTCCCTGCTGTGCTAATAACCAGCTAAAGAAGTTGCCCTGTTAGGGTAACAGTTACCACTAACTTACGTCAAACAAATATTATAATATCTTCGATTTACATCAGTTCCGCTTGTGTTGTTTCAAAACACGTGCTGAGCGCGTGAGTTCTTTGGCCAATCAGATCTCCGATCTGTTTCAACGTGCATTGGCCAGCAACGCCAAAACGTCAGTCGACCAAAAAAATTTTTATGCAAGATTCGGAAGGATGTAACGACACGCATTTTAATAATGTAGTGGAGTAGAAAGTACAGATAATTGCTGAAAAATCTACTTGAGTAAAAGTATAAGTATGCATTATTTTTTTTACTTAAGTAAAGTATAGATACGTAAAAATTTACTTAAGTACTGTAACGAAGTACAAATACTTCGTAACATTCCACCACTGAGTATACTGTACTATGTATTGGACTATCCACATACTAAATTTACCCAGTACTGTCAATTCAACTCTGATGTTTCTCCACTCCACAGATTTTGTTCCCATTGGGCCACGGTTCTCTAACCTGGTGCTGCAGGCTCTGCTGGTATTATTGAAGAAACCTCCTCCTCGGGTGAGAAAGTTGCACATTCACACCGGTCTGTAATACTGCCACCCACAGACAGGGGGCAGCACCTCCTTTTTCACCAGTAAACACCATCAAAAGAGAGACCATCTTAACTGCAATGCAGTCACTACGGAGTCACAACTCACTACGTGTTCTTTGTTTGTAGACATATCAGTTATTTTAGTCTGCTATTATTATTATTTATTAAGGCCCGAGCACCGATGATGTGAGGACCCTATTGTATCTGCTCTGTTTCATATTATTGTTCTTCCGCTTCTCCAAAATGAATCACATTTTTGAGGGCTTAAACATGCTCAAAAAGTCATGAAACTTTGCACATGCGTCAAACCTGGTGAAAATTTTTGTCTGATATAGGATTCAGAAGAGGGTGTGGCAAAATGGCTCGACAGCGCCACCTATACTAAGAAAATCAACAGCCTTCCGGCTATGTTTCACGTACATGCACGAAAATTGGCACATACATGTAACACACCAACAGTGGTGGACAGTAATGGAGTAGCTTTACTTCGTTACTGTACTTAAGTACATTTTTCAAGTATCTGTACTTTACTGGAGTAGTTTTATTTTGAGTAACTTTTACTTTTACTTCAGTACATTCTAAAGCATAAGATCATACTTTTAACTTCACTACATTTCATAAAACATATTGTTACTCCCTATAATATATCACGTTCCCCGATACGCAGAAGCGGTGTCTGATTCATCATGAACGAACGGAGTCTTTTCGAAATAATAAACTTTTTAACCGGATCATAAATCGCACCAAACGATTAGTTTACGAATTAGAATGATCCGATTGAAGCTGTTCTGGAGTCTACCACTCACTGATTCAAATGAACTGTTTAGTGCGAGTCTACAGAAGTAAGAACCGGGAGATCTTGTGATGTTGCTAAAAGTAAGTTATTAATGTAGAAATTTAGGATTAATTATTGTAACTGAAAATCATATTTGGGTCAAAATTGTCAGTTGTTTGGGAAGTAAATCCGCTGTAAAGAGTGATCTATTTAAGCCCACTGAAATGCTCGAGTGCAGACGATGCACATCAATCAGCGTCTCTGTGTTTTAGGTAAAAAAAAACAAAAAACACACAGATTAAATAAAATAACTCATGCATGTTCAAATTCCCCGCTGCCGTAATATTAACAGTTTTATGAAAATGCTACCATGTCCTATGTGACGTTTGTTTTTATATTGTTCATCAACGGTAACGTTATATCGTTTGGATTAACTAGACGAGTAGACAGACATGAATGTTTATTCATAACCGTACTGAAAATAAGTAAATATTGTTAGCTGATGCTAACTGTCTAGCTAACAAACTTGCTGGTGCTAACTTGAGGTAATTTTTATAAATAATGTCCAGATATTTTTATTCAACCACCTATATATATATAGATTACATCTGGGTAGAAAAGAAAGGATGTGATGTTCAGAACATGGTAACTACAGTAATTATCAAAGTGGGAAGAGATGCACTCTTGGCCACCCCTGGCCAGGGGTGTTTTTACACCACAGACAAGGTTTGAGAAGGAAAAAATCATTATGAAAATATAACTATATTTTCCTTAAAATGTTCTTATCATGTCATATATAACTGTGATGTTCTGTAAAACAACAAACTTTAAAACACTTTGTTCTTACTGGTGAAAATAAGATGGTCAACTCTGTTTTCTCTCAGGTACATCACAGTGTAAGCTTCACAGTGACCATTACTCTCGTCAACATAGTCCATATCAACAAAAAAATATATCTTGACTCCATATAGTGGTTATTTTGGAAAAACCAGGTATTTTGAGCAGTAGGATTATAAAAAAAATAAGTAGAGCAGAGTGGAAGAATAAAAAAAAAAATTCGGCCTGGCGAATTTTGATGATTCACCATGAAAAATGAAGTTGCTATAACTCAAGACAAACAATGTCCAATCTGCCCCAAACTTCACATGTTTGATAAGACTCCGAACCTGAACAGATTATTATGCTGAAAATTCAGCTTTGACATCACCGGAATAAATTACATTTTAAAATATATTCAAGCAGAAAACAGTTGTAATAATGTTTCACAACATTACTGTTTTTACTGTGATTTCTATTAAATAAACGCAGCCTTGGTAAGCATGTTTTCTTGTTTGGAGTCTGTGTTTTTCATAGTGTATAGGTCACCCAAAAAGCTACTGTTGTGTCGGCCTGCCTGGTGGCAGTGAGTGTGTATGTCGGGCAGGAATCGGTGTTGTGCTGTGTTTGTAAGGTGTTTTGAATAGCTGAGGGTCTTTTCCTCTAGATCAGGACTGTATAGAGCAGCACTCAGCAGGGAGCCGGGTCTTGGGTGAGTTGATAGAAAGAGTTTGTGAGAGAGCCGAGACCTGGCAGGCCCGCTGCCTGTGTGGCACCTCATCTGCATGCACTAGCATATACTGGACAACACAGGGGGGCGACCCATAATCCCCTCTGCTCGCTGCGGCCTCTGGGAATGGCCCACCTCTTTACTTCACGTAGATAGGCACCATTGCATGACTGTAGTTGAACATCTTGAAAGTTAGAAATGTAGGGTTTTTAAAAAGTATTACTATAAATCATTTAACACGTTTGCTTGTATTTATACCGCAGGGTCGCAAGCTGCTGATTCTTGGGACGACTAGCAGGAAGGATGTTCTGCAGGAGATGGGCATGCTGGACACTTTCAGCACTACAATCCACATCCCTAACATCTCTAGAGGAGAACATCTCATGGAGGCCCTGGAGGTGAGGCTCTCAGAAACACAAAGGGTTTAAGAGATAAGAGATGTACAGTGGCCCCAAAAACTTATAGAGCCTAGTTTATTATGTATTTTTAAAGCCTATGGATTATATCAACATAATCAAATCTTTCTGAAAAAACGGCTTTACATAATCTACTTCATGTCTTCTGTCATCTGATTGTTGATTGTTGAAGTAAATATAAGCATAAATTTTATATTGGCTCATTCCGTGTCATCTCAACCAAGGATCCCTAGCTCAAATTTTTGATTATTTATATTATATAATTATAAATAATTATTTATAGAATTATTATTTTTTTATTATTATTATTATATATATATATTTTAAGAAAGATAAACATGTTAAATAAAAACGGATACTGAGTATTTCACTATTTTGTAGCGGAGGGGTCAAAATGACAATTTTCAGCTGAGATTTGGAGCCAAATTACAGAGGGGTAAAATGGAAAAACGGATACTGGAATCTCAGAATGGCTCCAGAAGTAAATTGTTCAATTGTACACATTTTCAGTGGTCAGAAATAAAAAGTGGGCCACTTTGCATTCAGCTGATACTGATACCGTATTGTTGAATTTATACATTTTCAGTGGATGAAAACCAAGTTACCATCATTTAGTTTTTGACCACTGAAGATGGGTAATCTTCAGCAATTTGGACATTGAGATCCCCATATCTCTGGAATTGAACCATATACTCACTAGATCAATATATGGGCCATAAAAGCCTATTATATCAAATATGATGCAAAATATAAAACATTTCTAGGTTATATTTCATGTAAAGGTTCAATATTCTTTTCCATTTAAAAATAGATTTTTCTGTTATTTCAGGCTGTTGTCATCGCTTTCATGAAAAAATAATTTCATTGCATTGCAGATAGCGAATAGTAAATCTACAGTTTTATCATTTAAAAACCAAGGAACTAGGTGTACACATGTTTTGGGGCCACTATGTTAGGTTTGAAGGGCAGAAAAACTTTCTTGACGAAAGAATGGAGCAATGTACTTTGTAGAAGATGTTCCTGGGAACTCATTAACATTAAGCAAATAATCTTAAAGGGTTAGTTCACCCGAAAATGTCAGTTCTGTCATCCTTAACTTCCCTTCATTGTTCAAAACCTGTATGACTTTGTTTCTTCTGTGGAAAACAAGATATTTTGTAAAAATTTTGCACTTTCCATAAAGTGAAAGTCATTGTGGGTTCAGTGTTGTTTTACACCCCATTGACTTTTATTGTATGTGTAAAAATATTTGAAACATTTCTCAAGAATCTTTTAGAAGAAAGTATGTCTTATGGGTTTGGAATGACATGAAGGTGAGTAAATGATTATAATATTTTCATTTTTGGGCAAACTATCCCATTAAATCTTAGAAGTACATTTCATAAGTATGTTCCTATTGCTCAAGTAATAGAGCATTGCATTAGCAGTGCAAGGTTGTGGGTTTGATTCCCAGGGAACACGGTAGTTAAAAAATGTTAGTTTTTATGCACTGTAAGTGGCTTTGGATAAAAGCGTCTGTTAAATGCATTTATTTAATTCATTTATTTATAATTTCCATAGTTTTTGGCCTCAACTGACTTTTTGTTTTCTTCTGTGTTGTTCAGCTTCTCGGGGGTTTCCAGGAAGAAGAGCGAGCAACTATTGCAAAAATGGTGAAAGGACAAGCCGTGTGGCTCGGCATTAAGAAGCTGCAGATGCTCATTGAGATGTCAATGCAGGTGAGACGCAGAAAGACCTTTTCACCCTGCGGGTCGTCTAGACGACTCCCTGAGTCACAGCTTTTCCTGCAAAGTCATTTGTGGTTTGAGTCAATGTCAAATTTAATTACTTTATGGGATCAGAATGAACACAAGCCCCTCCAGATGTGCCTTCTCTCTTGACACATAAACACACACACACACACACACACACACACTAGTAAACAGAACTCCATATTCCTCATCTGCATGTATTTTGGTGTATATGGACTGATTCTGGAGTTGATTGGAGCCTTTCACTTTCCTGCCAAAACAGACTATACTCAAAAATCTTGCAATAATGTTAGCTGCATAATATATATAATATTATGATGTGTGTGTGTGTGTGTGTGTGTGTGTGTGTGTATATATATATATATATATATATATATATATATATATATATATATATATATATATATATATATATAAATATATATAAATATAAACTCACATATACATACATGTATAATTATATATGATAAAATATTACAATTAGATTTTTTTTTTCAAAATGTAATACTTTACAAAATATTGCTTTTATTCAAAATCTAAATAGAAAAATATATTTGAAATAATGTTCTTTTGAACTTTCTATTCACCAAAATTTTATTGCAGTTTTCTTAATGTAACAGAATCATTTATAGTGATAATAATAAATGTTTACTGAGTTCCAAATCATATATAAATTATCCCTAAAGGATCACGTGACACTGAAGACTGCAGTAATGACTTGTGAAAATTCAGCTTTTTCATTACAGGAATAAATAATATTTTGAAATGAATTAAAATACAAAAACAGCTTTATAATATATACTGTTTTTAACTGTTTTTTTACTTCAATTGTTGGGATGTTGTAATGCAACATCTCAGAACTCATTATTGCAGACATTTTTGAAATCCATGTTGAGAAAATAATGGGAAAAATACCAAGGCCACTGAAAAACATACCAGTTACTGTTGTGCTTTATTATGCCAGTGTTGGGTCTTTTGAAAACCTGTATTTTAGAAACTATTCTGGGTTCTTTCTGGGTACATTTTAAACCATTAGTGCTAGATTATTGCTAGTCTTGTTTAATAAAAATTACAGTGGTGTTTTTTAGTGTTGTCTGTTTTTTGTGGTGGCATCATTGGAGTTGCAGTGGTGTTTGTGCTGGATGCTGTGTAATTGGTGTGGTATGCAGTAATGTGGCAGCGCTGCGAGAGGAATGAGACCGAGTCTGCCGTGACATGCTGCACACAGCCACACTGCGTTTTCCTCCCATTCCCTCTATTCTTTCAATAATTTCCACTTCTTCAGCAGCCCCAGGCAATTGAAAAGTTATTGCACACACCTTCATTAATTTTCCTCCTTGGTGCTGTCTTCCTCCTTTTTAGAGCTCTCCTCACATTCTAGTCTATAAAGGAAAGTTTAACAGCAGAATTTAGTTAATCACTTAGTTTAAACCTGTGCAGCTTCTTAATTATTCTTTCTATAGACATTTTATTAAATCAGAAGGAAATTGATGGTACAATAAAATTAGTCTGTGGTGTTTTATTTTTTTTTTCCACTCAAAACATCACCAACCACCACTCAAAACTCCTCACAGACAAACTCAGGGCCCCTCCGAACCCTCCAGACTTTACATAGCTGACAAGGTTTTTGTCTTTTCAACATCTCAGAACTTTCCAAAAAAGGGGGCTTGCAAGGAATTTATAGCAGCATAGCCAAAACAAACACCAGTTTATTTCATTTCTGATTTCACTTTTATTCTCCCTTTTTTCACCTCTCATTGGTATTTTACCGTTTTATTTTTCAGATGCCTAAGGAATACAGAGTACAAAAGTTCTTGGCACTACTGAAAGAAGAAGGAGCGTAAGTCCATTTTTTGGTTGGCTTCAGATGTTTTTTTTCTTTATCATTGATTGCTATCATTAACATGTTCCTCATGTTCCCCAGGTTTGGCTCTGATAAACATGTGGCCATATAGTGTCGGGACTGGGGGAGTAGCCTGACACACCAAGGCTATTTTGGTAGGACTGACATGTAGTTACCAAGCCTCACTTTTTACATTTGACTGTCAGTATTTCAGTATTCCAAGTTTTAGCCTCTGTGCACAGTTTAGAGGTGATCAAATTCTGAAAAACTTAGACAACATCATAAAAAGCAATCATTCTGCATTTAACTTATGTAAAATTACAACAGAATATTCAGCATTCAGCTGATTTTTTTTCCTTTGGGATTTGAATGGTTTGTAAAAACAAATGTATGATGACAAAAAAATAATTGATTGTTGAAATTAAATTTTCCCTGTTTGCACAAAATATTTCAGAAGTGGAGAGCATTTTTATTTTTAACAACCAACAAAATATTGGGAAAGATAAAAGAAAATGATAATACTTTTATTCAGCAAGGATGCATTAGATTGATCAAAAGTGACAGTAAAATGTATAACATTAATAAAATGTTTACATTTCAAATAAATGCCTGTCCTGAAAAAGACCCATAAGCAATTGTTTTCAACATTGCAAAACCTTCATATTAAAATGATTTCTTTAGTATCATGTGACACTGAAGACTGCAGTAAAGGCTTCTGAGACTTCAGCTTTGCCATCACAGGAATAAATTACATTGAGCAGTTTAGATCCATTTCGCTGCTCGGTGCTGAGGGCAAAACCTTCTTCAGAGTTCTGTCCAGGCATATCACCGACTGGAGAAGCAGTTGAAATTCCCAGCACACATCGCAGAAATATATTTGCAACCATGATATCATCATTCTATTTGAGTTCTCGCAAAAGCTGTGGATAAAAAAGGATGATCTGTGGCCATACGCTGCTGGGACACAAGTGGGGGCTTGATCACCCTCGACTGGGTCACCTGGGTGAAGGTGTTTGTATGATGTTGTAAGACCCAAAACACCGACTTTCTGCTTTACATGGATACATTAGTGCAGAAAGGAGGGACTCCTGGGACGCCTGGCTGTCTTGAGAACACTGGAGTAATCACCCAGTTGACTTGACTTGGCCACTGCATGTGGGTCCATACCACAAAAGTTAGTAGAGACCTGCAGTGAACCGGCACCATGTCCCCAGTAAGATCACAGACCTCATCCTGGACTACCATAACAACTTCAGGCTGAGAGTCATGTCCGAGTCTGTAATATCAATTTGGCATCGCCTGGAGAAGAGTATTATTACTGGATGCACAATTTCAGTAATCATGTGTGCATTTGCCATTGCCTAATTGTATAATTATTTAACAGCATGGCATTCTGCCACGTATTATATGGCATCTGCTGAAATATGAAGTGCTGATTGCATCAGCCGAGCTAATGGAGAGGAAAGCTAGCAGCTATCTCCGCTGAAGGCTCGGTCTTCCACGCAGTTCAACAGCTCTGTATGGGGAGAACAACACCCTGCGACTCCCTTTTAGCAGCACCACAGAGCAGTTCATGGTCTCCCGCATCAGTGAAGCTGAGACTCCAGCAGCCGCCAGCAGCCGGCATTGATTACAGTCCGTACTGGCAGAGAGTGGAGAGTCTCAAGGGAGCTGGATGCAGCAGAGTCCAGACTTAGGCACAAGGTCATGGTGGGGACAGTGGCTTGTGGAAGAGCAGAGCTTAGTAGTTTCCCAATGCCAAACTACAGCCAAACCCAATGCAAAGTAAGGCGATACCTCGTGCAGGTGAAGGTGATTGTGACAGTGGAGGAAATACGCAAAAGCAGGGTGACCGGTATGAGGCAAAGAGGGGCATGGATTAGATGGGAAGGTGCAATGGAACGGTGGCTCACATGGTCTGACATCTGGCAAGCAGAGCTACAGTGCATGAAATTCTTAATCCAAGCTGTCTATGATGCCTTACCAATCCCAGCGAACCTCTCTATCAACCAAGGCTGATATTTCTTCTTGCTCCCTCTGTAATGTCACTAGAACAGATCCTGAGCTGCAGCCCAAAGGCCCTTGACTAGGTCCTAAAGGCAGTAGTGGAGAGTGTCACCTTGGCCATTACAAGCAGTGAGTACCATCACTGAGCTAGAGCTTCGGAGGAAATACGGATTGTGAAAGAAGGAGAGCAGCCAATACTGCAGCACAAAGCTCCAGCAGGCCTTCTTCATACATCACGAGACTATCAGCTTTGGTTGACTTGGAGAAGCAGTTGAAATTCCCAGCACACATCGCAGAAATATATTTGCAACCATGATATCATCATTCTATTTGAGTTCTCGCAAAAGCTGTGGATAAAAAGGGATGATCTGTGGCCATACGCTGCTGGGACACAAGTGGGGGCTTGATCACCCTCGACTGGGTCACCTGGGCGAAGGTGTTTGTATGATGTTGTAAGACCCAAAACACTGGATGAACCCAGGAAACATCACCGATGATTCGACACGGATTTCACCACATTTAAAAATAGTTTACTGTATTTTTGGACAACAAAAATGCAACCCTAATGAACATAAGAGACATCTTTTAAATACTTTATTTGTACTTGAAATAATAAACATTGTTAAATCTAACAAAATGACACCAGGGACATTTATTAAGAAAAAATGTTTAATTTTTTTTTGCTGTCATCCATTCGTATAACATGTGTACTGTTTTATAAGGATTCCTGTTTGTGTTTTTTTTTTACCATATCTTTCAGAAGCAGTTAAAGGAGTCAGGAAAACACTGGGTGCACTTGAGAGACTGAGAGGGAGCAGACGCACATACAGAATATGTCTCTATCCCACACTTTCCTTAAGTGTAGTGTACTGTATGTTTCCAAGGCAATTACAGACACTGCCCGCTGTTCAACACTAGCTCCTTGACGTGCACAGCGTCTCATATTTGTACAGTGCCTCAGGTGTCTTAAGACATCAGGAATTTTGAAATAGTACATGCATGTATATGAAGACCTAAAAGGTGTTTATATATAAAGTGTATCATATTTATATGTATTTAGTGGCATGAACCATTCCTATCAACGATGCCTTACTCCTAAAATTGACTATACTGGGCCGTATAAATTTAGCAGTGGTAAAATGATGACCAAATCCTCTGCTTGCTATTGATTGACTTTGAAATTATTAAACAAATGAAATTATTTTAACGTTTAGTTCCTGCCAAGAATTGATGTTGAACTGCCAAGAATATTGAAATGCTTATTTGCATGCCAGTATGTTGTTGCAGTTTTGTTCATTGCTTTTATTGTTTTCTGTCCAAAATCAAAGAAAAAAAACAAACACTTTTTAAAAAAGGGAACTATCCGTCCTTCTTATGTGGCTCTGGACATTCCATGTCAGGAAAGCTTTGTCTCAGCCCCTCACCTCAGTAATGGGGAACTTAATAGTGGCCTTAATCATTGTGTACTACCTCCACGTTGCCAGTCTGCCAACAGTGCCGAGATAGTTCACATTGGCCCTGAATTCTCTTCTTCTTTAGCTTTGTTATCTTTCATATGCATGCTTTCTCTTTCAGAACATTTAAGAAGAACATTATGACCCCATTATAACTTACCGTTGAACTGTGAAAGTCATTTTTACAAGAATTTGCATTTTGTGTACAATTTGGATCTTGGACTGCATGTCACACTCTAGTACTTGTGCTTATCATGGCATAACCCAAGGAATGAATAAATGCAATAATTTTTCCTGTTAAATAGAGTTATAAAATATTGTCTTCAATGATTTCGTAGATAAAATGCAGTTTTAAGATTGCAATAAATGCCATTATTGTTGACTGGTTCATTTGAATAAGTGTGAAAGTTGCCATCTGAATCTTGTTGTGCACACAAAAGTGGCTTGAGAACCCAAAGTGGTTCTTGGTCCGCTTCTAAAAAATTCTGAAATGGTTCGACTGATTTATGAACCCTGTAAGGACCAAAGACATCTAAGTAAAGCAAAAACAGGACATGATGTCAAAAGGTATGCCTCCAAAAAGACAGAATGCTTGTTAACACAACTTCAGTAAATGCATGGTTGCCATTTAAAAATTGTAATTTAATTAAACCTTTGCAAACATTATTTTGTTGAGTTCAGTTGACATAATGTTTAACCATTACATTAACTTGATATTGTAATTAAAACAAAAAATTATTTAAAAAAATGATGTTGTAGTAAATTAATGAAATTGTATTGCTAAATTTGGGAATCGCATGCTTTAGGCCTGGATAAGTAGATTAAATTATTTTCCCAGTTAGAAACGGGATATTGGAGAAACAGTTTGTGCTCAGAAGAGATTCAGCGTATTTTTGCAACGTTGAACAATGACTATCAGAGACATATCTGTTGATTTCTTTATTGCAGTGGCCAACCAGAAGTGTTCAAGTTAGTCAGAATTCACTCACCGATCAAAGCTCTGGTGTTTTGTTCAAGAGAGTTATGCAGGGCACGAATCCTCTCATCATATGTGTAGACACAATGTTAAGAAGTAATAGATTTATTGTGCACTATAGAGAGATTCATTGATTATAATGGGACATTGTGAAATGAAACTGAAATGAGCCTTAGTGATGATAAATAAGGAAGTGCTCTTTGCATGCTTTCTTGGCTAGCAGGATATAAGCCGTTCAGAATTTGAATACAGTTTTGCTTTTAATATTGCTAACAGGACCAACAGCCAAGTATAGGCCACAAAGTTTCAGGGAATTGCAATGACTTACACATGGCCATCACAATGCACTGGACACAAATATCTAGTCACTCAGAATAGATGTGCATTAAGGGTAGAGCACCCTCAGTGATTCGATTGTGTAATCGGGTCTGTCACATTGGCTGACTTCATATTGTTAGTGTTTAATAACAGGTATGACTCTCCGATTTGGAACCGATTGAGTAATATCTGCATGAACAGGTAAAAGAAGTCAGCTTTATTGCAGTAACTATTTGTAATGTGCATTGTGTCATGCTTTACTCTGTCATTAAGTGGAGCTACTGTAGTGGAGACTACATCATCATCAAACCTGCAGGATGATGTCACTGCTGGAATGACAGAGTACCTAGATGCAGACATGAAGATCAAATGATTGTGATCAGGTAGATGGAACCCTTTATTTAGCTGCCTGCCAATGCCACATAGTATTTTTATGCTATGCTTTATTTTAATAATCTTTTTTTTAAAGTGTGGTTATCTGTATTATATATTAATATAAATGAGGCTACACACAGCATAATATATCAGCAAAGCAAGAGTCAGTGTTATATTAAAAAGCAAAATCATGAGACTGTTTTGTTCTTCAAATATATAATCTTAGTTCAGTCATACAGATATATACATTGTGTAATAAATAATATTTATAAAAACATAACATTTTCCGATTATAAAATAAAAAGGGAATTATGAACTTTTAAAGGCTTTGTACAAAACTTTGGATATAGCGGAAGGAGAAATGGAAAAGGGAGTGTAGATGTGACTGGTGAGAGGGTTCCTCAGGGATCGGTGTGAATGTGAAACTAGCATTGCGTAGTTAAACTTAATTAATGGGAAGCGTATGGGACTGTCAGAACATGTCCTATGGAAACCTCCACTAGTCTGCTGCAGCTTTGTGAAGCTGGTCTTTCTTTCACACACTCGAACCCACAGCAGTCCTCCACTTGCAACTCACTCTCATGACTATTCACAAATTGGTGACTACTTCGTATAAATTTGTACGATCTTTGTACGTTTCCACAAGATCTGCTTATGCCCCACTGATGATTAGGTTTAGGGATGAACCCTCATTCTTTCTTTTTTTTTTCAAAAGATCTGGCTTTTTTTGTACGTATCAAATTGTACGAATAAATACAAAATCAACACCTCGCAAAATTGTTGCGTTTTTTTCTTCTTCCATGAAACTGGGTTGCAACTTCCCTTCTTTATTTACCCTGCTATTTCTTTTCTTAACTATCCTCCTTCAGCTCACTTGTTCTCCTTCCTCTATGCAAACTTCTCATCAGGGAAGTGTTGAAACGGAGCCTTCACAGTCATGTACGAGGATCTTTATCAAAAAGAATATGTTAAAAAATCATCTTAATCTCTAGAATTAGTATACTCATTAGTAGTTTTGTAAGTGCAAATTTTTACTGGTTGGGTGCGCATGAGCCCAGTGTGTATCGTCGCATTCTGCTGTCATGCATTTCACCAGCTGTCCTGCACTCATCCAGGAGAGTTACCGATGGCTTTGCATTTACATTTTCTGCGAAGAAAACAAAACCTTTTGTAATTGGGAAGGTACCTATGATGCCTTTACCTGTTTGTACTGCATTCTACGCTAATATATCAATTGCATCCCTCCAAACTGCTGTATAAAGCAAATTAGCAGAGTTTTTACGTAGCTAACAGCAATACGTTCCAAGATTTTAACATATATGATTATAGGGAATATGGTAGGAGTGTCCTTGGATTGGGAAACTTTGGGAGATCATGAGGGAAAACATGGGCATTACATTGGATTCAGTAGTATAGCAGGGCATATTTCGAGACCCAGCGTTCAGTAGTTAACCGAGAACTTTTCATCATCCTCTCCCCCCTTTTGTTGTTCTTTAATGCATGCTTAGTGTCATTGGTTGTATTTTCACATATCCTGTTTCGGCTCCTGTGCAGTAGGCCGAGATGATCAGAGAGATGGTGTTACGGGAGACTGAATGAAAACAAGGAATTGTTTTCTTTTGCAGAAATATTGCGTGCCACAATAAAAGAGCAAGAGGAATGGCAGTAGTAACTATGATGCTCACGATGGGCATCTTTTGGGGCGTGTAGATCAAAAAGGGCACATTAGTAAAGGGTTCTACCACAGAAGTGCCATTATCTTATGCATGTTCTCAGTCTCTGCCTCTCTTTCTCTTTCTTTCCATCCTTTAATGTCCACCGATCCTTTTCTTCCCGCACTTATTTACATGTGTGCACGTCGTAGACCCTGACGCACTCCTGGCAGCTGACGTAGCAACACCAGTGGAAGATGCAGTGGCATTTCTCCTTGCGCTTTTCTGTCCGCGTGTTATGGCCACGGCCACAGCATAACAAGTCGCAGCCCTCGATGCCGTGCGACGACACGTTGCAGATGCGGTCACGGGTGCCAAAAGAGCCCGTCTCTGGGTTCGGCTCACAGAAGTTGGGCGATCCCTCGTAGTACACCAGGTCTCGTTCTGTGGGGTGCTTGAAGAAGGTGTATTTGGCCCGTAGTGTTTCCACCCAGCCTCTGGACTCCCGGTGTTTCTCCACCGCCATCTCAGAAGCACTGTCGTACTTGTCTTTCAGGTAGTCCCCCAACAGCCTGAAGTCAGGCTGAGCCCACCAACAGGTCTTGACTTCGCAGCTACCTGACAATCCATGGCACTTACAGCGCAGGTGCATGTTTTCCAGGATGGTCTGAAACAGAGAAAACATTGGGAATTGGTACCAGTTTGCTGTTATCTATCAAGGACCATTTAAAATGATTGTGATTTAGCCACTTAAAATCCCAGTTGCATTTCTTCCTTTTTCTCGGCCAGCTGCTTTTCTTTTATCAATTTACTAACAGTAAGCAAATTTTGTGTGAAATGTTGCTTACTTCCTGTTTGAAGAACTACAGAACAAAAACAGTATCCCAATTGCAGTCATGCTGCATATCATTCTAAATATAATCGCTCATATTATCTGCTATATTCAACTTCTGGATTTATTGCCTAAATATTGCCTGTGTTGTCTAAAGCAGATTTAAAATTCAGGATCTACATCACGACTCCAACAACCTGGACCGCAACTTCTTCTGCATGCTCTCAGGCCACAGGAGTTGTTCAGGTGCTGAGCGTGCAGACAGGCCCTTGCATTTCTCGGCTAATTCTCTTCTGAAGACCTGCTTAATGGAGCTTGCCACAGGCACTATATGTCTTTGTTTTGGTTTGTTTACCTTAATTCACTTTCTATATTTAGCTTCAGAATTCCCCAGCTGCGGCGGAAGGCAGGTGTTTGCAGGTGCCTCGGGGTCTAGTTGGGACCGCTGACGTCATGTCCCAAACTCTTTGGGCCCTGGGAGGGTCCCTCAGGCTGTGTCGAAACAATGGAGTAGGCGAGGGCCCTGCCAGGGCCGACTGTCTCAGTGCCTGCTCCTGTGGTCCCTCACTGATCAAAGCGGCGTTCTGTTGCAGTGTGGTCTCGCCTTTTGCCCCTTAAGCACCTTTAGCGCAAAGACTCCAATTCTGAGTCATGACAGCAGCAGTGACGGGCTAAACCCTGAACGCCAGTGTTATTCTTCACTCCCTGCCTTCTGCAAACCACCAACTGAGTGTCACGGATTCAGTACAGATGCAACTTATGAGAGGCATGAAAGGATAAGAGAGGTAATTACCCGGTAATTTCTCATGAAAATAGCAGTTTTAAAGTTGAAAGTCTCTTGGAAAAGGGATCAGGAGATATTTGACAGATGTGCGGTGCATTAACACCTTTGTGAACTGTAGGGTAGGTCCCACCCAGGAGCGGCACAAGTACAGCTTTGTTCTTTGTTTGGTTATCATGAACCTGCTGGCTTAAAGGTGAAGTGTGTTATTTCTGTGGTGCTACTGGAATCACAATCTCTTTTAATGGCACAGTTAAAAACAACATTTTGCTCAGCCAATCGTGTGAATTTGGGGTGGAACTAACTGTTTGGCCCAGCAATGACAAATGGAGTATTTGAAAGCAGCAATTATTTTGCATTTCTGTTTGGTATTGTGTGCAAATTACACACTTCACCTAAAGTGATTTCCCAGATATGGTGTGATTTCTCAGCTTTTCTCTTTTCACGTAACATATGTCTCCCTTCGGCATGTAAAGAGTGGACACAATATTAAGTTTCAAAACTGTGACAATCATATCCATTTGTGCTAAGTAGGGGGAGATATAAGGATACTTAAATAAAGAAATACACAATAAGGCTTTAAGTATGTAGAGAACAAAATGTCATGCCTTGGAATTAATTGGGGTCAAAAGTTGTGTATAAGAATGTGTCCACTACAAGGTAGAAGAAGAAGTCTCTTATGTTCTCCAAGGGTGCATTTTGTTCAAAAACACAATTGCATTTGTTGCAAAAAATTGGAATTGCAAAAAAAAAAAAAAAAAAAAAAAAAAAAAACTAATATTTTGAAACATGAGGATATTTTCAAATAAGTATTCAATTTTGATATATTTTTAATTTAATTTAATTTAATGTAAATTAATTTAATTCCTATGATTGCAAAGCATAAATATTACAGACTTCAGTGTCACATGATCTTTCAGAAATCATTCTAATATGTGAATTTGCTGCTCAAGAGACCTTTCTTCTTTTATCAATGTTTTTGAATTTTTGAAGTAAGAAATTTCTTTCAGGACTTGATGAATAAACAGTTTAAAAGAACAGCATTTATCAGAAATATAATTATTTTGTATTGTTATAAATATCGTTAGTGTAAATTTTGATTGAAGTTAATACATCCTTGCTAAATCAAAGTATTAATATATATATATGAATCTTACCCCAAATCTTTGATTGTAGTGTACATACAGAATTGTTCATATAAAATAGCATAGAATATTTTCCAGCAACATTATATTTGAAATCGGTTAGAAAGATCATGAGTCTCTTACCATCCGTCCTGCCTCATTGTTGTGTCTGTTCATTGCACTCCGAGCATCTGGTCGGTTCTCACGAGCATCTGCAAACTCTCGAGACACCAAAACCCCAAACTCTGCATCCTCACTGCAGCCACCCCACTTCCATCCCTCTCCCGGCGGGCCTTTATGATGGGAGTCACAGCCGCACATTGTGGAGGTCCCATCTGCACATGAACGGGTCACTGCAAACGCCACTCCAGCTGACGCGATCGCATGGACAAATGCAGACTCTCTTGTGGCTAAAGAGAAGAAAGAGATTTTTCTTTTTAAAATGACATTTGAGTAAACATTTCTTCATGTTATGGTTATAAGTTTTCCTTGCTCTGACAGACACATGTCCTTCTCCGAAAACTAGAGGTACTTAGTTATGTTGCCTTTCAAAGGGATAGTCTACTTTTCTTCTGTGGAACATAGACATTATATTTTGAGAAAAGGGTTTTTACAAGTGTTTTACCTGTATTTTAAGTGACACCTTGAATTGTTTTGTATTTTATAGTTAAAAGAAATGTCTGTGAATTTAACAGATAATGTCCTAGTAGAGATTTAACTCTAAAAAAATGTTTTATTTTGTTTTCTTACAGTGGAAGTCATACAAGTGTGGAACAACATGAGAGTCAGTAAATGATGACAGAATTTAAACCTTTGGGTGAAAAACAGCATAGTGTGTATTATTATTGGAGAAGGCAGTCCCAGAATGCACTGCAATTAAAAAAAAATAATAATAATATTGCGGACAAGTTGTGAGAATTATTTATTCTAAATAGGCATTTCATGTAATACCAAAAAGTATAAATAAAAGTAGTTAATAATTACTAAAAATAGATTATTTTACCCAATGATTTTGAGTGCACTATATATTTCTGTTTGTTGCAGCATTGCTAACTCTTCTGCTTCTGTTCTGTATCTAGAGACATTTCTGGTACCATGACAGTTAGGATGCTGCCTAGTTATGAAGTCCATGTATTTAGACAGTTCTGTTTGTAAAAGGTTTGAAGGAGATCCCTGTCTCTTTAACTGTGACCCTCCCAAGAGTCTCTCATCTATCTGTGCTGTGACTTCAGGGCATGGATCTTTTTCTGTGATGAGTTCTGGAATATTCTGATGAAGTGTTTGAGTGCTGCTCTGTAAACGTCTCTGACAGCACCGGGACGATTGTCGAGCATGTCACTTGTGGCTAATGCAGCCGGAGATTTCACTGACCCTGTGTCGTCTCAAAGGTGTGCTGGTTTCTCTATGGATAATTTTTCGGGAGCCTACTCCCGTCCCCATTCTCCCGCCCGTCCAAGCCCCGCGGGCACATGTGTGAAAGCCAGCAATAAGTCTGCGTGTTTGGTTTCTGAAGGCATGTTCTGAGAGATGGAGTTATGCCCAGTTTGAATGCAACAGCTTATTATGTAACCAGACACCATCGTTTTACAATCGCAGCACACTTACTGTGGCTCACCAGTTCTCTTGGTCCCTACAGGAAAAACTGTTACCCAACCACCCCATATGACTATATCACCCCAAACATTTAAGTGCCCCTAATGTCAGTGTTTCTCAAACCGAGTTTGTCAGGGATCCGCAAGGCCTATAACGGTGTAAGGTTATCTAAAGGAGCGCTCACACACATGGAATATGCTGGTGTATTGTGGGTAATGTCTGACCATAATGTTGTGTTTAGATGATCGATGTCATGATAACATGTTATCATTCCAGTACAATAATTTTGTAATTCTGTCCATAGCATTCTTTTCTAAATGTCTCCCTGAGCTAAATCTTAGATGTATTTTGATGTTTCAGCTGTTTTTGCTCATGCAGTAAAAGTCAATGGGGTTTGAAATATCATTAGACAACTAATTGTGGGTTTAGGGGTGAACTATCTCTTTAAATTTCATAATACACTGAAACAAGCTCAGTGAAAAATAAATGCATAATGGGGGATAACGCAAGAAAATAAGGTTTATTAGGAATGCCATTCAATACAAGAATTTAGCAATAAAAGAGTATTTGTTTAATTTACCGTTTTTGTGTGCGGTGTGTTTTAATGCTGGTTGGTGTATTTTGCCCAGTGTTGGGAAGGTTACTTTGGAAATGTAATAGGTTACAGATTACAAGTTACCCTGTTTAAAATGTAATAGTAGTGTAACTTTTTCAATTACTTTATTAAAGTAATGTAACTAATTACTTTTGAGTACTTTTTGATTACTTTTCTAAATTTGTGAACATTATAATAAATAAAAGCATATATATCAACTCAAATACAGTTATCTAATAAGCATGTGTCATATGCTGTTTAATAAACTCCTGAAACATTGGTGTTTTTTTTTTTTTTTTTTTTAAACTGCTGTCTCTTTATGTATGATATGATGATAGTTTTCTCAAAATAAGTAAAATGCATGAAGTGACAGAGCAGTTCTAGAAATTATGTGTATGTGCTCGTGTACTCATATATTGAGACGGCAGAGGTTGAAAACACTGCGAGCTTCAGTAGGCCTATGTGTAGTAAATGAAACTGCATGTCTTTGCCATTAATTTACAGGAGGGGCAGACTGGGAAAAAAAATCAGAATGGAAAATTCAAACTCATACAAACAAATTCATGGACAATACTATTTTTTGTATGGACCTGGCATAAAAAAGGTTTAAATCTTTAATATGGGGACATGTCAAATAATTAAAAGTTCTCTCCTGAACGGCACCTTCACTTCCATTTTTCTCTTCAGTCTCATTATTTTGCCCCGTTATCCATCTTAATACTCAAGATTGAACAAAACTGTACTTTACAATACAATACTCTACAATACTACAATATATTTATAGAAAAATCCTAATACTGTACACGAGTCATGTTTTTCAAAAGTCAAATTTACCATGCTTTTATTAGCCTATATAAAAGTACAATAATCTTGTATGGTTTTTTGTTTTGCAAATGGATTCGTATTTATTTTTAAATTAATTAATTTGTAAAATAATTTAACATTTTTGGTTACCACAGTTAAACAATAGTAACCATTTTCACTGGATTTATAGTAAAATAATAAAATGTTAATTTTCGCAAGGGTTGTGTCAAAAAAGCATCTTTACAGATGAAACTGACCTGAAACCCTGAACAGTAGTTCTGCTTCTCTGTTCCAGCTGTGCGCTTCCACAGTCCACTCTTTTATCTCTCTTTCGCATTGATTACTCGGAGTCTGATCCAAACCGTTTGGCGGAGGCGCGGAGAGCGCGCGAGTCACGACTAACAGATTTATTAGAGATTTAATTATCAAATGGCGGATTCGCAAATGATCGATTTAGTACATTCGGCAGGCAATTATACAATAATGATATTAAAATATTGGGACAAGTTGAGGAAGACTGAGGAAGCTGGCAGGCCACCGGGAATTGCCCCGGTTCTCCCGGTGTCCAGTCCGCGCGTGATTTCAACTGACACGCAGAACGTGCAGGAGTCATATATTGCATTTTGGGGGCTTGATATTCACAGACACCAGTCCATGTCATGTTTTGATTCAAGTGTACTGACCTACTTTTGATTTAGTCATCCAAAATGTGGCATATTCCGTCCGCGTTAGGCATTCCATTTTTCTGACTGGATTCTACGAACCAGACTGTGTTTCCGCATCCCGGAAATTATTAGGGCGTATGTCTCAGAATAGTCAGTGCAATTTGGGAAAGAAATCAGTTAAATCTGTATGTGGATGTGTGTAAATATTCAAATGTAATCCCCTTTGTAATCGTTAAAAAATTCATAAGTAACTGTAATTTAATTACTCATTTTTTCTTAGTGACTGTAACTAATTACAGTTACATTAATTTTGTAATTAAATTACGTAACGCCGTTACATGTAACTAGTTACTCCCCAACACTGATTTTGCCCTTAGGCAGAGATGTATAAAGTACTAGAGAACCATACTTGAGTAAAAGTACAAGTGCTCTATCAAAAAAGTGACTTGAGTAGAAGTAGAAGTGCTCTTTAAGCACCACACTTAAGTAGAAGTACTAAAGTATTCAACATTTTTTGTACTTAAGTATTGCAAGTAGTCTATTTTAAAATTTACTACTCAAGTACTGAAAGTAAAAGTAGAAGTATTGTGTTATGTAGCTATTAAAGAAAATAGTCAAAAGTTTGAACATATTGTTTTTACTATTTCAAATGATTAACCTAAAGGACAATCACAATTCCTTTGACTGTAACTTCTTGTAAACAAAAAACAGTAGGGTCAGTTAGCCCAATTTGCAAAATGATGTCATTAATAACTTACCCTCATGTTGTTTCAAACCCGTAAGACATCAGAGGGTCATTTAGAATTTTTTGAAGCATCGAAAATACATTTTGGTCAAAAGATAGCAAAAACTACGAATTTATTCAGCATTGTCTTGTCTTCCGTGTCAGTTGTAAGACAGTTAAAAACAAAGCAGTTTGTGATATCTGGTTCGCGAACGAATCATTCGATGTAACCGGATCTTTTTGAACCAGTTCACCAAATCGAACTGAATTCGCGTCTCCAATACGCATTAATCCACAGATGAATTAAGCTGTTAACTTGTTTAATGTGTCTGACACTCCCTCTGAGTTCAAACAAACCAATATCCCAGAGTAATTCATTGACTCAAACAGTACACTGCGAACTGCTGTGAAGAAAGAACTGAAGATGAACACCGAGCCGAGCCAGATAATGACTCGTTCACGAGTCAAGAACCGTTTCTGTCAGACGCGTCCGATTTGTGAACCGAGGAGCTGATGATACTGCGCATGTGTGATTTAGCGTGAAGCAAACCGAAACACAGAGCGTCTGAACCGAACTGATTCTTTTGGTGATTGATTCTGAACTGATTCTGTGTTAATGTTATGAGCCCATGTGCAGTCAACGCCAATGACGCCATTGCATCGAGCGCAAAAGAATCGGTGAACTGTTTTCTTCAACTGGTTTATTGAATCGAACTGTCAGAAAGAACTAACGTTACTGGTCATCCGAAAACCGATGCAACCGGTTCTTGACTCGTGAACGAGTCATTATCTGGCTCGGCTCGGTGTTCATTTCTCTATTCACAGCAGTTCAGTCAGCACGCGCAGTCTCGCTTGATTCGCTCAATGATGTGCCAGCTTCATCAAACCTGCCATCTACAGTTCTGGCAGTGGTTTGTAATGGAATGATTCGTAACATTATTATAATTGTAACGAGTAACGATGCAGCACATAAAAAAAATATCGGAGTAAAAGTATTAAACTCAGCGAAAATATGTACCGAAGTAAAAGTGGAAGTAGGAGAAAAAAATAATACTCCAGTAAAGTACAGATACCGCCTTTTAGTACTTAAGTACAGTAGTGAAGTAGTTCTACTTCGTTACTATACATCTCTGCCCTTAGGTTAGCAACATGCTAATGGCAAACTGTTGAAATGCGAGTCAAGCTGTAGTGCACTTAATTGTAGCAGTAGAAATTTCATTTTCAGTTGATTATTATTACATTCCACGACTGTTAGGATGCTTTCTTAAAAAAAGAGTTGCCTATGTAGGCACTATGCTTTGGAATTCTGACCTACAAACCACAACTGTCGAAACTAACAATCAAAATAGTTTTTTTTTTTTTTGTAAATGTTTACTAGACTTGAAGACATCTACTGTGTCTGAATATGTCTACTTACCTTCTATATAGTAGGCATTAAAACATATGTGAAATGAGTAATATTTCTGAATTCAAAATATTCATTAAACAATTTGAGTAAAGTATATAAATAACTTACTACTTTAACAGATTCTGAAGTGCACATCCAATGGAATGGCAGTGAAGCTACGCAACTTGATTCACAAGTCACAATACAAAGTCTGGATTTCATTCATACTACACGTTCATACAATATAGAACATACATTTTTAACACTTGCAGACCTCATTCTTTATCCTCAGTATCAGTTTTCAAACTCAACAACTGTATATATGTTAGTGTATTTAGCATTTAGCAGATATCCACATTTAAACTTTCAGTCTTTCTCTTTCTGGAAAATAGTGATGACTCATTCTGCACTACACAGATTTTTGTCCAGTCAGATGCTTTTTAGAATCAGAATGTCATTCCTACCATCTATAATCCGACTAATTAGCAAGTAGCAAATTATGGTTCATGAGTGTGACGTAACTAAAGCCGTATGCTATTGAGGCTAATCCCTTTGAATATGTCCCTCTCAAACTTCCTGTTTCGACAGGAAATGCACAAACACTAGAGCAAAAGCTGTGTTTGACAAGCGTTTCAAAGGGTCTTTAAGACATTATGGACATTTGTTGCCGTCTAGCTGTTTCTCATGAATTTGCAGACTCATCTCACCCCTGGTATTCTTGTTTTATTCTTGCAGGAAGTTCATGTCCGCACAGATAGACAAACAGTCCTTTTTAATAAAGGTTGTGTTTGGGCGCGCACCTCTCTGGGTTTGCGGCCAGAAGGAGGCCCAGTTAGTTCTGGCAGGCCCAGCTGGGTTCACCACAACAGAGAACTGTGAGCTCTGGGCCCCAGGAGCCCTGGCCAAGGGCCAAGAAGAGCGCAGCTCCCGCTACCTGCTGGGTCCATGAATCCGCCTTTGTATCTGTGTTGTCACACCGTATTACCCACACAAAAGGGCCCAGCACCCCGCACCCCATAGCCCAGTTCAGCGCTGCCCAGAGCAGGGGCTGGCATTCCTAAACAGAGCACCCCCACCCTCCACCTCCTATGACACACATATACAAAACACACATACATCTCATACCAGCCAATATGCCAAAATATTCCTAAGTGTTTAAAAAAAATCCAATCAGGGTCCACCAGCCCAATCCGAATGCAAGCAGAGAACCTTCTTCCTTATCTTCACCTCGTACTCTCCGTCTCCTTCATCGTCTCCTCATCCCCCTCTTGAGTTCCCCAAGCCTTCCACCTCTCTTCCTTCATGATGGGGAAGGATGGGAGATTCCCTTTCAGCCTGCTTTCATGACACAGTCAAAAGGGCGTGTGAATGTGGCGTCCGTGGGAGCCGGGCGGTAAGAGGCACACAGGGATGGCTCATTCTGGCCTTCATGCACAGTAGGGGTCGAAGTGAACCCTCTAGCCCTTTTCTATTCCTTGTAATCTCATTTGGCCTCCCTTCTCTTTTCTCTCTCGGTCTACCCCTCACTCACTGCCTGTTTCTGCCCAGGTCCTGCAATGCGGCTAACTCCTTTAGCATCTTATCCATCCAGCATGTACGTCCCAGTTTGTGTACTGCTTATAAGCGGATGATCCACTTATTTAACTTAACATCTGACTCCAATGCTGTATGACAAAATTACCTTCTAAAACTCATACACTAGATCAGGGGTGCCCAAACTCGGTCCTGGAGGAGCTGTGTCCTGCAAAATTTTGCTCCAACCCCAATTAGACACACCTGAATCGACTAATCAAGCTCTTACTAGTCATACTAGAAACTTCCCACCAGGTGTTCTGAGGCAAGTTAGCTAAAATCTGCAGGACACTGGCCCTCCAGGACTGAGTTTGGGCACCCCTGCACTAGATGGTAGAGTACATAGTGCACAGAAAAAGTACATTAGAAACACACAACCAATGTTCTGTCACATCCTTTATTTGAGAAATAAAGTTAAGTTGTTCTTGTAGCCTTCACCTTAAACATTCACATCTAGAGTATACGAAAATGTATGGACACCCCAACAAATGTACCTTCAATCAAATCAAATCAATTTGGCTGATTGTTATAAAAAAACTGAATGTTACACATTCTGACTAGATGGTTCCTTGTGGTTTTGTTTTATTGTCTGTGCTGTTATACAGTAGATTGCACTATTATATTAATGCTGCGGATATCGCAAATTCATCTCATATGTGTAAGATCTGTTTGAGTAATAAATTATCCCACTGAAGTGGTTCAGTTTAAAGCATGCAACTATTTTAGCTAAAGTGGAGTAATCCCCAATATACTACGATTACATTCTTTGAAACATTTTTCTAAAAACATTACATATATCTTGCTTACTTACTTACTTACTTCTCATCATATTTTTCACAACAGTATCTCCATGCTGTGTTTTTTAATTTTTTTTAATACACTAACACATAGACTAAAAGCAAAATGTATAGAATGGAATTATTTTCTGTAATTGCAATTTAAATACTATACAATTTGTAGACTGGTGCGTGTTATTAACCCATACCTTTATCAAGTACTGGTCCAAATATTGCTAGATTGTCCTTGATAGTGGTGCAGTTCCACCTGCGGCCTCGGAACTGGTGCTGACACTCCTGGATTCCCAATTTAACCCCCTCCGCTACACTGGGCATGATCTCAATGTAATTGCGGCAAAAGCGCAGTTGTTTTGGCACCAAACCAGGTATGGAGCCACACAGGATGGGCTGGGAGCCTAGGGATGAGTACTGCTGCCCAAGGGCCAGGGACCTGAAACACAAATGTGAAGATTAAAGCCAACTCTGGGCACACCTGACATATAAGGCTACGTTCACACATCAACGATGTAGTCAAAAATGGCAAAGTTTTTCCCTTGCATTTTTAAAATGTTTGTGATATAGACGACAACATTTTCAAAACAATTCCAGTAGGCTAGTTGGTCGCTGTCACCTAGTTATATAAAGAGTTTCAAGACAGCAAAAGGGTTTAGTAGACAAAATTATTGGGAGAAGTCAGAAGTTTCACCAGAAGATCGGGTTATGATAGTTTGATTAAGAATCACAAGGTTGAAAAAAATGAATAAATGTAAAAAAAAAAAGATAGAAAGAAACAAACAAAAAAACACAGTTTTACAATAAGACCAATAAAATGCATTTTAAAAAAACAGATGGTGAATTTTCATATGATACTGACTTTAAGGGGGTTTCCCGACATCTCTTCTATGAATTCTATAAAGGGAATTCTCCATAAAAGCATCTCTGCACTGCCATATATATATAGATAGATAGATAGATATACCTGTGAATTCAATAAGCTGCCCTGAGTGTGCAAAGACAGTATTGCATGCTTTCATGATGAGATCTGCTGCCTGACAGCGCTGACATAGATGCTGTCTTGTGGGCCAGAGGTTTACCTAGTTCCTCCTTCGGGCCAGTGGAGGATCACACATTTTAGAGATCAGCCACTCACGATGACCTCAGGCCCCCCGCGGGGTGCAACCCTATCACAGCGCCGGTCTCTCTGACAGATGAGTGTCCTACTGCACCCCTCACACACAAAAGCACCAGCATTGAAGTCAGAAGAGAAAAATCCCCCTCAGAGGCTTCTCGGCTTCTCTTTTACTCTCCTCCCTCGCTCCAGTCGCACATTCTCTCTGTTTGATGTCGTGTGAAATCATGAACACAGAGCTGGGAGATGTTAACAGGCTGCCAGGTATCAGAGGAGGTGTGAGAGGTGAGTCTTTGTATCAGAGGAGCCAAGAGTCTTATGTGGAGATTACTAGTGCGTCTCGCTGCCTTTGATGCATCATAAGGGTGCGTCACGGCACTGTCAGCTTTGTCAGGGAGTTGACGTCATAACACGGTGAGCGTGATTTCACCAAGTACAACATGTTCCTGGATCAAGATCCTTGTTGATCCTGGAACAACATTTCAATCAACCAATCAGAATTGAGATATAACTTTTCAGGGAATATCTGTTTTAGGTTTACGATCAGGGTTAGGTGCGTCTACACTCTTGTTAATCAGCTATCATTTCCCACTGATTTTATGAATAAATTATGGGTAGGGTTAGGTTTGGGGGTAGGGATTGGGTTAAGTCTATATTGTTGGACATAAATGTTGATCCAGCATCATCAAAAGATGTTGATCCAGGAACATGTCTTGCTTGGTAAGATCTCGGCGACCGTCATAACTCTGATGTTTGTGTCCGTTCCGTTTGGAGGTGAAAGTGGATGCGTTCAAACGACTGACACAGTACATGTCTCTCCATTATATAATATTTAATTCTAAAGGCCCTCTAATATCTACACAATATTTGAAGGATCCACAAATTAACTCTGGTATTTCTGTTGTAGAATAACAGCATTATTTGCCACTTCAAAAACTGGCAGTGCAAAACATTAAATTAATTAAAGAAGATTCTAGATTCTCAGATTCTGCATGTTTTATAATATAAACAGTAGTTATTGGGGGAGGGGGGTGGCTCATAAAACATTCATAAAATGCACGTACAATCACATTTGATCCTAAATTTCACATCAGTGTTAAAAGAGAGGAACAAACTTTTTTATGCATTCGCCAGCTGAAGAGCATGTGTACAAAGTTTTGTGTGCAAATAACAGTGATTAAAATAACCCAACATTGTTTATTAAAATGTAAAAATAAATAGACTATTTATTTATATGCTATTTATATACTTTGCTGAAATAGATTCATTAATAATATATGACTTCCTGAAAAAAATAAAAGTGTACATACAGAATACATACATAAAGAGATATACCTGTGGACATTCTGTTGATGCACTAGTTCACATTGCACTTCAATATAAGATGACTTACAATTTATAAAGTGGGATGCATTTAGGGAAATCTTTTGTGCGTATGAATGTTTTACTAAATGTTGTAGGAACATTTCAGAAATTTTTGTCCTTTTACATTTAGTGTCATTATAACCATGTCTTTATATGACCATGTCTTCGGAAGATTCCTTCTTCTTTTTTTTTTTTAATCTTCGTGTGTGTGTGTGTGTGTTTTATTTAGGAATTCAATTTAGTGTTAATTGATTGTGAACCACTGTCTTGAAGGGATAATTCAACCAACAAAGAAAATGCATGACTTTGGTTCATTCGGGACATTAAAACTTTTTTGTTCACAAAGTAACACTTTATAATATGGTTCTAATTGTTACTATATTTATTTAACTAACAATGAGCCACTGATTTGTCACAGCATTTATTAATCTTTATGTTAATTTAAAAAAATTTAACTGTTCAGTGTTAGTTCATGTTAGCTCAGATCCATTAACTAACATTAATAGGTACAACTTTTGATTTGATTTGAATCAACATTAACTAAGATTAATAAATGCTTTATAACTATTTGTCATTGTTTAACAAATGTTAACACATGGAACCTTAAAGTGTTACAGTCCACACAATGAAAGTCATCATTAGGACCCCACTGACTTTCTTTTGTGTCCCACATCAGAAAGTTTTGGAATGACATGACGGTAAATAAATGATGACAGAATTTTTTGGGGTTTGTATTCTCACTTAAAGGAAGAGCAGTGAAACTAGTGCCTGTTTTTCTTTGCCTGTATTTATTACCATAATTCCATCCAAGAAGCCACGGCCACAGTATGACATCTTTTATAGGGTGTCATTCATTTACTCCACCATGTATTATTCCTATCAGTTTGGATTATTATTTTCGAAGTGTCTGACAGAAACCCCGGCCCCTTACATAGGAATTTACTGGAAGTGGAGCCTATTATTCTGCTGTGTTTGCTGAGTGAATAAATGACATAATTACACATCTGCTTGCAGCATAACTGTCCGTTAATCTCTCACCCATGTGGATGATTAGTGTGTTGTGTTGTGTTGAATTGTGGATCAGCCTGTCTCTGCCCTTGACAGTGTCTATGTATGAGGAAGAGGCTCTAATTAGATATGGATGTGTTTTTGATGAATTTAATTGCTAATCGGCTTCCTTTGATACAGACCCGAGCGTGCTTTCATTGCATGCTTCACGTCCTCAGTGATCTGTGCTTTGTTTGCTTGTGATCTGCACCATTGACTCTGAAGTGGACGAGAAGAAGAACACGTCAGTGTTGGGGGATCGCAAACACGTGAATACGCACTAAAACTGTTTCAAGAAGGGTGCGGTGACACAACCGAGTCGGGAATACAAACATTGATGTGAGTTGCTAATTTGTCTGCTAAAAATCTGCTACTGCAAGGAGACACGGTGAAGCTTTAGGGTCTAGCAGGTGCTTGTCTGAGCAGGTTTAGGGCCACCTCTAGCCTTCAGCTAACTTTCCGTGCTGCTGGGTGGGTGGTGACTGCAGTGCTAGAAAATAATGACGCAAGCATTAATGAGCCATCGCAAACCACAGCTACAATGATTATGAAGTGAGGGAATTCCTCTCAACACAAAACAGAGAAATGTTATTTTGCCATTGGCTAAAGAATAAAGGGATACCCACCCAAACATTAAGTCTCTTGAAAACCTCTTTTCAGTATAATGAAAGTGAACGAGGAGCTGTCAATCTGGTCAAAGAAGCGTATAAAAATGGTTTTGGAAATGTAGGCTGTTATTAACACATTCTAAGAAAAGAATGTAAAACAAGGCCCAACGTACTGAAGAAATTTCCATTCCCATTCATTATAGTTGTGTGTAATTTCAATTTTATTTACCAATTTTCTGAATTTCAACTTTCTGTTTCACAGAAGACATACAGAACAGAGTCATTCATGTGTGAAGCGACATGGGTGAGTAAATGATGACATTCATTTGAATTTTTCCGCATGAAATATCCCTTTAAGCTTCTTTTTTGCTCACCCTCCAAATAAAACATCCATAGACAAAACATGTTTTAATGTCCCTCGCCAACTGTTTCAACTCTCATGCATTCACCAGCTTCTCCAGAAAAGTGGGAGATGAGGCACCTGTCTATGACCACGCTGCTGAGTGCTCTGGTTTTGTCAGAAGAAATAAGAAACTCTTTGAACTTGTGAGTTTTTGACATCCGACCCCTGGAGCTCTTAAAGGTTGATGCCTTGTTAAAGCTGTGTTTGAGTTCAGTACAAGGCCACAGCTTTGGCCTGCTACCCCAGGCCCCAGACAGGTCAGCGAACATTCACCACACATTCCTGCCCAGCTTCTTCTTTATTTGAGAGCTGCTTGGAGATACACTGAGGTGCGTTTTAGACCAGAGAACGTAACATTTAGGCCGCTCTTTATCAAGTACTCTCATGTCTCATCACACCTTAATGCTTAGTGTGCTCCCATAATGCATCTATGCCTGTCCAAGCAGCATACGCTCCATCATGACTTTGACTTGGCAGCAAAGAGATTAAAGTCATGGCAAATTTTGGTCAAGATCGACAGCATGCTTGAAGATCTCTGTTTTGTTAGGTATGGATCTCTGCCCTTTCCTCAACTCATGCTTGACATTTTAAGACAGGAAGCAGGAGATAAGAGAATTTTGAAAAATAACACACACCTTTTTGTGTCAAATGTATGGAAAGCATGTGTGCCTTAGGCTGCATGACTGAAGAGAGAGAGAGAGAGAGGAAAGGGATTAGAGAGAGAATCATCTTGTCATAATCAATTCCTCTATTGAATGATGGAACATTTGTGTAATTTAACAAATGTCTCTAATTTAGATGTCAGTAAAATGGTCTACAATTGATTAATTTACAATTTCCCACTGGGCAATACAGTGGGCCATACAGTATATTCTCCATTTTAGAGTCCTGTGGTACATTACAGTATTTATGGAAAGTATCACTTGAATTTTCGGAATCATATTTGGAATTTGATCAAATATTCCAAGTTGTATTCATTTCAGTTTAATTATATGCTGCTTTAATTTTGGTCAGTTGCCTTATTATGACTTGAGCTCATTTTCCACCAACTTAAAATAGCCTTAAAATGGAGAGAGAGAGAGAGAGAGAGAGAGAGAGAGAGAGAGGGAGAGGGAGAGAGAGAGAGAGAGAGAGAGAGAGAGAGAGAGAGAGACGCTTGTTAGCCTGAGGATGGGGCTTTTCCTCAGTCATTCTGTCAGAACAGGAACAAACGCTCCATCATCAAGAGTTCAGGTTTATTCCCGCCACACTTCTGACTGGCATTTTAACTGCTCTGGGCTTATCAGATTTAAAAAAAAAAAAAACGTCAGAATTCTTGATAAATGTTCAAACCTGTTTTCTCTCTCTCAGTTCTTGTTTTTTTCCCCCTAATAACACCCCATGCACCCTTGCTAGTGAGCGAAGTTACACTAGAGTATTCATATTATAATCAGCAATGCACTGCTGGAAATGTGTCATTGATTAATGCATCGTGGGTGTCTGTTTTCTGTGATTTCTTTTGGTTACACTTTATTTTGATAGTCCACTTTAGACATTCTACTAACTATTAGTAACCTTGTAACTACATGTCAACTACATATGAACTAATTATCATTCATTTGCAACTACATGCCTACTAACTCTCAGAGTATTGTTAGGGTAGGTTTAGGGTTAGTGTAAAGGGATAGGTTTAGGGTTAGTATAAGTTGACAGTAAGTTGACAAAGAAAGTGTTAGAAGATATAAAGTAGACAGTCTACTAATACTCTACTAACTGCTAGTTGACATGTATTTGCAAAGTTACTTAGTGTTAGTAAAATGTCTAAAGTAGACAATCGAAATAAAGTGTTACCTTTCTTTTTGTGGGAGATATACCATTGTCTGATATAACAATCTAAATAACTGTAGTTCCAAACTGTGCTGTTTATTTCAGTGGGAGAAATGGTTTTATGAAAACATTATGTTGGCAGAATCAAATACAAGATTCGAATGGTAGCGAGTTAACTAAAGAAGCATAGTGAGAGGACAACAGTTGCAAGAATGTGAAGGTCATTCGGATGAAACGGTAGCTGGTTTCGAACTGGTCCAAGCTGGCTTCCAGACTTCCTGAAGCCAGTTACATCATCTAGTAGCTGGTTAATGACAAGCCTAAACAAGATACCACATGTCTAAATACTACTACCAGCTTAAGCTTGATTTTCCAGCAGGGGAAGGTTTTTTTTGTATTACTATATGTGCAAGTCTCCCAGTGATGTAAAGACAGTATGATAACTTTCTGTTGTTAGCTCAATCCTGAAACTGCTGGCCTGGTGTTGTAGTACGGAAACGACTGTGACGTTACGGCTCTGTGGCTCTGTCTCCAGGAGCTGCTGCCTGTCACTGTTCAACTAGCAGAGCTGTCAGAGAGCTTGGAGTGCACCAGCAGTCCCTACGTAAGTGACCTGACACTTCTGATTAAAGTTGTGATGTATTACACAACTCTCTAAAGCCCTTATAAAGAGAACTGAGATGGACGTAGAAGCTTGGGTTTCACCAGAGCCTAGATGTTTTTCGCAATTCCATTCGGAAGCATGATCAAACGTTAGCCCAATGTCAAAATGTGGTAATTTCAGACCGGGCAGTCTAATGTACTTGTATTGCTATCACAATGTTTAAAAATGTAATACATTTTGTAAATTTTTTTCTAAATCTTAAAAAGACTTTCCTTTAATTAGAGAATTATGCAAATCATTCTTTTCATTCAGATCCGAGAATCCGTTGATCCAATTCACAAGACTGGCCTGAATGAGTCTGAAAATCTCCTTTCTGTTTCATGGAAAGTCATTGGGATGAGTAAATCATAACAGAACTTTCATTTAAAGAAACCTCCTACTTTTTTCTCTCTCACAGACACACACCCGCCATCTGTCACTATTTAATGTGTGTGTGTGTGTGTGTGTGTGTGATAGGATAACTCCAGAGATAACCTCAGGTTGTCTGGATGATCCAGAAAGCAGAGGTGTAGTCTATACCCATTCATCATCGAACCCTGAATCCTAACTGTGCGCTCTTCTTCTTAATCCATCTTATTTAATAAGGCACCTTGTGTGTGTCAGTCAGTGAAAACAGAGGCATACTAAACCTTCCTCTGTGGCCTAACAAACAAATAATAAAAAAAATGAGTGCTTTTGTGGTTAATATGGAGCAGAATTTTGGATCGATGAGATTTCACAGTAGACGGGGCTCACAAGAAGTTAACAAAAACTTTGATTTAATTAGAAGTAAGATGGCTTTTACACTATAAAGATTATTTTTCAAATTTGAGAGTAAAATATATTATTGGAGCATATTTAAAATGATGTACTAATGCTAATTTTTTACTTCAAAATTTCACATTTAATTCAATGTGTTGTTGGCCATTTCTTTGTAATTATTTATCAAATTTACTAGCAATTCCAAAAAGTGTAAACTGTTTTTAAGTAACCACCTAATCCTAACCCATCCCACACAATTGCATTGCAACAATTCAATTGATTGGTTTGCTACGGATACAGAACCAATACATTTGAAAACTAATACTCTTCTGACCAGGCTATCTGTTTCACCCTCCTTTTCCTAAGTGGCCCCCATTATCCCCGAACATCCTTGATCTTTTCAGACTGAATTGCAGCTGGTGGATTTTCTTGCGGCATCATTAAAGCAGTGACACCGGCTGACATGCAGGGGGTTTGGGATGAAGGGTGTATAATGACATTCCTCTCTCGCAGAGATGAGTCAAGTCCCATTGAAGCCAGCAGGGGACCAGAGCAGGTCAGAATGCTTACTGGCCTCCCGATGCCGTCTCCTTCACGCCTGTTCCCTCAAAAAAAAAAGTTTTCCAAATTTTAATTAATTCAGAATTAGAGTTTTATGTTAAGTGTTTGCGTATGTTCCCGTCTGAAAGGAGACTTTCCTTTTGAGAACCAAGAATAAAAGCCTTAAATGTGAGCTACATTGTCTCGACAACATAAAGAGCAGCTTAAAAATCCATATTATGTGTAAACAAATGTAAATGCAACCATCAGTTAGCTTGTTGTTTTTGGTAATTTTACGAGTAAACTATAAAAAATATCTTAAAAAAGGTGGACAAATATTTAGTTCGAATTTCATTATTAATTCAAAGTAATACATTTCAGTAAACTGTGAACCAAAAGTGTATTTGGTTTTGAGTGGTTCTTTTTTCTCCTGTTTCGACGGGTCCTTCGGATCATAAGAGCTACTGAAGTGTTTCCAGGTCAAGCCGTGACTTGATCGTCTGAGGTCAGGCCTCTTCTGAGCTGTAACCGAGCTGAGGTTTTGATAGATAACAGATGAACGGCGCTGGAAACAGCCAGCTGGATCCGAACGGATGGCGGCTTTGCGGTGCTGTTGTGGGAAGAAGCCACAAATACCTTGTTCCTTTCTGTCTGGTATTCGGAGTGACTGCCGATTGTGTCTCAGCTTGCTCGTCATCCATAATGCACGTGAAACTGAACAAAGCTAGACAGGCTGATCGCTTTCAATAGCTCCCCCTGCTTAAGACTGAGCTTAATTAGTTCATCTTGAGAGGATAAAGTCAGATATCAGCGGCCTGGTAAGCTGTTGAAACAGATTAGGGAAGAAATTGGCCTGATTACTGCAGCACTGTTCGTCATAGATTTAAAGTCCATTCAGATGTGAAGGGATTAAAAGGAGAGGATCTACCACAGGGTGGATTTAAATCTCACTATAAGACACAAATGCATTTGAATGACACCGTTACAACGACTGAAAACACAATTATTGCTATTTACATTATACGTTTCTATTATAGCCTTTTTTTATTTTTTTAAATATAAGTCAAGTTGATTCAGTTGCATTATACTAATAGTTATATTATTGATTATTCTAACGGTTTAATTCATATTCTTTCCCTTAAACGAATTTGTTAGGAATAACTGCTATACAAATGTGGGGTTGTGTCATGTAAAATCGTGAATTTGAGATCGAAAGAATTGTAGACATGAAAGCATGATTCATTTTATCACACGCACACACACACACACACAAATCTATCATTTATTACATTTAGCACCACTAGTTTCGAAAGTTTTTGTTTCAATCACTCAGTAAAGATATTGTACCTGCTACATATATAATGTTCTATTAATCTATTCCTGTTCTTTTTTTTTAAAGACTGCAGTTTCACTGATGCCATTCAAGTAAAAGACAAGAAAAATGATGACGCATCTTCTCATGTACCTGCAGCCATGTACGTTTGCATATCGTTTTCTTTCTCATAATTCAGCTCCGTGGCCTTTGTGTGTGTGTACTGTACGTCTGTGAGTGCGACTGCATGTTTGGCAACTCTCGCTTCATAAACGAAACCAGAAGATGCTGGTGGTTTGGAACGAGAGTGCAGCGGGGACCACATGCTAACTGGGACTACTAAAGCACATTAGTTCTGACAAGTATTGTATCATGAGCCAGGGGGGCTTTTGTCGTACGCCTACACAAATATTTTTGCAAAAAGACTCATGTTACTAAAGAACCTTGTGAGGTCAGTGTCATTTTGAGGATGGGGTAATTAGTGGAACTATGACATTATCAGCACTATTCGGAGGTAAATATGATCTCTGCAGAATGTAGCGAAATCTACAGAGCATAAGTGCTTTAACAGGACTAACCTGTCAAATCGGAATGACATCATTTGAAAAATGGAGGAAAAAAAAAAGTATTATGTTATAAATATATACAATGACATGTCATTTATTTGTTTCTGTAATATACAGTATTATATTCGTTCAGTATTGCTAATTATTTAATTCGTTTCTATATTTAAATGGCTCAACTCAACCTGCCAAGAAACAAATGAAAGAAGGATCCTAGTAAATAAAAGGAGTTTACTTTAGTGTACATTTTTTTATGTCATAATGATCTGAAAGGTTTTGCTTTCAAATGATAAAATTGAAAAAGTACAAGTATTAAAGCATGTGTGATATCTTTTTTTACGCAGCCCATTTCAGTATACTTTGTATGGATTCTGCTGGAAAGTGAGCTCTTCTTTGGAAAGTCAGCCAATTTCAGATTAATGTAGTTAATCAGTTTTTTTTAAATCACAGATTCGATTGTAATACACAATGACTTTAGAGAAAAACAAATGATCAAAGCATAGTCAAGTTTAAAGTGTAATGATACTTAAGGTTAAACCCCAATGAATTTATTGAGACCCAAGCCAAGGGACATCCACACTAATGCCTCAATTAACACTCCTAACACGGCTGGAGTGCTGAGGCTATTAGCGAGGAGACAACAATATACCCCATCCTGCAGCCTTAACCTAACCTTATCTCTGACAAACACGCTGCGTCTGTTTCACAACACTCCAACCTTCAAAAACAGCCTCGTTTGAACATTCAAAATAAATGGAGCCGGACGAAACACGGCAGCGAGGAAACAGACAGGCTAGCCCTTTCCATCCCTTCAGTGGCTGAGGTTAAGATTCTTTGGACTGAGCCGAGAAGCTTTTTTCCACGCAGTCAACTGAAAGTGTTCTTTACTGCCCTCTGAAAAATGGTCACTGACCACTATTCTCCCCCAGTGCTACTGGAGAAAGTGATGCAGAAAGTGGGGATTATTGCTACTCACCACCAGATGGGATAGCCTCCAAGCACCCGAGAGCTGGACAACCACATGCACATGAGATATCCAACCAGGTACAAATCCATGAGGTATGTCTTGTGTGGATGGAAACGGTCTATTGATCAGTACATAGAATTCCTCGAGAGAGGCTGAAAGTTGAGTTCCAGCCGGCAAGTCTTAGGGAAAAGATGGATGCTTGAGAGAATTATTAGCAGCTTTGGGGTTTAAATGAAAGCTAAAAAATAAAAACAAAAAATGAAACATCTCCAGGGTTTGCTGCTTCTTTGAGTTGGGTGAGGAACTTGTGTGTGTCCCAGTAGTTAGGAGAGTAAGTGTCTCTTACACACACTCGCACACACGCTCCTACTCGTCCTCTGATTCCCTCCCTCTCACTGAGGTTCTTCCCTAAGGTACATATCTTTTTCTCTCCCCACTTTTTCCCCCCTTAGGATCATCAAGGCCAATATTAGAGAGAGAGTGAGGGGGGGGGGGGGGGGGCGACAAGCGAGGTTTGGAGATGTCAGCTGGCAAGCCAATCACAGAGCATGGCCTTAGGTTACGCAAAAAAAGAAAAGAAAAAAATGATTATTCCTGCCCATCTGTCAATCACGCACCACCCCCTGGTAATGTAGCAAAGACAGAAAGAAACAGAGGGAGAGAAAGAAAGAGAGAGGAGGCTGAGAGGGAATAAGAATGAAAGGGTGTCAGAGTTTGTGAGGGGTGGACCTGTCTTATTAAGGTCTATGTTGTCTGTATTAACATCAAGGAAAACCAGCTGGGTCAGAGTCGGGCCTGCTGACAGTATCGGGGAACGTCGTCTTCATATTTAAGTATGCCATGCCCCAAACTAATTGTTCTGGATATGTGTGCTTACACTTGCATTCACACATTGAGAAGAATTTTGACTTGAAGATTTTTGATGGCCGCGTCGACGTGGCACAAAGAGATAACAATAAAAAGGCGTAAAAGGTGGGGTGGCAGGGCTAGGCATGCAGTGTTCTCTGCCCCTGTGGCCCAAAGGCAGGACATCTTACATAAACACTATTGTCATTCAGATAGGATGAGGGCAGACGGAGCTGAGAAAGAGACACAGCACTAAAAGATGACAATGCATTCTAATATAGCCTCTGTCTCAGACTGACCATGGTTTCAGGTAGAAATACTGAAAATATCAAATATATGTGTGCTTTTACATTCAGAACAACCTAGAAATGCATTAATAGAATAAATGATCTATTCGGTCAGACGACAACAACAAAAAATGATTATCGAATAATTACAATGCAAATTTGACAAAGCAGAAACAATTAAACAAATTCATAGGAATAGACATGACTGTAATTGTGAACTAGAAAATAATAGACCAAATAAATAAAATAATGAATGTTGACTTGAAAATAGTTTCTTTGGAAGTTTTGAAGAAGAAAAAAAAAAGTTTTAAAAGCTTTAAAGTTTGAAGGTCTGTTGGACTTACAGAGATGACGATAGATGATAGATAGATAGATAGATAGATAGATAGATAGATAGATAGATAGATAGATAGATAGATAGATAAAATATCACATAGAAATGTGGAGTTATTAATATGTTTCATCATATTTAATACATTCAGTTTTGGTGGAAGAACACTTCATTTCCTTTGTTGAATTCCTTTGAATTGCAATTCAGCAAATTCCTTTTCCTGTCATTCCGATTCAAATTCCAATTCAGTTTCCTGTAGGTATGTGGCCAATTCACTTCGCATTCCAGTTCATATATATAAAAAAAGAGTTTTAACATAAGTGCCCACCTCTTTTCCAGGAATGTTTCATTTGTGTTATTGTCCAGTATTCTCTTGCTTGCCTGTGGTCAGATAACCTCTCTCCTCCAATCTGCTAGTGCATCTATCTGTCTAACTCATGGCAGGGACATGGTCTGTGTGCAGCCACCGCAGGAGCTGAAGAGAGACACTGACCGTGTTTTGAGGTCATATTTCCATTGCCCTGTTCTTTCCCCCGTTTATTCTCCGACATCAGAAGAGTCAGAGATGTGCTGCAACTGCACTTCGAAGGATGAGAGGTCATTCTGACATCTTAAATGTTTATCATAAACTGCATTTCAGTGTTTCTAACAGGACGCTACATCCCTGGGCTGATTTGATATGAACCTGTTAGTTAGACTGCAGGTTACATCGATGTGTAGCATGTGCTGTGTTCCTGACATTGAAAATAAAGATCTGCTTTCCATCAGCTGCATTGTGCCTAGATCAGCAGTTTGATTCTGCATTCTTGAAGAGTGACAGACGCGGATCTGCTCGCCAGGATTGGCTGGGAAAACCTGATCGGAGCATAATTTATGAGTGGAGGCGAGGAATGGTCTGCGGTCGGCATCTGAACAACAGTGAAACCACATTTCCCAGGTCAAGGCTGTAAGGCCTTGACACAACAGACCGGCTGGAAATTAGCTGACGATTAGAATCTCAAGGACTCGAACCCCAGCGTGCACCGCAACGGTGTAAAGCCAGGACAAAAGCCAGAGATGCTTGACATAGCTAAAGCACAAACATGACCATTCCCTCCTAGCAGAGCAACTGTGCTTAGGAGGAAGTTTTGATTCTCGTATCAATCGCACTTAATGAATTTACTGAAGTGGGCCCTAGAGCATGGAAATGAAGTGCGCAAGCAGATCAATGGGAATAAAGAGACTCGCCCGGAGCTTTGACTTCTGGGTCAGGAGTCTCTCATCCTCCCTCATTAAGTCATGTTTGTGGACACTCCTGCTTTTTATTAGGGCTAGGCTAATACATCACCCCACACACCCACAAAGTAGCCCCTACAATCTGGGAAAGACACCCTTTTGGCTTCCAGAGAGTGAACCGAAGATAATTTAAGCTATCGCAAACAACACAAGCCAACTGGTGAATTAAAACATAAGATGTGGTCACTTTTAACACTGTTCTGCAAAATTAGTTGGTGTAATCTATACATTTCACTAGGAATCCATTTACGATTGGGAATTTCACGTGAGGGCAAAAGACTTCCCCACTTAGAATTCGCAACCGGTTCAAGTTGATCACGCAGTTTTGCTGCGTTAACAAAAATAAAGATGCTTGATTTGAAAGTGACTTCTTCATACATTGCTAGACTACTGACAACAGAAATGTACTTGTTTTGCCTGCAAACTTTCATTGAATATTCGCTATTGAGATAGCACCTTTAGCGTTAGCTTTAATCCGTACGTGTTTGCATGCGCAGGCAATGCAGAGACATACACAGAGGCCCCCTGTGGTGCGGGTTTCTAAGGCGACCCAAAAACGGCCGCAACCAGGTCCGGCTCTTTCTCAGGCTTCCCTCAAATGTGTAGACCCCCACTGTCCCTCACACACACATACTCAATCCGGACAGTGTGGCCGGACACAGGCAAGCAATAAAACCTGGATTAGCAGAGCGAGTTCACACATAACACTAGAGCGAGAAAGTTTCTTAACACGCCCAAGCCCACCCTCTCCTCGCACACGTCTCTCCTCTCTTTCATTCCCTCCATCTCTCCTTCTTTTGTGTCTGCATCTCTCCTCCCTCCTCTTCCTTTGCCCCTTTCTCCTCAGTATTTCATTGTTTGTTATTACCATGTTAGAGATAAAGGAGGTCTGAGGAATTAGCTTGTTCTTACAGTTGCAGAGAAAATCCGCTTAAGTCCGCAAGCCCCAAATTTGCGGTACCCAGAAGCCTCTGCTCTCGGGATTTAACTAGAATGCCTATCTTTGTGGTGGGGGGAAAAAATCATTTTGTAAGGTGCCAACAGGGCTGAGATGGAGCAGTCCGACCCGTCCCCGGGCCCCCGTCTCTGCATCATGTCCTGGAAATGGGTGCATTTGTATAATATCACTGCTTTTGTCCCTACTTTGTAAGCTGGGGACAAAGCCCAGACACTCCTCCACCCCTCCCCGTTCATCCCCCCCAAACAAACCTTTTTCATTAGAGCAGCAAACATTTTCCCCTTCAATAGCATCATCCCCGGCATCTCTGCAGGACTTGAGCACTTTAAAGCACCTCTCTTCTCTCAGGACACAGAGCTCGCTTAATTAAACCACACTTAAGCCGGACAATAAGCAATAAGAGAGAGAGAGAGAGAGAGAGAGAGCTATATGCCGGATACTTTGTTCACACAAGATGAAGAGTCAACAGCCACCCCCACGCCATTTCTATCCTAATAACCACCTTTAGAAAGTCTCCATCCCTGCACAATGCTTCTCCACTCCCCTCCTCTCGCTCTCAATCACCCTACAGGACAATGCCTAAAGCTCCGCAGCCCCCCAGGACCCTCGGCCCCACAACAGACACTTCTTTTATTGGAATTCTTTGGTGTTCTAATCCTCAGCTTCCTCTATAGGACAATAATGGAGTGTCAGTACTTTAGCTTTTTCCAGTGTGGCTATCATTAGACCAGCTTGGGTTACAAGCCCTCTCTTCCTCTTTTCTCAGGTTTGAAATGATTCTTAACTCAGGGTTAATGAAGCTCGAAAAATTAATAAATTACCAGGGCATATTGCATATTTCTGGGTGTGTCGTCTGGCATGCATTCTTACGTGCATGTCAAATCAGACGTGAGAAGCGTAGAGCGTGTTTATTTTCAGAGTGCGACAGTCCAAACCCCAGGCCCCAGATGATGATATTAGGGTTGTGAATGAATGGATTTTATTTTAAGAAAGGGCAGTGGAAATAATGTCACTTGTGTGTGTTAAATATGAGATTTGGCAATGTCTATGTACCTCAGACTGAAAAGTTCCTTACCACGGTTTCTCAAAGGGTTAGTTCGCCCAAAAATGAAAACACTGAAAGGGTTTGTTCTTGTGCATCAAGCTAGTGTGCTTCAGCTTCCATGTGTACAATATTTAATGTGCTATACGTATGCACACTGACATTGTTTATTTCAAATTAAATGTTTTCATCATACAGAATAAAGCGATTGTGTTTTACAGAGACTTGGATTAAACTGCTTGATTGATATGGATTATTTTTCTGTCTTTATGAACTTTTTGAAGCGTCAGTGTTTTGATGGAATGACCTCAACTCAGGGTTTAAAATAAATTAATAATTAATTTGAATTTTCAGATAAAATATCCTTTAAGATGTCCAAATGCTCTCTTCTGGGTATTTAAGGGATAATTCACCTAAAATTTAGGTTTCTTTCATTTACTCACCCTCACACACCAGCACAATAAAACCATATGATTTGTGTCACATCCAACCAAAGCATCAAAGTAATCCATATATTACAAGTCTTCTGAAGCCATATAATAGATGCCAGAAAAATCTGAAATCTATGTTCTTATTCATATGGCAGCTCTCAAATTGATTTTATACAGTATATATTCAGATAGGGCTCATGCAATGCCAGGTTTTCATCAACAATGGCAGATTTCAGTTGGTTTCTCACACAGAGCTATCATGTGTTTTTAGAAGACATTTCATTTAGTGCATGGTTTGTATGGACTGCTGTTATGGACAGTTATGTTTTTTGTTTGTTCGCTTTTTGGAACTTAACCGCACCTGGTGACCAATTTCTTTTATTATATGGAAAAGTGCATCTCCTCTTGTATTCTATAGAGAATATGGATTTTGAGCAACGTAAGGGTGAATAAATTATGACAGCATTTTCATTTGTTATCCATTTAAGATGTGACCTGAGTATCGACAAATTGTGGTGAGATCCTTTTTAATCTGGGGTTTATTTGATTCTTTTACTGCCAGAAAAATGTGCCAACATTTTATTTTAGGGTACGTTTGTTAAACTGTGCTCCTGGAATACCACTGTCCTGCAGAGTGTAGCTCCATCCAGCTCCAAAAGCCCTGCCTGCAAGTTTCTAGTAATCCCTTAAACCTTGATTAACTTCCTCAGGTGTGTTTAATTAGGGTTAGAGCTAAACTCTGCAGGACAGTGGCCCTCCAGGAACTGAGTATGACACCCTACAAGCTTGTTACTTGGGGCAGTTCCCTTTAAGGGACAACTTTGTTCCTTGTCTACTTCAAAAGGTGCATATCACTGCCTTAGATAACTACTATTTAGGGATGGATAAGGTATGAAGATGTCCTTTTGAAGGAACTGTCCTAGTGACAAGCTGTTTAAGTCCATGGTGACAGTCATTAACTACTGTACAAACTGCTCTTTTTACAAACTGATCTCAAACCAGTTTTTATGCTAATTCGTCAATATATGATACAATATATATAAGTTATATTTGTATGCATTTATTTGCTTACAACATAAAGCAAACACACAAGGCATATACTGTATATTATTAGGTTTAAGTAGAAAGCAGTAAACATTAAAGCTCTATAATATAGTAAGGATGGAGAACGTAGTAAAGTATTATAGTAACAGAAATTAAAATATGACTCAGTTAGGTAATAAAATATTGTGAGTATTCTTTCCAGTAAGACAAAAACATCAAGAGTGTATTTATACTGACATCTTCTGGTTACTCACAGTTCCGTCACACATTTATCTCAGAAATTCCTTTCTGTGTATAGACACTGGAGACCATCTTATAGACTGCTGTGCTCCTTAAACCTCCATATATTGTTACATTTATTTAGGAAAAGAGGAATCAGCATGCTACCATGTAAAAAAAAAAAAAAAAAAAAAAAAAAAACAGGAATAGACTGGGATTGGCTGGAAATATTTGAGGCATGCTGCTAGGGAATGTTCAAAATTCTAGTTAAAAACCTCTGGGGCAAATATGCGTACATGTGTAAGAACATGAACAGTCAGCGAAACTTTCATCTTGTATAATCTTGTATAAATTCCCTGAGCTGCTGTCTTCTATAAGACGAAGAGTAGTAATTATGGAAGCTCTTAAAATGAAATAAGTTCATACTTCTGTAGACTTTATGATTTTCATAGACTGTTGTCAAAAACCTCAAGGAAACATCTGTTAAAAGTATATTTTAAAAAAAGCTAAATAGTAATTTAATGAAAATACCCACAGTTTGGCCTCTCTTGACAAAATGGCAATTTGATCTCATCTGCAGCCAGTGATTTACTATACATAAAGTCATCATTTAAAGGCTAATTAACGTCACATGCATTTGTCCCTCGGGGACAGAAAGACACAATGCTACTGAAATTCTATAGTCTTCACGTAATCTTGTCTTTAAATGTAGCCTACTTCCAACAGGCTCAGATCCAGCTGATGGAATCACATCACGTTGGGAAACATAAATCTTCGAGCCTAAGGGTTGCATTGTTAAAGAATATCAGAGTAGCATGTTCTGAGCTCCAAGATATAATTTAACAGCTTTTAAAACGTACTGTAGTAGCTTCCCCACCTTGTAAGAGCATGAGACAGAAGACCACAGTCTTTTGATGTTGTGTGCATTTGCTTCAGTTTAATCATCAGTGAAGACGCTCCCACGTCATTCAGACACATGGCTCACATTTCAGTTCCTACAGGGCAAAATGACAGAGTTTGTGTAGCTGAGCTTATATTTCACACATCTTTGGCCCAGAGACTAAGCAACTTCTTTTAGAAGCCTATTAGTGTCCTTATAGCATCTGTTAGAGCATTAGCTTCACATACTGCAATAGGATTGAAGGGCTATATAACAATGAGCTGTGCAATATTACAGGACTACTGCAATGATGAGCTGACATCATGAATATACCTGTTACAAATTGTTCAAATATAGCAATTTTGAGTCAGTTATGTAGCTTTTAGGTTATGCATGACTGCGAAACATCCTCTGTTTTTCATTGTGAAAGAATTTAATCTTGTTTTAGGTGGCTGAGGTGTGCAGCATCAATAGATAAAGCTTCAGAATAACATTATCTTCATAGTGGACTGGCCTGGTCATAAATGGTATTTCTTATTTAAATTAAATTAAATAGAAAAATTAAATTTATGCATTTAGCAGACGCTTTTATCCAAAGCGACTTACAGTGCATTCATATCATCATATCATATTTTAATATAAATCATCGTCATCATCATTATTATTATTATTATTATTATTATTATTATTATTTTATTTTATTTTTTTACAAAATTAGAGCTTAATTGAAAGGTATACATTATAGAAAATTAAGTTTTTAAGTTAGCCTATATTTATTATGATTTTGTTTTTGTTTTCCTCCACACATTACAGTCATAGTTTAAAAAGAAATAATAAAATGACATAAATCATTTAACATAATTCATCATATATTGAATGTGTTGTTTTAAAGTTTGTATGAATTTCACTCTTTTAGATTTAACCTTTGGATGATCAAAATATTCATGTTTATTTGATAGATTTCATAGTATGATATTCTCAAATAAGGAGCCTTCCTTAGCTTTACTTGAAAGGCATTTCCAAGGTGACCTTCATATGTGACCTTCATTTAAAAACAAACAAACAAAAGGTTGGGAAGAAAAATCTGTTTGTTTTAATGAAAATAACTCAAGAAACATTGTTAGAATTAATAACCATGATATTATTATTTTTTCTTCAGTGCACAGTAGAAATAACAAAAAGTAATTTATAAATTAACTTTGAATGTAAAACAAGACAGTTTATAGTTTAATTCCATTCATTTTCACTCTATTGATCAATTTCACATTTTAATCATCAGTAGTTGTGTTATGCAAGATGATGATACTTAAAGGAACAGTTTAATGATTTTCAGAATGAAAATCATGTCACCAGTTACTCATTCTCACAGTGATCCATACCAGCTAGTTTTTATTTCTTCTTTGGAACACAGAACAGAAGTCAGGGAGAGTGCTACTGACATCATTTGTCATCTTTCTCTGTCATTGCATTGTTTTCCCCCCATATGAATTGTGAATTTTCATAATATGGTGACTGAGGCTCTCAGTCCCTAACATTATGCCTAACTTCTTATTTAGTGACCCAAAGAAGAAAATGACTTGTGCAGTTTTGGAACAAAAGAGAGTCAATGATGACAGAATTTTCATTTGGCGAACTCAAACTTTAATAGCGTAATGCAAAGTACCAAGTATTGTGAAATTCTGTAACAATTCAGTTTATTACAGAAACAGACACTTGAGACTGCTACAGTATGGGTAAAAATTTGTTTGAAGAAACTACCATACCCATAAATCTCGGTTTTTTTGCATAATCTGGTAATCTCTCTCACTAGCAGTTTCTGTGACGTTAAGGGGGCGTGCATCTTTTCAACAAATTATCAACGCATCGAACTTTGATTGGGCGACATTCCCCTCGTGACTCATATCATCCAATCAGCGGTTACCTCGATGAATACATTCCCATCCTTCTAAAGGTGAGTTCTAAAAAAAAAAAAAAAAAAAAAAAAAAAAACGATGACGTGAAACGATGAAGTCTTGCTGTGTTGTCACCATCTGCTCGCACAGGAACAAACTGCTTCAAAGCAAACATGATGAAGTAAACAGACGAGTCAAGTTGCGAAAAACGGCAAGGCTACATTGCAAAATGGCTCCAGAACGGAACATATCTCAATAACACTTACAGCCAGAGGAAATAGAGTTAATATTTGTTCGTAAGTACTGTGAAGTTTCTGCGTGACCCTTGCTTCGTCCCGCTTACCATTTTAAATAACAACAAATGAACCTTTTCAGAAGTGGTGTTGATTTTCCACACTGCATATTGCCTATGACTTTTTAAGCTCTATTCGTCTAAATGTCAGTGAACGTTGTATAATTTTAAACCCATAAATGCATTTCCACGTGTCTCTTGTGTCTGACAGTAAGTACGCAGTAGTTGCGAGTGTCCCTCCACTGCGCGAGGATGAACGTGGGCACGGCGCACAGCGAGGTCAATCCAAACACACGAGTGATGAACAGCAGGGGTATATGGCTCTCCTATGTGCTTGGCATCGGCCTCCTACACGTCATATTGCTCAGTATCCCCTTCGTCAGCGTGCCTGTGGTCTGGACCCTCACCAACCTCATCCACAACTTGGTAAGAGCTGCTAAATGTCACCAGGCTCATGACATTTGTCACCTGTCATGCAGTGTCTCATTATACAGAACAATTATTGTGCTCAAATTGTGTTTGTCCTCACTGGAAGTGATCCTATTATATTTTTATATACATTTTTTATTACTATTTTATATACTTTTATATTATATTTAATATAGTCTGTTGTATTTTTTCTTTTCTTTTTTAGATTCATCTAATTAGACAAGCATCTAAGTGACATTTGAATTTGTACAGTTTTGCTTTGTACATCCAGCAATAGTTATGGGATTCATTTGTCCTCCTATAAGTTAGTTAATTTGCTCACGTAACGGCCTGTTCAGGATAACCATAAAGTTTTAATAAACTTTTTAATTCGGTTAGAATGGCGAAGTCCACAGCTATATATTGATTAATGACACAGAGGAACAATATATTTGGAATCACTTTCATTTTTTTTCCTGCTAATGAATGGTAAACACATTGACAGCCAGTCAGACTATAAAAAGCTTGAACATTCAAATCAGCAAGCAACATAATAATTAATAAATAGGAAATTATCATCCAATGATGTGAACAGTAAAATAGAGTTATTGTTATAGAAATCTTTATTATATGAACCGGCCTCAAAACACTCCTATAGTTAGTAGCTTTGTTATTTCCTGACGTCACAATCCACAACCATTGCATTAGTGTCATAGTGTAAATGTAGCATACTGTATATGCTTTCTTAAGAGATTTTTAAGATGCAAAGGCTTAAATTAATCATTTGTTTTGTGACAGCCCCCAGCTGCAGAAACTCTGAAATGGCAACATTTTTTCTTGCTGAATTTTGGCCCGTTCAATTGCTGACTCCGGGTTCTGTAATTTCAGCCAATGTTGGACTAACCGAGCCATCCTGTATCACCTTTCTTAGTCGTCCTGCAGCCAAAACGCTTCGGCTCTTGCTGTTGTCCTAAGAGTTTCACAACATCTGCTGAGAGAGCTTTGAGGAATTGTACCAAAGGTCATGATGTTCTGTGACTCTCTTTCTGCCATAGTGCATGTATATCCTCCTACATACGGTAAAAGGAACACCGTTTGAGACTCCGGACCAAGGCAAGGCCCGGCTTCTGACCCACTGGGAACAGATGGACTACGGGGTCCAGTTCACCGCCTCTCGCAAGTTTCTCACCATCACCCCTATTATACTGTAAGAGTGTTCGCCTTTGCTCTGTGCTGTTCGAAGCTTCATTCTGCCTGTCACGCTAATTTGTCCCTTTTGGTTGTGTTCTGCACACGCACTGGGAAAGCTTTAACAGCTTGCTCTGCATGACCATGAGCAAGAGGCAGTGATGCTGATTTCCTGTGGTGTCCGCTGGCAAGGAGAGCTGGATTTAGAAACCAGTATATATTTACCAGTATATATTTATATATGTATATATGAATATGTATTTAGCAGTGTTTTGGTATTATTAATACAGTATTAAGATATTTACTAATATTTCTAACTAGTTCTGTTTCTCTTTAGCTTTAATCTATTTAAGTAAACTACAACTTTCATTTAAATAAGTTGCCAGTTCAAGTTTAATTTGAATAAAAAATGTTTTTATACTATAAAAAAGTAATAATAACAATAATGCACATCCATTGTTTTTGCAAAATAAACCCTCACATGGTGATCAAGACCCTGACACGAAGCGAAGCAGTTTTGCATCACCCTGAAGGGGTTTATTTTGACATGACATAACCGTCTGGATCTATATTATTCTGCTAATTACACCACTACTTGGCAAATATGTAAAAGATGAAATCTTGTTTTGAGTTATATTTTATTGCTTTTTCTTTAAATGCAAAGCTTCCTCAAAGAAACTAGGCTTTGAGCCTAGATGAAGTTCAGACAAGACAGACATTTAAGGCATTACGTACAGTTGTATAACTAATTACACTACTTTTCATTGCAAAAAGAAACACGACGACATAAAATGTTATTTGAAAAGAATATGTTTTATATAATATGTTTATTATCTTAAATCCAGTACAAAACAATAATTCTGACAACAAGGCCTACTATTAATAGTGAAGTCTGCTGGTTTCATTTTACAGTAGATACAGTTAATATCAGTGGTTCAGGATGATAACTGTTGCATTTGAATAAAACAAGAGTGCACAGTGGTGTAATATGAAAGATGTGAACAATGTGCCAGCCTCAAAACCTGGATGTTTAATACTTCCTGTATAGAGCTGTGTAATAATATGATCTAATAGCCTGTATTGATGTAAAAAGGAATTTCAATAAATGTTTGTATATTATATTATATTACAGTGGACAGCATAAATGAGTACACCTCCTCTAAATAAATATAAAGATGTATTTTATTAATGATCACTAATATAATTCATGGAAAGATTGCAAAATTGAAACGTATTAAACATATACTTAATAAAAACAACAAAATGCATGCCAATATTTTCTGTAAGATAAGACAATTACGTAAAGTAAATACGCCCTAGATTTAATTCAGAAAATGTATAATATTCTAGTACTTAGTATGTCTTCCAGAATTAAAGTATACTGCTCTGACCCTTCTTGGCACTGAGTGTACAAGTTCATGACAGATTTTCACATCTGTCCTGTTTAACTCCTGGACGACCTCCTTAAATGCTCTGGTCTTTAATGGAGGGTTTTGCTCCCCTCGTCTCTACAGAATCCCCCACAGCTGCTCAAGAGTGTTAAGATTGAGTGAAATACATGTCCGCTGAAGGATTTTCACCTTGGGAGAATCAATATATTTGTCATGCTGAAAAAAGGCCCAATAATGCAGGGAATGAGGGGAGGATCGCATCTTCTGTTTCAAGTTTTTGTGTTACAGCACACAGTAGTGTGTGAATTCATGCCAGCATTGATAAAGCACAACTACCTTAAAGCTTCAGCATTCATTCATCCCTATATAAAAGCTTTACTACCACTGAAAGTCACTGTGAGTACCAAGCAATTTTCGATTTACCAGAGTATGTGAGTGGAGTGGAGTGCCAACAATTTCCCCTCCGTGCTCCAAGCAATCAATAATCACTCCGCTCCGGGTTCACCGGTTATATTAAACGAAAAATAAATGCATAATAATAGAAGAATAGTTTTAATATGGTTTATTGGACACCTACAATTAGCCCAAGTCCATGTTAAAGGACTGCTTATCTCGCTTAGCATACTGTGTGCAACGTCTCTCTCTACTATAGCGATGCTGAGGGTAGTTACTTCAGAAACAGAATATGCTGTAACTTTTCAGTTTTTCTTCATTCCTGAATGTATGCTTACGGTCTGTATGATATGTGTGAGCTTGTGTGCTCTGTCTGTGTGCAGCAATGTAGCAGCACATTAGTTTCGAGCGGAGATTAACAAACTGTACAACTTAAAACGCACTCGTCCATCACCCTTTTAATCTTTGTATGTGATCCACATATCTGTCAAGCTAAGTAATTCTGTTTAATGCGTGATTTTGCCTTATTTGTGCTCGTGATGGAGTGGTAGCGGAGCGTTCTCGAGTGAATGAAAATCTCAAGGCTCCAACTTTCAAAAAATCTGCTCCTAGCTCCAGGCAAAAACACGCCGCTCCACTCCTCGCTCCGCTCACAAACTCTGCACTGTACTTCTCCTCTAATAACACCAGAAAATTTTTGGTTGCTTTTGGATCCGAGATGATTAACTTGGTCTCTTGAGACCAGAGTATGGATTCCCAGAAGTCTCCATTTTGTAAATTTTGGCCTTGAAATAGGTTAAATGAGTTTATTTTGCTTTGGCTACAGTAGGTAACTCTAGTGGTGACAACAGCCATGCATGTCTCTTCTGCAGGCTGCGTCATACTCTGTGAGAGAAAGTGTCACTGTTTTCATAGCTGTTGCTGGTTCTTAGAGACTTGCATGTTATTTCTCCTGCTCTTTTTTTATGCTGTGCACTGTATATTAAATATTATGTTATGTTACATATAAAAAAAAATCTTTAGAATAGCATGCACAATACTAGAAATGTTCATTAAGAAAGTACCTGTATCTGTTTTTATATTGATCTGATTTTCTATTGTTTATACTAATCTTTTTATATATCCACTACCGATCAAAAGTTTAGAATCAGTTAGACTTGTAATGTTTTTTTAAAGAATTAAATACATTACAAGTCTTACTAATCCCAAGCTTTTGAACGGCAGTGTATGTGTGAAAAGTATTCTGTTGCAGCATGAAGAAACCACATCCTGTGTTTCCATTAGATGCAGTCTTATGCTGTGCTTGCTTGAGCAACTTCTTTTGCTTCTGTATCTATGCCTCTCATGTTGCTATCAGACATCTGACTTGATCTTGTCCTTCCCCTCTACAGGTATTTCCTGACCAGTTTCTATACAAAGTATGACAGGGTCCACTTCATCATCAACACCATTTCCCTGCTCACTGTGCTTGTCCCCAAACTGCCTCAGTTCCACGGGGTCCGTCTCTTTGGAATTAATAAGTACTAATGAGGTTTTGCTCTTCAGCACAAGAGGAATTAAAAATAGAGAAATTGAGGGCTTCATCGGATGCACTGCTGCTTTGTGGACCAAGTTGCTAAACAATCTGCTATGGTATCACTTTTATTGATGTTTTTTGTATAATATTCAGTAGATACAAACACATTTGTAGAACCACAAGCAGAATACAGCAAAAGAGGCTCTCTGGATATGTAGGGACCACCTTTATACTATGCTGCGTTATGTACGTCATTTGGAACTGTGTTAGATTTCAGTCACTTTGGCAGAAATGCTACATTGATGCAGTGAATCAGATGGGTCAAAATACGCTGGTTCATCTCTTCCTATCTGTTTTGGGGGCCTGAGTCAGCACATTCCAATGTTCAGCACTTGAGTGTTAAAAAGAGAAAAAGGTACTTACAGTACTGAAGAAAGTGTACAAGGCTATTTTTAGCCAAAAGACTGGCTATAATTCCATTGTTGGAAAATGTTTTTAGATTTAAAAGAAAACGAGTTGCATCTTATACATGCACAACCTGTTAAAATGTTTTAATCATGTGTTGGTTGCAGTGCTCCATCCATATCTGGTCTTTCACTATTTTATAACATGCACTAATATTGAAGAACCAAAAAAGTTAGTTGCACACATGGGAATTAAAAACCTGTAAGAGTGGTTTCATATGGGGAGAACAGGCACAAGGGAATATTGGATTGGAACTTTTTCCCCCCAAGTGAGAAACTGCAGTCTAACTGTGCACATGACCTTTAGTCCTTGAAACTGTCTCGGTGGACACTTGTGTACAGCTACCGCACTTCATGTCCAGGTCTGAGTGAGGATAGATTCAATGGTAATGCAGTTTGCTAAGGTACAGAATATTTCTGTGAAGCATCATCAAAATGTGAATAAGATGTGTAAGTGTTTATCATTGTTAACGGACGTCAATCACAATGTTCACCTTTACCATGTCGGTCTCACAAAGGCAGTAACTGAAACAACATTTTTTATTATTACTATTATTATTTTATTTTTTTAATTAGCGATGTAAAGCAAACCTGTCTGTCACAGTACATCTACAGATTTGAGTTTTGAGCAAATATGTAGCTACTGCATTTTGCCTTTGTACAGCAGTATGGACTGATGACGGTCCCTGTGATATGCATTTTGCATTTGACAGTACTATACTGAGCCTAATTTATAATCATTAAAGGGGGGGTGAAATGCTCGTTTTCACTCAATATCCTGTTAATCTTGAGTACCTATAGAGTAGTACTGCATCCTTCATAACTCCAAAAAGTCTTTAGTTTTATTATATTCATAAGAGAAAGATAGTCTGTACCGATTTTCCCGGAAAAACACGACCGGCTGGAGGCGTGACGTGTGGGCGGAGCTAAATAATCACGAGCGCCAGTAGGCTTTTGCGTTGAGAGCGTTTGGAAGCTGTGACATTACCGTGAGGGAAAAAAACCATCACCCAAAACAAACCATGGCTAACAGTCAGATTCAGCCGTTTATTTATGATCCAGAATCAGATCCCGAGGCAGAAACTGAACAAGAGCAGCAGCAGCAACGACGACTCGCTCCGAGCGGGGCTCGAACCTGGGTCTCCGGCATGGGAGGCGGACGCACTAACAAGGAGGCAGAGATATTTTAAGCAGTTTTACTCACCGCCTGCGGTTCCAACACACGATTGTGACACTTTTTCGTTGGGATTGCATCATCCTTAAGAAATAAACGATACGCAAATCCGTCGTCAAACTGGGCCTTGTTTGTAAAACAAGCATCTTCGAAATGCAGGGAACAAACAAAAACACTTGCACAACTCCGTTGATGCTCTGTAAAAATAAACTCCATCCACTGGTCCCTTAATACTGGTTTTTGTTGGTAATCTGTGCAGGGTTGTCTTGCCCTGGCAACCAAAAATACACTTCTTTTGTGACATTTCGCGACGCTCTCGCTCTGATCAGTGAATGTCTGTTGTGCTCTCAGTGCTCTGCTATACGGGAGCGCGCGCTCTTCCGGCAGACGTGCCCTTAGGACCCATATAAGGAAATTCCGCTCCATCTAACGTCACACAGAGCCATACTCGAAAAAAACTTTCCGAAACTTGTGACAAACTGGAAGGAGTATTTTGGGAACAAAAATACTCCTTCAAACGTACAACTTAATTTTTGAAACTTTGTCCATGTTTAGCATGGGAATCCAACTCTTTAACAGTGTAAAAAAACTCAGTATGCATGAAATAGCATTTCACCCCCCCTTTAATAATTATCTTATGTTGGAATGATGTATGGTCTGTGACTAACCCTAGTACTTACCAAGCAAGATTCATTAAAGGTTGCTTTGAAAATGACATTGCTTGCCTTTATTGTCTAATACAGCATTTCAGTGTCATTTTTAGTAGCTGTTATTGGTGTCTCTGTCATGCTCAGTGTGGGGTTTGTTTTATTGCTGCCCTCTCTTCAATAGAATAGGTTACTGTCAGAACAATTATGAAACCAGTAATCCTGCATACGTGGAGCAGTGCCTTATCTAGCAGGTCAGTTGACCTTGATATGTTCTTATCTTAGTTTGTTTTGTAAATCATATTCTGTGTTTTTTCAACATTTTGTGACAGATGCTTGTTTATTTTTGACATTATCGGTATTTGCAACAATACTTATTACAATGGTAGAAACTGTATTTTGCAATAAATTTTTTTTATATGTCGACAGGGTAGCTTTTGCAATCGTGTTTAATGCAACTGCAAGTCAGCATTGTGACAGGGCCGAAACGATGTGAAAATCATTTTTACTGTTGATCGTTCATCTAGAGCTCATTTGTTCATCAGCTGGGCTTCAGTTTTCATTTGTCTCTCGTTCAACTGGCTTTATCAGTTGTAGATATTGGGGTGTTCCCTGAAATTAAATTTTGTCCCAGGCTGTATAAGTACATTTTCACTTGTTCAATCATGTCTAATCTTTTGTTACTGAGTTAATACTGCGAGCAATGAATCTTCATGTTTTGGGAGCTGTAAAAACAAGAACTCTGGCTAGAGAAGTTGGTCTGTTTTAGTGTGGTGTAATCGGAGGTGTTGTGTACCATGCTGCATCTGGTCTTATCATTTGGCAGGAAGGATGCTGATGTCTTTTATGTGCTGCAGAGACTCTTGGAAAGATTGTCAGTTGTGGTACTGTTCTGCCATCTCTTATTCCACAGTTGTTCCTCTTTACATTCACACAGTGATTGTGATTGACAGCAGCAGTGAAGAGACTCTCATCAGCAATTCACTAGCTGCACGGCGGGATGCTTTGCAAGCTTAATCAGCAGGGATAGTCTTATCCTGTGACTGATGAAGCGTATTCATCAGTTAATGTGAAACAATGCTTAGTAATGAATGAATGAATGAATGAATGAACTCTACCTGACATTTTACAATGAGCCAGATGAATAAAAAGAGAGATTTAAAGGAATAGTTCAGCCAAAAATAGAAATACTATCACTTACTCACCCTCATGTCATTCCAAAGCTGATTTTATTTGTTGTTTGGAAAACAAAATTATATTTTGAAGAATTTTCTGTCAAATAAAAGCAACATTAGACCCCATTCACTTATTGTATGGTCAAGTGACAAAAAAATATATTGTTTTGCATATATAGATGCATACATACAGGTACAGTATGTGCATCTCAGTAAATTAGAATGTCATGGAAATTCAACTCAAATTGTGAAAATTGAATAAATTCAATGCACACAGACTGAAGAAGTCTTTGGTTCTTTTAATTGTGATGATTTTGGCTCACATTTAACAAAAACCCATCAATTCCCTATCTCAACTAATTAGAATACTTCATAAGACCAATAAATAAAAATAAAACATTTTTAGTGAATTGTTGGCCTTCTGGAAAGGTAATTTACTGTAATGTAATGTACTTTAATTACTTTCTCAATTCGACGTGACATGGAGGTGATCAGTTTGTGGCACTGCTGAGGTGGTATGGAAGCCCAGGTTTCTTTGACCGTGGCCTTCAGCTCGTCTGCATTTTTTGGTCTCTTTATTCTCCCTTTCCTCTTGAAAGTACCCCATAGATTGTCTATGGGTTCAGGTCTGGTGAGTTTGCTGGCCAGTCAAGCACAGCAACACCATTGTCATTTAACCAACTTTTGGTGCTTTTGGCAGTGTGGACAAATCCTGCTGGAATACGAAATCAGCATCTTCAAAGAGCTGGTCAGCAGAAGGAAGCTTGAAGTGCTCCAAAATTACTTGGTAAACAGGTGCAGTGACTTTGGTTTTCAAAAAACACAATGGACCGACACCAGCAGATGACATTGCACCCCAAATCATAACAGAATGTGGAAATTTAACACTGGACTTCAAGAAACTTGGGCTATGAGTTTCTCCACCCTTCCTTCAGACTCTAAGACCTTGGTTTCCAAATGAAATGCAAAACTTGCTCTCACCTGAGCAAGAGGACCATGGACCACTGGGCAACAGTCCATTTGTTCTTCTCCTTAGGCCAGGTAAGATGCCTCAGGAGCGGCTTAACAAAAGGAATACGACAAGTGTAGCCAAATTTCTTGACACGTCTGTATGCCTTAAGCCAAAGCATCAGTCCACTCCTCGTGAAGGTCACTCAAATTCGTGAATCGATTTTACTTGACAGTCCTCATAAGGCTGTTGTTCTCTCAGTTGGTTGTGCATCTTTTTCTTCCACACTTTTTCCTTCCACTCAACTTTCTGTTAACATGCTTGGATGCAGCACTCTGTGAACAGCCAGCTTCTTTGGCAATGAATGTTTGTGGCTCTTTGTGAAGGGTGTCAATGATTTTTTTGTTTTTGGATGAATTATTCCTTGATATATGGCTTCAACATAGCTCAAATCAGGAAAATGACATTTTGAAGATGATTTAATCTAGTTTAACAAATGAGAAAATGTACATTAAAGACAGCAACAATATTAAGAAAGCACCATGCCAGTATTCCAGCGTGCAAGGTGACTCAGGGCTGTGCTCTTTGGGCTGTTACCCAAAATCAGCAACTTTTTAAACATTGACTGGGTGAGAGTCGGTCAGAATGGTGGAGTGAGGTCATTACTGAGCATTACTAGCTACAGCCTGAAGTAAGCTGTCTATCAGCCTGTCAACACCTCAGGGATCAGATCCATTCTACAGTGGTCCTTTACATTAGCATAACAGAATGACACTCCAGGTGTTTTATTTTTTAAATATTGTATGCTATGTTTTTGTGTTTATTGCATTACAATATCATCAGCTGTAAAAAGTGCACATGTAGCATTTAAGGTTATACAGTGTTCTTTATTTTTGCTCGAAAGGCTGCAGGACCAACCAAGTCACATTGATGCAGCACACAAACACTGACTATTCATCAAATTATAGCCTGGATTTATTCAGCACACTTCTGGGAATATATTTTAGATACAGAAAGAATGTAATAATTTGGTAAGAAGTATTTGTAGACATTATTGTCACTGCTTTTCTGAGGTTTGGCATTGGTAAGATTTTTGAAAGAAGTTTCTTACACTCACCAAGACTGGATTCATTTGATCAAAAATACAGTAAAAGCACTAATATTATTACATTTTAAAATATCTGTTTTCTGTTGTTTCTGTAGTTTACTCCTGTGACTGTAAAGTTGTTTTTTAAGGCTCCAGTCGTAAGTGTTACATGATCCTTCTGTTACAATGTAAAAGTCTTTACTGTCACTTTTAGTCAGATTAATGCATCATTTATTTATTTAAAACCAAGAAAAAAGTACTATCCCCAAACGTTTGAACTGTAGTGTAGCTGGGGTAGGTAACAGCTGAAATGATAACCGTATGATAAATACAGAGAGCAGGTGTATCGGTAATTACAGTAGTAATGGTATTTACATATTAAACTGAAGATTTTATTTGTACTGCATTAAAAAATGGAAAAGGTATTGGTCAATTTCTGCCAGGACAGTGTCTATTAAGATTAAATACATTTCAGTCAACCTTAAAACACAATGCAGTACATCATTTAAAATATTGGTAAAACGCCCGTGAAAAATCAATGCGGAAAACTATTTCATATTAACACATTTTTACAGACTTTTCTTAGTGTGTGGTAGATGTTACAATGAACTGAAATGCTTTTAATTATTACATTTATGTAATGTCATTAGAAATAAAAGTGAATTGTGAAGGAAAATGTATTTTTTCATAATTTTTAGCATGCTGATATGATGTGCAAACATCTAAATTCTAAAATATCTGAGTTGACCATTAGGTGTCAGCGTAGCCACTTCTATAAAATGTTACTTTACTGATAAGTATTCAGTATAGTTTGTGGTTACCATAGAGACCGAATTATCTGGTCATTGTTAAGATTTTTATGGTTCTCCTTTTTTCTGTATCTGAATATTTTAAGGAACAAAACTGGATATTGACCCTGTCAACAGTCCTTGACTGTAGTCTCACCGATAGTATAATCACCTGATCATGTGTTGTCTGTGATAACGTGACTTTAAAGGACCCTGCGTCGTGTTCCAGTTGTCACAAGGAGCAGCTGTGGCCTTATGGTTAGGGAGCTGGACTAGTTACCAGAAGGTTGTCAGCTCGAGTCTCTGCTGGCAGGAGTTGTAGATGGAAGAGAGTGAATGAACAGCGCTCTATCCACCTTCAGTACCCATAGCTGAAGTGCCCTTGAGCAAGGCACTGAACCCCCAGTTGCTCCCCGGGCGCTGGATCTAGCTGCCCACTGCTCCAGGTGTTTGTTCACGGTGTGTTCACTTCTCACTGCTGTGTGTGTGCACCTGGATGGGTTAAATGAAGAGCACCAAGTCCGAATATGAGCTACCATACTTGGAAAATGTCACGACTTTCACCTTTTCTCTCTCTCTCTCTCTCTCTCTCTCTCTCTCTCTCTCTCTCCAAAAGGCAGTCTGGCATTTTTTTTGTTCAGTTCAGCCAAATGTTTAATGTCAACAGTAAAAGTATGTCATTACATTAGGAACATTCTCTGAAGAATGTTGGTTAACGAACAGTTGACTGTAGCCATTGACTAAAATAATGCTTTGGAAGTCAATGGCTGCCGTCAAATGTTTGGTTACTAACATTCTTCAGTATCTTCTTTTGTGTTCAACAGAAGAAGGAAACGCATACAGAGTTAAAACAAATGGATGGCAGGTGAAGGCTGAACTATTCCTTTAACAGGGGTCGCTGCTCCATCTCCACCAAGGGGTCCTGGGTCTAAAAAGGCTCTTCTGAATTCCCCTCGTGTTATGTATAATGTGGCGTGTTTCAGTCAGCAGGGGGCAGTACATGCCACAAGTTGACGCTAATCTAGAGTGGCATTTGCCACCTAAAAATAGGATTTGCCCGTGGATAAAGGCTCTTTATTTACTTTAGCCCAAATATTTAACAGACATAATGAGTTCTGTTTTAGAGTTTAGTTATATGCATTGCTGTTGTTAACAGTGATATTTTGTCGCCTTGGTTTACTATTTGACATTCGTGAATGGTATCAAAGCTAATTCAAGTCTCTGTTGTCTTTCATTTGAAAATATACAAAGGCTGCTTTATCTTTCGCCACCCACTGCTTTCATTCGGTCTTTTATTCTGTCCTCAAATTCTTTATGTCCTTGACCTTCTTTCATTCTTTCTGTTTTTCTCTCTGTCTCTACCCATCAGTTCAGTCAGCTGGATGGGAACATGGCTTAAATCTGTGCACTGGGAACATGGGGAACCCCATGGGTTTTAAAATATTACTCACGTTCCTCTGCAGTGCGTTGGCATTTGAGCATTTGAGTGCGTTGCTCCTCTTCCTGCAGAAATGTGATCTCTGTGATTTAAAGGAGCTCACTTTGAAAGGAAGCACACTTTATTAAAAAATAAATAAATATAATCAGCTTTCAAAGCTCAGGATTTGAAATATAGATGCTCTGTGGTGCCTTATGGTTGTTTGTGCTTGTATCGAAATGCTTTTTTCCCCTGAAACTGAACCTTGGGTAGAGGGATTTCATTTACACATATTTAAATAACCCAACAAATGAGGACTATGTGAGTACTATGTCCCTCACTGTGTGAGGACACACAGGAGACTCGGACACTACGGTCATGTCCCACAACCCCAAAAGTAGAACTACTAAAGGGGAGGTTGTACTGAATTATGGATATAAATAGAGTTGCCCCTGATAAGGTGAATTAAACATGAAGAATTGGTTCTTTCAGGATCTGCATGAGGGAGAGGACAATCACTGCTATGAAGAGAGGCCTAAAAACTTGGTTTTAAATTAGTGTAGTCCACACAGTCAATGTTTTGTATTGACAAGTGTATTTAAGGACAGGTATGATCCTCAAGGTGTGGTGGTCCAGTATGTTAATGTATGGGTGTTAATGTATCTACATGGAACATAGAATTTTGTGTACATCTTACTAATGTAATCTGATGGGAGCAGCTCTGTACAGTAACTAAATCAGATATGTGACGTGACATTCAGTCAAGTATTGTGGCACATACTCAGAATTTGTGCTCTGCATTTAACCCCCCCCCCCCCCCCCTCCACACACACACACACAGTTCCAGTCTCTACTGAGATATCGAAATTCCACATGAAAACACGGAGTACACACATGTAATGCAGAGTGACTCGTCACATAGTATTGCATATTTTTACACAGTTCTGTCAGGACCACTATCGTCAAAATGATTGACACTTAGCATACAGTTTGGCGTTATGGATCTGTTCTGTGCACCCATGTAGCCCATGAGCCTGAGCAGGGAGAGCAGCAGTAACCCCTCAGGGTAAACAGAACAGAACAAAGCAGATATCATTAATGTTCCTAAGGATATTGTAAGTGTAAGAACATACACTTAGATAAAGATAAAAAGGAGTCTAATTAAATGAGGAATATCCGAAAGCCAAGTCCTGACTGTGGTGTAAGGAGGAGTTGGGGATGGAAAGGTGCAATTTGCTCCTGAGAAAGTGATAAAGCTGCTGAATAAGACTGAATAGACCTTATATAGGAATGCCGTGACTGGCGACACATTCCTATAGGAAGATGTGGATCAGCTGAGAGTCAGCTGATGTAAGCTTGACTCACGTGCCAAAAAAACTGCAGTCATGGGCAGTGTTGGGAGTAACGGTGTTTAAGTATAACAGCGTTACTCATGGAGTTTACTTTTCAGTAACTGAGTAATCTAATTAATGGAATAAAGCGTGAGGTGTCATGCTTTGGCTAGTGGCAATACACATCAGCTGCCTGACACCGTTGTAAATCCGATGATGATTGACTGGGTGGGCGGTGCCCTGCTCACTTTCTCACTGCACGCTCTGACAACCACCAGACACAAGACGGCATCATATACAGTTACAGAGATTTGCACTAATGGCCAGGTTTCCCTTTGTTTCTTTTTACCCAAGTTTAAATTTGTTTTTCTTAATTTTGCACTTGAATTTTATTTTCAATATTTATTTTTTATATGTTTTTATTTATATACATACATATGGCTGGCTGCAATCTATTGAGTTCAAATAAATACAACATTTTCTAAAATACTTATATTGTTTTTATTCTTCAATCAGTTAATATAAACATCTTATATATTAAAGATGTTATAGGACGTAATAGCATTATAGAACATAAAAATAACATCAAAGTTACTTTGCTGAGTAACTAATTACTTTTACAAAGTCGAACTTAATTATTAACTTAATTACATTTTTGGAGAAGTAATTTGTAACTGTAACTAATTACTTTTTTAAAGTAAGATGACCAACACTGGTCATGGGATCCGTTGTTACAAAATGAAAATAACCAAATTGGGTGTATTTGGCACTGTGAAACAGGACTGACACCTGAATTCTTCTTCCAATGTCCATGATTGATATATAGACTGTAAACTTATTTACACGTCTACCTTTGCAGAACGTTGTATTGCTTTCATTCACATTTGTGTTTCACAGCCTTTTTTCACCTAATACGGCTGGGCTTGATAGCTTCAAATGTAATCACACCTGTTACATTTTTTTTATTTATTTTTTTATTCAGAGCTCTAAAATGGCCAAATTTTACCTCCGTCTAAACCCAGTGAAGCTGACAGGTAAAAAATAAATAAATAAAAAAAAGTTGACAAAGATGAATTTGTTTAATATCTGAGGGATATAAATAATATCAGGCGTCATCACTGGCACAAATGTTGAGGTTTACTTTTTAATAACTTTATATTATAAGACATTAATCATGTCATGGATGAACATTCAAAAACTATTTCATAGTGCATCTGTTTTGCAACCAAGATGTGCTTTCACAGAAACTATAACAGGATTACATTTTACGTCCCTATAAAAACAATCCATTAATAGAGCTCTGATGAAGGGCAAATTAGCATCCCAAGCACGAGGGATTAGCATGTCAAACGTTTATCAGACATCTCAAATGCTTAATTAGACTGCTTAGAATCATTTGACTTCTGCTCTAAATGTTCAACACACACACACACACTGTATGTTTATCTATGTAGCAATGTTGGTGTGTTTAATGTAGTTGGTCTAAATTTCATTTTTTGTGTGTGTGTGTGTGTTATTTTTGTTGATTTATATGATTAGTAAATAATATTGAAATACAGTTTTTTTCAGTTGCTAACAAGCATTTGTCCAAGCAGTTGTCACATTTTCAAAACTCTAAACACAATGAGCACAGCATCTGTCTATTGTGGCCATACCATTCACACATTTCATGTCATTTTCACACAATATGGAGTCATTGAACACCTTTCCACAATGCTTACATTTTCTGAACAGACAAGCTATACTTCCCAACAAAATTATGGATCTTTTTTGTAGTATTTACAAATGTTAACACACAACATCCCACAATAGCAAAAACAATGTTCCAAACCTTAGATACAGTATAAAAACCTCTGCTTCTGCAATGATATCAGTTCAAAAACAATATATCTTGGCTGATTTATGTTGTGTAAATTGGGCCAACCACAACTGATTCCAATCTGGCTTAGACTCAATGGCAGGTGTTATTTTTTTCTTTTACATTGACACTTATACAATACAGTTTTTTTCAGTCGCTAACAAGCATTTGTCCAAGCAGTTGTCACATTTTCAAAACTCTAAACACAATTGACACAGCATCTGTCTATTGTGGCCATACCATTCACACATTTCATGTCGTTTTCACACAATATGGAGTCATTGAACACATTTCCACAATGCTTACATTTTCTGAACAGACAAGCTATACCTCCCAACAAAATTATGGATCATTTTTGTAGTATTTACAAATGTTAACACACAACATCCCACAATAGCAAAAACAATGTTCCAAACCTTAGATACAGTATAAAAACCTCTGCTTCTGCATTGATATCAGTTCAAAAACAATATATCTTAGCTGATTTATGTTGTGTAATTTGGGCCAACCACAGCTGATGTCACGCTGCCAGTCTTTGTTTTCCTGGGTGTTCCCTAATGAGCTCACTTCCCCTTAGGCACTTCACCATAGGCACTTTAATTCCGCTAGTCTGGTTGTGTCTTCACAGTAATTGCACTCCAATTAGAATCGCACAGGTGTTGACAATACTCTGTCATTAGTTTCCCTATATAGAGCTGTCTTTCTCTGTTGTCTTCATGGAGTCCTTACCCTATGTGTCTCATGCTCTCGTTCCCCCGAGACTTCCTCTACCTTCTCATTCTTCCGAGTTCCCCGTTTCATCCGGTTCCCTCTTTTGGTTACGTTTGTCTCTCATGACTGTTTATTTTTGTAGTTACCCCTCTGTTTAAATAAAAACCCTTACCTGCATTTGGATCTACCCTCTCTTTGTGTTTTCCCAAACCCAACCGTGACAGAAGGACTCCATCATGCCTAGATCCAGCGGTGTGAGATTTCGGATCGGTTCCCCAGCCACCATGGAGGAACGGAGGGGGAGAGTCCGGAACTTAACCACCCTTCATCAAGAGGGAAGGGAGGTGGGTGGCCTGGCGCAATTGTTTTGGACTTTGGCAGTCGGGTTAGGTTACAATGATGCAGCACTAAAGGATTGGTTTAATAATTGCCTGGATGATCCTTTACCTCAATGGGAGATGAAGGGGTTAGAGATCCTGGACTTTTGGGGGTTTACCAATTACCTGCACCATCGTGCTCAGTGGAATGCAACAACCACACCAGAGTTTCCAGACAAGGCTGCCAGCTCAGCCCCACAACCCAAGATGGCCACCAGCCCAGCCCCACAGCCCAAGATGGCCGCCAGCCTAGCGCCACAGCTCAAGATGGCCGCCAGCCCAGCACCACAGCACAAGATGGCCGACTCAACGCCACCGACTCTCCATCGTAGAGGGCGGAGGAGGAGACAGGCAGCTACTGTTCCTCAGGACCCGGAGAACGTTCCCGAGCGGGCGGCTGCCGTCCATGAGGCCATTCCCGATGTGGTGCCCGCTGCTGTTCCGGAGGCGGTGGCCGAGGCTGTTCCCGATGCGGTGCCCGCTGCTGTTCCGGAGACCGAGGCGGTGGCCGAGGCCGTTCCCGATGCGGTGCCCGCTAATGTTCCGGAGGCCGAGGCGGTGCCCGATGCAGTCTCCGAGGCGGTGCCCGATGCAGTTCCCGAGGCGGTGCCCGATGCTGTTCCCGAGGCGGTGCCCGCTAATGTTCCGGAGGCCGAGGCGGTGCCCGATGCAGTCTCCGAGGCGGTGCCCGATGCAGTTCCCGAGGCGGTGCCCGATGCTGTTTCCGAGGCCGAGGCTGTTCCCGAGAAGGTGCTCGATGCTGTTCGAGAGGCCGAGGCAATGCCCGATGCTGTTCCCGATGTGGTGCCCGCTGCGGTTCTGGAGGCCGAGGCGGTGGCCGAGGCCGTTCCCGATGCGGTTCCCGTTGCTGTTCTGGAGGCCGAGGCGGTGCCCGCTGCTGTTCCGGAGGCCGAGGCGGTGACCGAAGCCGTTCCCGATGCGGTTCCCGTTGCTGTTCCGGAGGCCGAGACGGTGCCCGATGCTGTTCCCGAGGCGGTGCCCGAGGCAGTTCCCGAGGCGGTGCCCGAGGCAGTTCCCGAGGCGGTGCCCGAGGCAGTTCCCGAGGCGGTGCCCGAGGCAGTTCCCGAGGCGGTGCCCGATGCTGTTCCCGAGGCGGTGCCCGATGCAGTTCCCGAGGCGGTGCCCGATGCAGTTCCCGAGGCAGTGCCCGATGCAGTTCCCGAGGCAGTGCCCGATGCTGTTCCCGAGGCGGTGCCCGATGCAGTTCCCGAGGCGGTGCCCGATGCAGTTCCCGAGGCGGTGCCCGAGGCAGTTCCCGAGGCGGTGCCCGAGGCAGTTCCCGAGGCGGTGCCCGATGCAGTTCCCGAGGCGGTGCCCGATGCAGTTCCCGAGGCGGTGCCCGATGCAGTTCCCGAGGCGGTGCCCGATGCAGTTCCCGAGGCAGTGCCCGATGCTGTTCCCGAGGCGGTGCCCGATGCAGTTCCCGAGGCGGTGCCCGATGCAGTTCCCGAGGCGGTGCCCGATGCAGTTCCCGAGGCGGTGCCCGATGCAGTTCCCGAGGCGGTGCTCGATGCTGTTCCCGAGGCGGTGCTCGATGTTGTTCCCGAGGCGGTGCCCGATGCAGTTCCCGAGGCGGTGCCCGAGGCTGTTCCCGAGGCGGTGCCCGATGCTGTTCCCGAGGCGGTGCTCGATGCAGTTCCCGAGGCGGTGCCCGATGCAGTTCCCGATGCAGTTCCCGAGGCGGTGCTCGATGCAGTTCCCGAGGCGGTGCTCGATGTTGTTCCCGAGGCGGTGCCCGACGCTGTTCCCGAGGCGGTGCCCGACGCTGTTCCCGAGGCGGTGCCCGACGCTGTTCCCGAGGCGGTGCCCGACGCTGTTCCCGAGGCGGTGCTCGATGCAGTTCCCGAGGCGGTGCCCGAGGCAGTTCCCGAGGCGGTGCCCGATGCTGTTCCCGAGGCGGTGCCTGATACAGTTCCCGAGGCGGTGACCACAAGGCCGTGGTGGTCTTCTACTCCGCCCTGGGGGACTCTGGCGGTGACCACGAGGACGTGGTGGTCGTCCGCTCCACCCTGGGGGACTCGGGCGGTGACCACGAGGACGTGGTGGTCGTCCGCTCCGCTCTGGGGGACTCCGGCGGTGACCATGAGGACGTGGTGGTCTTCTGCTCCGCCCTGGTGGACTCCGGCCTCGACCACAAAGACGTGGTGGTCTTCCGCTCCGCCCTGGAGGGCTTTGACTTTGACCACAAGGCCGTGGTGGTCTTCCGCTCCGCCCTGGTGGACTCCGGCCTCGACCACAAAGATGTGGTGGTCATCTGCTCCGTCCTGGTGGACGCCTCAACATGCCCTTCATGGACTTATGTTTTGTGTTTTTTGAATTCTGTTTCTGTCTGTTCCTTTTAGTTTAGTCTGGCCCTCCTTCCCTCCCCCTGAGCCTCCACCTGTCCGCCTCCCTCCTGGACTCCTTGTTTTGTGTTGCACCTTTCCATTCCTCCTGGTTGCTCCTGTCCCTGTTTTCTGTCCCTCCGTCCCTCCCCCTGGTCCGCCGCCGTTCCACCTCCCTCCTGCCTCTTTTTCTGTTGGGGTTTTCCTGGGTTTAGGTGGAGCATCTGGTAGCTGCTCCGTAGGGAGGGGGTAATGTCACGCTGCCAGTCTTTGTTTTCCTGGGTGTTCCCTAATGAGCTCACTTCCCCTTAGGCACTTCACCATAGGCACTTTAATTCCGCTAGTCTGGTTGTGTCTTCACAGTAATTGCACTCCAATTAGAATCGCACAGGTGTTGACAATACTCTGTCATTAGTTTCCCTATATAGAGCTGTCTTTCTCTGTTGTCTTCATGGAGTCCTTACCCTATGTGTCTCATGCTCTCGTTCCCCCGAGACTTCCTCTACCTTCTCATTCTTCCGAGTTCCCCGTTTCATCCGGTTCCCTCTTTTGGTTACGTTTGTCTCTCATGACTGTTTATTTTTGTAGTTACCCCTCTGTTTAAATAAAAACCCTTACCTGCATTTGGATCTACCCTCTCTTTGTGTTTTCCCAAACCCAACCGTGACAGCTGATTCCTATCTGGCTTAGACTCAATGGCAGGGGTTATTTTTTTCTATTACATTGACACTTATACAATAAAAGGAGGACTTTGAAGAGTGATGTTTTTGGAAACAGAAAAAGACAAACACTGTAATGTATGGACAAGGAAGAGTAAGAGCAAGGGGCCCAGGGAGAAGAGCATGCGCAGTGAGAGATGCAGTGAGAGATGCAGTGAGAGGAGCAGGAGCAGTGAGAGGTGCAGGAGCAGTGAGAGATGCAGTGAGAGGTGCAGGAGCAGTGAGAGGTACAGGAGCAGTGAGAGATGCAGTGAGAGGAGCATGCGCAGTGAGAGATGCAGTGAGAGGAGCATGAGCAGTGAGAGGAGCAGGAGCAGTGAGAGGAGCAGGAGCAGTGAGAGATGCAGTGAGAGGAGCAGGAGCAGTGAGAGATGCAGTGAGAGGAGCAGGAGCAGTGAGAGATGCAGTGAGAGGAGCATGAGCAGTGAGAGGAGCAGGAGCAGTGAGAGATGCAGTGAGAGGAGCATGAGCAGTGAGAGATGCAGTGAGAGGAGCATGAGCAGTGAGAGGAGCAGGAGCAGTGAGAGATGCAGTGAGAGGAGCATGAGCAGTGAGAGATGCAGTGAGAGGAGCATGAGCAGTGAGAGGAGCAGGAGCAGTGAGAGATGCAGTGAGAGGAGCATGAGCAGTGAGAGATGCAGTGAGAGGAGCAGGAGCAGGAGCAGGAGAAGTGAGAGATTGTTTTTATTTTACCCCCCCCCCCCCCTTTTTTTTATCTGGGCTTTTTGCTGTTGTTGTTTTTTTGTTCGGAATGCTCTTATGTGTTTCATGGATATTTTGTTCACTGTAAGCAATACTGTCAAACCTTTTCTGTTCTATCATACCGTGTTTCTACTGTACCTCCTGCAGTAAACAGTAAAGGAAAAAAATAGCTTTTTACTGGAATGCTTTTGAATGTGAACATTAGCCAGTATTTTGAAACCTGGTGTACTTTGATTGACTGTATGTACCTTGTGAGGTGAAAACAAGTGTTATTCTTTGACAGAATAATTTAATTTTGAGTCAGATTTCCAGTGTTTTGGTAAAGTTGTTGTGTGCAGAGAAAGATGTGTTCTATTTTGAAATGAAGATTTAGTATATATTTAACAAAATGTTTTTTTGAGAAGAAAATTATCCATTTGGCCGATTGTGTTTTGTAGGTGTTAGTCTGTGTTAAGAGTTTAGAAAAAGGATTAGTGAGAGGAGCAGGATTAGTGAGAGGAGCAGTGAGAGGAGCAGGAGCAGTGAGAGGAGCAGTGAGAGGAGCAGGAGCAGTGAGAGGAGCAGTGAGAGGAGCAGTGAGAGGAGCAGGATTAGTGAGAGGAGCAGGATCAGTCAGAGGAGCAGTGAGAGGAGCAGGATTAGTGAGAGGAGCAGGATAAGTGAGAGGAGCAGTGAGAGGAGCAGGATTAGTCAGAGGAGCAGTGAGAGGAGCAGGAGCAGTGAGAGGAGCAGGAGCAGTGAGAGGAGCAGGAGCAGTGAGAGGAGCAGGATCAGTCAGAGGAGCTATCATACCGTGTTTCTACTGTACCTCCTGCAGTAAACAGTAAAGGAAAAAAATAGCTTTTTACTGGAATGCTTTTGAATGTGAACATTACTGTACATTTGGACATACAGTTCCTAACCAAGGAATTTAGTGTAAAACAGTGAATTGCATGTTTTGCATGCAAATACATGTAAAACTGAGACTGAAAAGTCTATGCAGTTTTTGTAATGTCAACAATAGCCAGTATTTTGAAACCTGGTGTACTTTGATTGACTGTATGTACCTTGTGAGGTGAAAACAAGTGTTATTCTTTGACAGAATAATTTAATTTTGAGTCAGATTTCCAGTGTTTTGGTAAAGTTGTTGTGTGCAGAGAAAGATGTGTTCTATTTTGAAATGAAGATTTAGTATATATTTAACAAAATGTTTTTTTGAGAAGAAAATTATCCATTTGGCCGATTGTGTTTTGTAGGTGTGAGTCTGTGTTAAGAGTTTAGAAAAAGTATCTGAAGTATGGTTAAGCGCTTGTTAGCGATTGAAAAAAACTGTAAAATGAGGACTTTGAAGAGTGATATTTTTGGAAACAGAAACAGAAAAAGATAAACACTGTAATGTATGGACGAGGAAGAGTAAGAGCAAGGAGCCCAGGGCGAAGAGCAGGCCCAGTGAGAGGAGCAGGAGCAGTGAGAGGAGCAGGATTAGTGAGAGGAGCAGGATTAGTGAGAGGAGCAGTGAGAGGAGCAGGAGCAGTGAGAGGATCATGAGCAGTGAGAGGAGCAGGAGCAGTGAGAGGAGCAGGATTAGTCAGAGGAGCAGTGAGAGGAGCAGGAGCAGTGAGAGGAGCAGGATTAGTGAGAGGAGAAGTGAGAGGAGCAGGAGCAGTGAGAGGAGCAGTGAGAGGAGCAGGATTAGTGAGAGGAGCAGTTAGAGGAGCAGGAGCAGTGAGAGGAGCAGGATTAGTCAGAGGAGCAGTGAGAGGAGCAGGAGCAGTGAGAGGAGCAGGAGCAGTGAGAGGAGCAGGATTAGTGAGAGGAGCAGTGAGAGGAGCAGGATTAGTCAGAGGAGCAGTGAGAGGAGCAGGAGCAGTGAGAGGAGCAGTGAGAGGAGCAGGAGCAGTGAGAGGAGCAGTGAGAGGAGCAGGATCAGTCAGAGGAGCAGTGAGAGGAGCAGGATTAGTGAGAGGAGCAGGATTAGTGAGAGGAGCAGTGAGAGGAGCAGGAGCAGTGAGAGGAGCAGTGAGAGGAGGAGGAGCAGTGAGAGGAGCAGTGAGAGGAGCAGTGAGAGGAGCAGTGAGAGGAGCAGGATTAGTGAGAGGAGCAGGATCAGTCAGAGGAGCAGTGAGAGGAGCAGGATTAGTGAGAGGAGCAGGATAAGTGAGAGGAGCAGTGAGAGGAGCAGGATTAGTCAGAGGAGCAGTGAGAGGAGCAGGAGCAGTGAGAGGAGCAGGAGCAGGATCAGTCAGAGGAGCAGTGAGAGGAGCAGGAGCAGTGAGAGGAGCAGTGAGAGGAACAGGAGCAGTGAGAGGAGCAGGATTAGTCAGAGGAGCAGTGAGAGGAGCAGGAGCAGTGAGAGAAGCAGTGAGAGGAGCAGGAGCAGTGAGAGGAGCAGGATTAGTCAGAGGAGCAGTGAGAGGAGCAGGAGCAGTGAGAGAAGCAGTGAGAGGAGCAGGATTAGTCAAAGGAGCAGTGAGAGGAGCAGTGAGAGAAGCAGTGAGAGGAGCAGGATTAGTCAGGGGAGCAGTGAGAGGAGCAGTGAGAGGAGCAGGAGCAGTGAGAGGAGCAGTGAGAGGAGCAGGCCCAGTGAGAGGAGCAGGAGCAGTGAGAGGATCAGTGAGAGGAGCAGGAGCAGTGAGAGATGCAGTGAGAGGAGCAGGAGCAGTTAGAGGAGCAGGAGCAGTGAGAGGAGCAGGCCCAGTGAGAGGAGCAGGATCAGTGAGAGGAGCAGGAGCAGTGAGAGGATCAGTTAGAGGAGCAGGAGCAGTGAGAGGAGCAGTGAGAGGAGCAGGAGCAGTGAGAGATGCAGTGAGAGGAGCAGGAGCAGTGAGAGGAGCAGGCCCAGTGAGAGATTGTTTTTATTTTACCCCCCACCCACTCTTTTTTTATCTGGGCTTTTTGCTGTTGTTGTTTTTTTTGTTCAGAGTGCTCTTATGTGTTTCATGGATATTTTGTTCACTGTAAGAACTACTGTCAAACCTTTTCTGTTCTATCATACTGTTGTTTCTACTGTACCTCCTGCAGTAAACAGTAAAGGAAAAAAATAGCTTTTTAATGGAATGCTTTTGAATGTGAACATTACTGTACATTTGGACATACAGTTCCTAACCAAGAAATTTAGTGTAAAACAGCGAATTGCATGTTTTGCATGCAAATACCTGTAAAACTTAGACTGAAAAGTCTATGCAGTTTTTGTAATGTCAACAATAGCCAGTATTATGAAACCTGGTGTACTTTGATTGACTGCATGTACCTTTTGAGGTGAAAACAAGTGTTATTCTTTGACAGAATAATTTAATTTTGAGTCAGATTTCCAGTGTTTTGGTAAAGTTGTTGTGTGCAGAGAAAGATGTGTTCTATTTTGAAATGAAGATTTAGTATATATTTAACAAAATTTGTTTTTGAGAAGAAAATTATCCATTTGGCCAATTGTGTTTTGTAGGTGTGAGTCTGTGTTAAGAGTTTAGAAAAAGTATCTGAAGTATGGTTAAGCGCTTGTTAGCGATTGTAAAAAACTGTAAAAAAATCATTACATATTAATATTTTATACACTGATTCTATTTTATTATTTTCAGTGGTACAATTAATATCCATAATATTGCTTTCTAAAGTGAAAAATTCATCTGGTTTGAATCAGGAGAGACATATGCGAAGATCAAACACTGTTTACCAATGAAAACAGTTCTAAGCAAATATGTATAAAAAATAATGTAAATGATGTAATATTTTCCAAATCATTGGATAATTATGATGAAACAAATGTATCTACATTTTGGATAGCCTGAGGGTGAGTACATTTTCAGCAAATGTTAATTAGGCAGTTAATTAAGGTTGATCGTTTAGTCATATTGATTCACAATGTAATTGCTGTTGGTTTTAGTCTGTCTTTTGAAAAATGTACTCTTATGTAGACCCAGTGAACTCAACCTCCTTATTCACGCATGTGTAGACAGGCAATGTTCCCTCCATGATTGTCCTCTTGACAATCTCTCTCAGGAAAGACTCTAGTACTCTCTTTAAGAGATCACATTAGCCTTACTTACAGTTCGATTGATTTTCAAGGCTTTTAGTGTCTGAATGAGACAAGCACCATGACAGGCAGGAGTTTTTCAGTACTGGGTCATGTCCTGTGTTTGTCACCTCTGCCAGAAGCGCTGTTTGATTCTCATTTTGCTTCACAGAAATATATCAATATATTCTGTCTGAGATTTTCACCAACTCATTAGATAAATTACCTTCAGTCCGTATACTGTTCTGTGATATTAAGTATTTTACTGCTTGTGTAAACATGCTAATTTGTCATGAAGTACTAGCATCTGTATAAATATTGAATCAATTGCATATATATTTGACTCATTCTGATCAAGTTTCATTATTTTTTTTTTTCCATAAGTATTTGTATTGGCTTTTGAATTCTATTGGGCTTTTAAATGGTCTTTGTTCTACTGAAGTAGAGGTGAATGTGGCCTGTGGGCCTTTAGTAAGTCGTACATTCATATCAGAAGGTGATTTGTGAAATAGTTAATAATAGCACATGAAGCTCTCTCCAAAATGGAAACCTGGTGATCACAGGGCTTTTTATTGGGGTTAACATGGCTCTTCTAATTCTCTGCATGCCTTAATATCTGCATATTAGAGAATTTAATTATTTCATCTCCAGGGTGCCGTATGAAAGTATTTGGGACCAAGAGAAATAGAGATAGTGATGTGTTATATGGGCTGTCTCGAGGGAAGTAGCACATCATGCACTGTTTGCGGCACAGTTATACAGTGTGTTTTAACTCCATGCTCCACTGCATGTCTGATTTCATGCTTAACTAAAATTACCCATCAGCCTCTGATGAGTCAACAGAGTGAGCTGTTGCCACTACTCGCATTTACCAATCCGTCCATCTTTTCATCACTTGGTGAAAATCAAATATTTGAAAATGATGGTGTTCATGATGGTTTTAACTACGACTTCAAGCTTACCTTGACTCTGGGCTCAAATATGATGTCTGTCAGTCTGAGGACAGTTGCTCCAAATGTGGCTCCAGATGGCTCCCTATATACAGAACAAAGGAACAATGCCAGTCTTTGCTTTGGAATGGCATCATATTGTGCAAACAGGCCTGTATCAGCACAGCATGCTCTGTTACATGAGCCTTCCCCCTCTTTCAGAAGATCTCAGCCACCTCAGATCAGCTGATGGCAATGCAGTGCATTAAGTGTCTTTATGAGCAACAATGAAACAGACAGGCAGCCCGTCACGTCTCATTAAGCAGGAGAAATACAAATACTTGGTCTCTGCTTGCAGGTGACTAATACGCTTCAGTGTACTAAAGCTCTCAATTTGTACAATCTGTCGCTAATAGCCGTTACAAATATGCAGAAGATCAAATAATGCACTACATCGGATGATTATAGTTTACAGGGTAGAGTGTATTCGCATCACAACTCAGTCTTTTAATTGGTGTTGCTTTGGCACTTTTTGTTTAAAGCTTTCGGTTCTTTCATTTATAAATGTTACTGACAATAGCAACAGTACCTATTATCAAAAGAAGCTTTGCCAGTAACAAGTATCCATTTTCCAACGTTTCATTTTTTTTTTTGCAGAGGTAATAATTAACACAATCTGTCTTATGTGGACTGTCATATAAATTCACACATCAAAGTCCAATTTGAGGGAATTGATTGTTCGAATGATTCATAGTGTCATTTCACTATGATTTTGACTCTCAAGCTCTATACACAGATTAAACGTTTGGAGTCGGTAAGGTTTTTCAATGTAAAATGTGTAAAAACATTTTGAATAGCTTTTTTCTTTTTTAATATGTTTCTTTGGTGGTAGGGTAGTATCATTAAACTACTTTCCCAGTATATGCTGACAGTGGAACTGTGTACTATGTTCAATTAGTGGAGCTAAGCTAATGACTTTGCATGACGGTATTCAATACCTGCAACAATATTCCCCAGCACCAGCCCTGAGTCATAAGAGGGGTCGTCCGTCTGTTCTTCCTGCATGCATCACCCTGACAGTCGGAGCCGAGCTTGCATTTGCGGTCCCATTAGTGGTAATTTACAGACATATTTCATAGGGCATGGAAGAGGATGGATGGCTCATATTAAGGGCTGTGGACAGGAAGTGCTTATGTGTGTGTCTGTGTGTCAGACTTTAGGGGGATCTTTCCTTATTTGCTTTGGAGGGTACCTGCCTCAAGAGTGAAGTGCTTCTCAATGAGAGCTGAAAAGTAATGCTCACAAGGGCTTACATCGATGAGCTGTTCACGCAAAATTGTTCCCCGTTCTCCAGACTCATTAACAGGCCTCTCTTCATATAAGTGATGCCATTTGCATGGCAGAATCTACAATGACATGGCACTGCCCCTGTATTTGAGGAGGTTGGCTGGCAGACTCGGGTCTCGGATTTTAAAAGCTTGTGAGCATTTTTCAAAGGGTGCTGTCAGAGCATAATGTCCTACTCTAAAGATAAATTGAAAACTGGGTGGTACTAAGCGAAACAGTTTGACAGAATGAGAGAGCGATCTTAATGCTGGGTTTGGCATTGGCGAAACCATTCATTTGATGTCCATTTGTTCATGAAACAAAAGCTCCACAGTCCTTTTTCATTCACTGATCTATTGAAGAGCACAATGAGAATCTGATCTTCATGTTACCTTCCTCCTGACTCTAAAGTTCTGTGGTGTACTAAACATCTTCTCTTTGCTTTTATTTAGCTTTTTAAAATATTAAGTTACATACATGTTTGTTTATTTATTTTGAACCTGATGATCGTTTTTCTCCAGTATGATTTGAGAATGATCAAAAGAGCATCTGTGCTTCAATGGAAAAGCTGTTTTATTATATATATATATATATATATATTTTTTTTTTTTTAGCAAAATGTCCTAATGCAAACTTTAATTGAAACAACCAGCCAAGAATAGTTGGAAAAGCATGATATTTCTGCAAAATATTACATTGTTGCTTGCATGTTTTGTGACAATTTCAAAGTGAAATGTCCAGTAAGTGGCACATGTTTTTTTAGATGAATGTCAATTGATTAATGTCAGTCTGGCAATGCTTTATTTCTTTGATTGTTGTATATATCACGGAAGTTCGGTAAGGAAATGTCCAGTGATTGGGGCTAAAAGGTTAATGCTCTATTGTGTCCAGAAATAATAAGCACTAACAATAAACCCTACCCTAAACTTAACCAATAGTGTTAACCAAAGCAAACATTACATACATATTTATTTGTATATATTTGCTGAAGCATTCATGCCATTTTAGCAAACTTTGAGGGATTTATTTTCTTCTTCTTTGTTTTGATATCACAGTTCGGTATGGTTTCGATAAAGCAGTGGGGAAAACTAAACATAATTATTATTATTTTGTATTATTATTAAACAGTGGTTTACTTAACAAATCACACTTTCTTTAAATAAATTCAATTTTAGTTTTTAGAATTATATATATAAAAAATATATTACATTTTTCTTGGAGATAAAAACTACATCAGCTTATGCTCCAAGGAGGTTTTTTACATTACGGTAACACTTTAGAATAAGGTTCCATTAGTTAATGTTAGTTAATGTATTAATTAACATGAACAAACAATGAATAATACATTTATTACTGTATTTATTCATCTTCGTTAATGTTAGTTAATGAAAATACAGTTATTCATTGTTAGTTCATGGTAATTCACAGTGCATTAACTAATGTTAACAAGCACAACTTTTGATTTAAATAATGCATTAGTAAATGTTGAAATTAACATGAACTAAGACTTATAAATGCTGTAGAAGGATTGTTCTTGCTTAGTTCATGTTAACGAAAGTAGTTAACTAACATTAACTAATGGAACCTTATTCTAAAGTGTTACCTACATTACTATAAGGTAACAATGAACTACATAGACCAAACTTAAAGGTGCAATAGGTGATGGTCTTCAGCAACATTTTTTGTTATGTTAGTTGAAAGTCTCTTCATATCCCGATAGCAATCATTAAGTAAAGTGGTCTTAATGTATTTATCTGTACCTATATATTCTGTGGAAGGCATAGGACCAAGAAATGTACGTCGAATAAATAGCTTTCCTACCAGCCTGTCAATGTATGTAGCTAAATACCTCTGCTCACCCTGTTCCCGCAGACAGAATATGTATTAGCGCGTATTAGCATACGTAATAGCGCACTCATGCTTGCTGTTCAGACAGAGCAAGAATGGCAGACAAACAACATCAACATCATTCCTGGTATTGTAGTTCTAGGTTTTCTTGCTGGTGAATGACACATGATGTAGCCCAGCGGTTCCCAATTCCAGTCCTCACACACATAGTTTTCATGTCTCGCTTAGTTAACACACCCGATTCAGATGACCAACTCGTTAGAAGTTTATTGAAGATTGCTCCCTACTCCCTGAGCAGGGGTTTACTTCACTTCGGGAACATTGACTGGAATTGGGCACCGCTGATGTAGCCTATTGTAGTAATGTTGTCTCTGGTATTTTGGTCTGTGAGCATAAATGTGTTCAGGGGGCGTGGCTTTGGACGGCCATTGCAGGGAGGGTGGGACATTCGCTTTCAGTGCTATCAGGCTAATGTTAGCATTTTCCAAGATCTTCTATTGCACATTTAACTTCAGTTCACTATAAATTTTAAATATAATAGTCAAATTATTCAACAAGTCAAATAATAAAAAAAAAATTATCCAAACGTACATTTCACATAAGAGTTTTTAAATTAACTTCTAAATGTAATTACAAAATTACACCCCTATATTTTTTGTAAGTGGTAAATGCATAGGCTTTTATTTGACAAAAATCTCTCAGATTTCATTAAAAATATCTTCATTTGTTTTTCAAAAATGAACTAAGGTATTACGGGATTGAAATGGGTTTCATTTTGGGGTGAACTATCCCTTTAAGTGTAGATTATGATTAGATCTGATTTGAATTCAATCCACCAGAAACCCCAGCACTATCTGCACCAGATTTCGAAATGCTCCTGACAGACGTCTCCAACTTGGCTTGCCTTCACCTCACAGTGATTGACTGTTGTTTGGCACTCTTGCGTCTCATTTGCATAAACTTCTGCAATTTTGTCTTGCACCACTGTCAATCCCTCAATCCCCCAAGCACCACCCTCATCTCCTATAGAGAATGGATTGGAAGCACCCACTCATGCTCCAATCAGTGGACACGAACAGATTCATACATCCTGAATCAGTAAACAACCACATCAAAATATCACACAAGCTTTTGTGCATTCTGAAAACCTTGATAATTTCACTGCTGTCACAGCCGAGCATGTGACATTATGATTAAACTAAGAGTATTATTGATGAACACTAATTCTTTATTGAAAAAAAGGCTGAATCTGAGAACAGTATTCATTTGGAAGTGCTGAGGGGTAAGCGATATGTGTGAGGGTTAGTGTGTGTGTGATGGTATTATGAAGGGTGTTTTATGGACCCCATGGTCATAAAGCATAAGCCACAGCACAAAGAAAGAGATGCTCACTAAACACTTAACATAAATGATTAATCAAACAGATGCAAGGTTCTCACAAGAGTACTCGGACCTTGATTAGTCTTCAGAGACCTCAGTAGTCACACTAGATTTGGAAAGGACTTTCAATAGCTTGAAAATTGAGTGCTTGGGAGTTGTTTTGAGTGTTTTTTAGCATGTTGCCATGTGGTTGCTGTGGTGTTCTGGTTGGTTTCTAGGTGGTTATTTTGTATTCTGATCCATAGTTGAGTCCTTCCATCAGTTGAAGTCTATGAGAGTGGTATTGTTTTACTGTGCACCAGGCAAAAGTTACCGTCAACAGTACAGCACAGAGCACAAATTGTGTCATCGTTTAACATAATTCAACATAATTCCAAATCTGTATATGTTCCAGTGGAACACAAAATGAAATATTATGAAAAATGTCTCATGATTTTCATGTTAATGCAGTAATGTTGTTTTAGACCCCGTTAAATTTAACTGTGAAAACACAAGTGTAACTGCACAATGAAAGCACTTTATAACTATTTAAATTTAAGCCAAAGAACATTAGGTAAAGGCACCGGTGTTGTCTGTGCACTTTTTTCAATGACTTCAAAGGCTCTTCATGATGTCTGTGTCTGGTACTCAGAAAGTACTCAGTAAGAGCAGAGTGCACAAGTGTGTGTGTGTGTGTGTGTGTGTGTGTGAAAGATAGGTGGGACTGACAGATGACACATGGATGCATGCATGGTCTTTAGTCCACCTCAAGTCTCTTAGCACAGCCATCATTTAAAGTGATTGCAGTGGAAATCACAAAGATGACATGTAGGTCAAGAAAGGACAAAAAAAAGTTAAAGGGAACATCTTGAAATCCATTTAGATCCTCTGTGAACTTGTTTTTCACTTTAGGTCGATCTATGACACAAGTAAACACATTGGGTCTCATTCATGAAACACGAGCAGAACAAATTTTTGTGTAAATCGCGTGTAAAGTGTTTTTGGATTCATTAAAACGTTCGTATTTTCCAAATGTTAGTTGGTACGAAAGAAATCTACACCTGCTCCCAGCCACGCGTAAATAGTGCGTTTAACGTCTGAACGTTTTGCTCATTAATACGGCTGCATTTTAATTCACCTTAATTGGGTACATATTTACACAGCATTTTGAAAAAATATTATAAATATTAATTACATACGGTTTTTCTTTTAACTTTTATTATGAGAGCCAGTAATAGGATCTGTAATATGCTGCCAAACTTCCTTTTTTAGGACCTGATACGCCACTATGTACGCTTGAAAATTAAATGGCGTTTTGAATGAACTTCTGATAATAAAACTTCAATTTCTGCAGCTGAGAAATGTTTGTTTTTCAGTCGCTTTTGAGAAGACATGTTGAAATCCTTCGTTTGGTGTCATAATATGATGCTCATATGTAGTTGTCAGTCGGATTTAATGGGAGGGATTTATGGTAATTGAGAGTGAGCGTGCACGCGCGTCCCATTTACGACTGATTGGAATTCATTAACACACACACACATTTCACTATCACGTCTGACGTTTACGAAGTTTTTGTGAATCAGGAGAAGAGTTTTCGGGAAGTTCTCTTTACGCGCAAATCACTCAGATATTTACTCGTATATTTACGAATGTTTCATGAATGAGACCCATTAATTTTAATGAATCCATTTTAAAGGTGAAGTGTGTCATTTCTGTGCTATTTAACTGTACTAACAGTTACAAAAAGGTCCCACTCTAATCTCACACTATTGGTTGAATGGCTAGAATTTGACAAATGTAGGCCACTCAAACAAATAGCAATGCTCTGAAAGCATCACAGGGTCACAACATTTACACTATTAAGGGAACTATAAGAGGCTTCATAATAGTCTCTCCTTACACATTTAGAGGAAAATGGGGCAAAGCTGCTTTTGTTCATTAGTATTTTATCTGATTCTGTCTGACACTCACACATGGGTGGTTTTTAAGTAGCCTACCCCTCACACAGAACCTTGCGAGCATTCTGTATCGATGTCTCTCATGAATGCTGCGTGAGTCGTATTTTATCAGTGAATTATCTTTGCCCACAGCAACAGGAAACTTCAATCAGCTATTTAATTTGCAATTCAGGTGCTGTCTAATGTTCCATTGCATTTTGGGAAGGGTTGTCAGCAGTTTAGCGACTTCAGAGTATTAGCATTGGGCGCTTTGATGTGTTAGAAATGGCTGTGTTGATAAGGGGATTCATGGAGCCCAGACTGTTATTCAGTGTTCAGTCCATTACCTTTCTAGTAATGTTATGACTCGAAGAAGTGCATCTGAGTATGGGTTTGAATACATGAAAATGTGTTCTTCCTACTGTTTGTTTCCTATCATGCACTGGATAAAATATTATGCTGAGTTTTCATTGACTTCCATTGTGTGAACAAACATCATTTCTCAAAATATCTTCATGAGGGTGAGCAAAAAATGACCGAATGTTCATGAAGTATCCCTTTAACTACTAAAATCTTACAAGTTATGCGATGCACCTCATTCAAAACTTATGGATGTGAATTTACTATTTTGGATGTGCAGAAATAACAGGAAACGGAGGCCGACCAGTGCAAATATAGTTTGGTCAGGGGAACAGGATTATCCAAGTCCTTTGCTCCATCATCACAGTGATTTTCAAATAAGATCAAAGAGGAGGAAGTCTCACATCATGTGGCTCTTTGAAGGCGTTAGCATTTTTGAACATGTTTTCGACAAGTAATCTAAGGGAGGCCCAGAACTCATTAAGAGTCTTTAGATAGCTACTGTATAAAATATTAGCCCCTGAAGACGGCACCAAGAACTTCTCAGGAAATTATTATATCAGCATGTGAGCGAGTTGCAAATGGCAGATGTGTGTATCACACTAACCTTTCCTGACTTTCCTGACACACACACACACACACACACACACACACACACACACACACACACACACACACATGAGGATACACTCCTCCAGTTGCCATTAAGATGATTACATTTATCTGTTTGCTTTTAGCTTCTGTCCTGACATGTTCTCTCCCCTCAGCTGTTGCTTTGATATTAGCTTTATGAATTTGCGTGAACCGCATATACCTCAGTAATCTGCCCGAATGCTCTGTTGGCACAGTGTTATCTCTCTCTCTCTCTCTCTCTCTCTCTCTCTCTCTCTCTCTCTCTCTCTCTCCCTCGCTCACTCCTTCTATCCTTTCTTCTCTTTCTTTCCCATCTCCCTTCATCTTCAAGCATTAATCCTTCCATCAAAGTCTTGAATGTGCTCTTTTTGGTCTCTGCCTGTGTTCATTAATGAAATGAACACGGGGTGACAAGCCGCTGATGGGATGAAGACCCTTCCCATCCTCACTCCCACTGTTTTCATTTGATTGAAAGTCCTGTGTTCTTCTGAATGTCACACATAGATCAGACTGCACTTTTACCTCAGGCAAACCACAAAAACGAGTCATGCAGCTCTGGGTTTTGCTCTTGATAGTGATAGTTGATAGTCCCCTCTCTTTTCAGATATTAGGATGGAAAACCACAATGCATCATTGATCTGATTATGAAATCCCTCTTCAGCATGGCTTTAGGAGGGACTCTTTCCGCTGAGCTGTTAAAATTAGGAGGTTCATTTTAATTCAAAGGACAACAAGAGGCTGTTTTTATTTTATTTTCATCTATTTTATTTTTAAGTTTTAGTTATATGTTGTACTGATTCATTTGGCATGCAGCAATAATTAGAAATTAGTTTTCTTGTTTAATAATTGTTAATTAAACTTTAAAAATTATTATTATTATTATTATTATTTTTTTTTTTTAATTGTTGTTGCTGCCATAAGGACCCTGACCGTCCAGGACCCCTGTTACAAATCTAACCCTAACCCTAACCCTAACCCATGACGCATAATTCAAGCAGTTTCTGATACACAAAGCACAAAAGCAAACACATCTAAGTGCTTTTTCTAAGAGAAACCCATACAGACTTGCTTTGTACACCTCAGAATGTTTTTTTCTGCCGTCAGATCAGTGGTGTCACAGTGTGACCCGAGGGGAAGAGGAATGATGAAGAGCTGACAGCCTGACTCTGCTTTGACCTCACCCCAGCTTCCTTTATTGCTCACTGGTTGCCATAAGAACGGCAAAGCATCGCATGCTTTCTTTATTTAGGAGCTGCGCAGGGGGTGAGTACTGCCAAAACAATGTAATAGGAATGCATTAGAGGAGTGGTTTTTTTTTTTATGCTTACATTTTTCTGGCTTGTTAAAAGTATTATTATTCTAACATAGTTGTTCCAGTAACTCATAAATCATCTTTTTTGGGCGGTTCTTCAGTTAAGGAAACTTTTCTATCCACTATGATGATTTTAATGAAATTGTTTTCACAAAAAAATAAAATAAAATAAAAAAAAATCCATTAAACTCTTTTTTTGTGTGTGTGTGTGTGTCCTGTATTATTATTATTATTATTATTATTATTATTATTATTATTATTATTATTATTATTATACATTAACTTTAATGGAAGGAATAGTTCAAATTTGATTTTATTTTTTATAGTTTTATTAATTTATATTTAATATATATATATATATATATATATATATATATATATATATATATATATATATATATTTTTTTTTTTTTTTTTTTTTTGTTTTTGAAAGTTTTTTTACTATTAAATAATATTGTGCACTTTTTGTAAATTGTGCACTTAAGCTTTATAAACGATTTAATTTTTGTCATTTGTGACCGATTTCTTGTTATTTATATATTTTTTGCTTTTATTGATTTTTTTATTTTATTTGATTGTTTTTTATATTATTTATATATTTTTATATATAATAAAATAAAATGGACTTCATTTAATAAGTCTAAATGGTCATGAAAAAAGTTGCACTGACATCTTTTTTTCACAACAGTTTTTTATAGAAATGTAGATTTTTACTTTTGTAAAGTTCTGAACCTTTTGTATTTCTTTATGCAAATGATGGTGAAATTTACACATGATATAAAAATAATAATAAGCTGAAATGTACACATTTGAAATAAGATCTAAATTACCTGAAATCCTGAAAGAAGTTAAACATTTATTAGTGTTATATCTGTTCCCATTCAACAATTTTTACAGCGAGATTGTGATCCTTTTTTGAGAAGCTGAGGATAAAAAAAAAAAAAACGGTCTATAATAAGGACATGTGATAAATATTACATTTATAGATGCGACAGAATGTGATTAAGTTTAGTTTTTCAAGATTGAAGAATTCATTCACTCGTGTGTTTCCTTTAAATACCTCACCTCACCTAATCAAAACCATAAACTGAGCTCTTGAAGCTACCTATAATAAAAGTTATGTTATACATTTTTTTCTCAATTATGTGTATGCGTTATATTACCAAGCTTGAGGAACTGCGGTAAGTTGTATTCTGGCTAAGAATGTAAGAACATCTCTCTCTTTCTCCCTCTCTCATGCTTTCAATTTTCTTTTCAATTTAGTGTAAATTACTATCGTGACAAAACCATCCACTTGTACTGACAATGGCATAGCCGTATAAAATGAGAAACTGTGCAATGTAAAACTACAATAATATGATTAAATAAATCAGCAGTGTGAAATAAAGTCAAAGAAAGTAACTGTACAGCGTAAACTGTAAAAGCAGCAATTAAAGAACTAGTAATATTAATTGAAGTCACTTGAATAAAGCAAAGATGCAGAATTTGGCTAAATGTGTTTCTATAGTCATAACTTTCTCTATTTCCCCCTCTCTCTTGATCTATTTTTGGAGTTTACTGTATAGCATCAATGAAACGGACAGAGGAATGAACAGATCAGCAAGTGTGGAGAGGGATTGGACTGAGAGATAGATGAAGAAGAGGAAGTAACAGAGAAAGTTTTATTCCATAATGGACGGGGTGGGGGGTGGGGACATGTGTTCTTCATTAAGCGGAATAAGCGAGAGAGAGAATGAAAGAAGGACGAGACAAAGCACTGAACACTGGCTGTCTTTGATTTGAGCGCATGTGCTTTAAGCTCGGGGATATCTCAGCCTTGATCTTGGAGACCATTCAAGATACCTTTAGGATGGGGCTGGATTACTGTGATGTAGAGCGTTGGTGGCTCGTGTTTATGGTACAATGCTTATTATAAACGTCGTGATTGATGGTGGTGTTGAGTAACTAAGGGGAATTTTGTTCCTGGTCATTCAGAGCATAGACAGACTACAAGGAGCTCAAGAAATGTTCAGAATAGTGCAAGAACTGTCCATAATTTGGACATGACAATCAGAGATACCTCAAACTATCACGTATTAGCATCCAATGACATGTTTGTTGCGACTTTGATAACAAACAGAACGTCTCCGTGAGGTGTTTAACCACAGATTCTCATCTTGGCTTCGGGAGACTATCTGCAGCTCTTTTTTGCCAAAAGATAAACAACTAATCTTTCTTTCTCTCTCTGTCTTTTATTGTTGCATCCAGCTTATTTATTGTGTCCCATTGTCTTTCCCCACTGCTTATATTTGGTCTTAAGGCTCTGTTTTTTGTTCTCTTGGCAGCCATTTTCTTCTGCTGGATGGTGTTTCGCGTTTGTATTCGTTGAGTTGAATTATTATGAAGTTGGAGCCAAGTACATGTCAGTAAATATTCCTCCAGCGCCCCCATCACTTATTTCAGCTCTTTTTCTGTTCCTCCGTTCTTCAGTAGCAGTACATTGCTGCTTTCATTGCCCTAGTCTTGCGAGAACTCATCGCAGACCTCTTTATTGCCTCCCTACAGACTCCATCTACATCTTATTGATTTGTTGCAGTCGAATTTGCTTTATGAGGAGGGTCTAAACACTCTTCCTCAGCTCCATTTATTGATGAAGTAGTGTAAAAGGCCATATAAGTGTACTAAAAGAGAGTAAACTTTCATGACTTTTTCTTAACACACTTAAGTACACTTTTAAAAAGTGCGCTTTGTAATAGTAATTCAATATTTTACTTTTTAAATCTTTTGGCATGTCATTTACATTTGAAATGTACTGAACTGAAACTTCATTATTATAAATGCGTAATTATTGATGTATTTAAATACATGACATAGAACCCTCCACTAAATCCAAGAATCAATAGAACCCTCCACTAGCTGCATCGCACCAGAAAACATATTTCAAACAGAAAACATTCATTGAAGAAAATGTGACTCTCTGACGTCCTTATGAGGTCTGTAGTTGGTGTAATATATTGACTGTGTTGTTTATGTAAAGTGCTGCAGTGCTGATGAAAGTGGAGATGGTACTGAACACACAAGCACATCCATTAATGCAACCCCATGCTGACCTCTTGCCTCCGACATGCGGCTCCTTCCAGGAAAAACACACAAATTTAATTTTATCAGCTTAAACTTGTACCAAAACGCCATTCGTTAGACTTAACGAACGCACTGCAAATGATAATCTCTGATAAAGGCTGGTCTGCAGACTCCCCCAAATGCATTCAGTCACTGCTTGATCACTACATTTATAATATTTAGTAGAATCTGTCCAACTTCAATGCTGTTGTAACCTGAAGTAGCCCTGCGATGGAGAGTGTGTGCTATACTCTAGAATACAGTTGTACCTGGAAAAACTATGGCTAAGGAAAACTTGTTTATTAGCACATTTATTAGCCTCATAAGTCACCATTTTTATACCATCTATCATTGTATGCTTAGACATGTGCTGATTTATCCACATCTTTAGAAACATAAAAATCCCTTACTGTATTTTTATTGACTTTTTTTAATTGATTTAAGATACATTAAATTGATAAGTGACAGAAATATACAATGTCATAAATATACATAGTTATAAAAGTTGTTCTTTTGAACTTTCTATTAACAGAAGAAACCTGAAAAAAAACATGGTTTCCACAAAAATATTAAGCAACACGACAACATTGATAATAATAATAAATGCTTCTTGAGCACCAAATCAGCATATTCAAATGATTTCTGAAGGATCATGTGACTCTGAAGACTGGCTGATAGATTTTAATAATATTTCACAATATTACTTTTTACTGTGTTTTTGATGTACATATGAGACTTCTTTCAAAACATTATGCAATCTTACCAACCCAAACATTTGAGCTGTATTGGAAATAGTATATGCACAGATAAAAAGCACATAACATAATTAACTCGATATAATGTCAAAATAAGGAAATGTGTTAAATAAATGTAAAGTCATTATCATTATATGAAATATTAATATAATCAACTTATTAACCTAAAAGTATTCACAGATATTTACATGTCTAAAGTATTGTAAAGTGTCATAGAAGATATTCAAGTTCTAATCATATTTTATTTCATCTGTAATCTCACCCATGTCAAAATGGGATTTGTTCCTTCTTTTTTCTAACCACTCTGTTTACTTAAATAATCTCCTCTCTGCCATTGGCCGGAACCAGTTTTCTTGATAACTTAAAACTGGAAATGCAACATTTCAACATAATTGAAATGGCTTTGAGAAATAATCTACTGAATGTTGTTACAACATCTGTGCTTCATTAAAAACGGAAATCGGAAAGAAATAAGGACTGCAGAAAATATACATAAAAAAAGGGGAAAAAAAACCCCGCTGTTAATTGCTTTCAATTAACTCTATGACAGACATCATAATTGCAAAACGAACAGTTTTTCCTCTCTGTCCAAGTTGAAGTTATTGGCCTCCTATTAACAATGTTTATGAAACATTCAATGATCATCTGTTTATGTTGGACCTTAAATAAGAATATCGTTGTGACTCGTGTGCTGCTGTAATGAGATTATGCCCGGTGACTTCAGAAAAAGCATGTGTCATCATCATGCACTGCATAATTGGGTTACGGCTGTCACTTGATAAGGCAGCTTTCTGAACTCCTCTATACGAGGAACATGACAGACTATTGTTTATATTTTCTCTATTGGACTGAATGCATTATGTATCAGTGTAGAGTCTCACAACGTGACATGAATGAACACCCAGCCAACACTGTCAATCACGACCAAAGTCTTAAGATGTATATCAAACAGGCTTGAATAAAATAAGGTTGACGATGCATAGTCCGCCTTTTTTCTTTTTTTTTTTACATGTACTTGCTGTGGTCACACCATATTGTGACAAGCAACTACTGTGAAGAACAGAAGAAGTTTAGCTGATTAGAGCACATTAGTTGAATGTATGGGTTCTCCAATTCCCATGTTAGAGGAAGAAAAGAAAGGTACACTAAATTGCACTGAATGTGCATTTGTACATTTGTAGTACTTCAGTCAATAATGAATACAAAATATAATCTATTTTTAAAAACTGCTTGCAGATGATCCCTTTTCAAACGTGCACTTTGTAATAATGCCAAATTAGTTATACTTTAAAGTACTTTTAAAAATGTTTTGTAAATCAATGTTTTCTTTTTAAATCATCTTATGTCATACTTTAAAGAAGTTCCTTTTATGATTTGTTCACTATAGCACATGTAAATTACTTGATTATAATAACATGGATACACAAAAATGACTTAAAGTCCATTATTATGCATGCCAGGGAAGAAGTTGGTGATGTCACTTTGTAAAGAAGCACTATGGCAACACATAATATACATGTGCATGATGTCACCATTTTCACAAATTAGCATTTTTGTAGCTTACATAGAGATGATAATGGATCATTTTCAAAGTGTTTGTGTTTTCAGGCCCCCCAAAATACCACTGTCATGTAAATGAACGGTCAACAAAATTTAAGGTTTTAATTTAATTGCAATTACCATGCAATTAGGTGACCAAAAACATTACATTCACTCTGCAGTTAAATATATTCTTTCAAAGTTACTTACATGATACCTTTTTTAAAAAAAAAGAGTTGTTAATTTGCCCCTGCAGATGCAAAAGTATTTCCAGAAGTAGAAAAGAAAGTAGAAAAAAACTCTTTATATTACTTATTTGCAGTGTTGGGGCTAGTTACTCAAAAAAGTAATATATTACATATTACTCTCAAAAATAGTAATGACTTACTTTACTTTATTACTCCCTGGAGAAAGTAACTAGTTATATTACTAGTTATATTACTAGTTACATCTTTTTTTCTTAATTACTCTATGATTGCCTGAGATGCATCAGATGGAGGGAGAACATACAAAGGAGGAGTGTTCTTTAGGGTCTTTATCAGTGGCGGCTCCTGCCAATTCTCTCAGGGGGGGCAAATGTTTGCTCTATTAATGATGATAGGTCACCCATTCAATTGATAAATTAACGGGTAGTTAAAGATGTAAAGGGAACCGAACTACTATAGTATTAATTAAAAATAAACTGACATTAGGAATCAATCTCTTGCACTCCTTATTTTTCTATATCCGTGTTAACACTATTCAGCAGCATATGAAGACTAACACCAGGATGTGGTTTTTCCAAAAAATACTTTTTACTTTTCGATTTCAGTTTAATAAGAAATAATTGAAGTCACATAAATCACTGTTTACACAACTCACTTATATTACTGCTCGTCAGTACACCTGTTCTCTAATCAGCGGTTAATTCCATCAGGTGCGTGATTTCACATAGAGCAGCTGTTACTACACAGAGCCGTTATTAACTGAGAAGATGCGCAAATCCACGTTCATTTTCAGCGTTTATTGGCACGGTTGTATGAACATATGGTTCACGCACCTGATGGAATAAACCGCTGATTAGAGAACCGGCTTTACTGAGATGCGCATTAACGAGCGGACCGATCGTGATCGGAGCACCCCTACAAAATAATTACTGAAACTCCACCCGTCGAAACTAGCTTTCTATTGCTGGGAACCTTCCTCTGAAAAAGAGCTTGCCGTTGTTGACGCTTCCATTTTTCCCCATCTGTCTTAGCGTGCCGCTCTGCTGCCGGCTGTCGACCAATCAGTGATGGTAAATGATACCTCGTGCCAAACCCAGACCAATCACTGTTCCATTCACGCCCTCCTCCCCTTCCCTTCTGTTCTCTGTGTTGTGTGCCTTGTGTGTGATGAAGGTGCTACTGGCAAATGTAACGCAAGTAACTAGCTCGGGAAAACTGTAATAATATTACCATTTTCAGACGAGTAATGCCTTACACTACTAGTTACTGAAAAAAGTAATATTATTACAGTACGCGTTACACCCAACACTGCTTATTTGTGGTCATTTACAAATTTGCAACATTTTCTTTGTGTAGATGAGTTAAACAAAACCCAAAAGATAAAAAAGAGCTTTTGTTGTAGCCAGCCACTTGTGCAGTGCCAGTCCGAGAAAAAACAAAACAACAATTGTATATAAAGTATTAAAACGACTGTCTTTGAATGAATGTTTTGTGATAGTTTGGACTATGAGAGTTGACGTAGTTCTTTTCTCCATATGCTAAATTGTTCACACTCCTCTGTGTATGTCATGCTCTGGCAGACAAGGAACTTTTCCCAAACATAATCAGTACGGCAAAATGAGCAAGGTTCCTGTCTTAATTAGTTTAGACACACAAAATGTACATTTTTGTGCAGCATACTCATGCACTTGCACACAATGTAACATGTTGAAAAATACAATCAACACACACTTATGAGTTTATGCTATTGGCTCACACAATTGAGCTGAAATAAAAAGAGAGATGATGTACACGACTCAAAATAGTTATTTCAATCAGTTCTTTGTATTGTCTGGAGCAAAGGATCATAGATGAGGAATTTTGCAATAGAGTCTTGCAGTTTGAGCTGTGCTGAAAGGTGGTCGAAATGGTCCCTGGAAGCCAGAAGAGACTTTAGTGACATTTTCTTCATGTCTGGTTGCCATATTTTTTGCCACATGTTTCTGGGTGGAGAGCAGCGCAGGTTTCAACTAGGTGGAGGTGAAGGATTAGCTGTTGGCTACTCAAACATGTCATTTAACAGGCAATTGGAAGTGTTTCTATGAGGTAACCACATCTGTGAATCATTCACACAGAGCGAGAGAACATTGCTCTGTAATTTTGTGTACAAGATATATATATATATATATATATATATATATATATTAATTGTCTGAAAACATTATATTCACTTGACACTTAAGTGCATTCTCAAATTATTACAAGTATTTCCAGAGTTCTTATTTAAGTATGATAAAGGGTATTTTTTTGTTATTTAAAGGGTTAATTGTTTTTTTTCTTTCATACTTTTCAGTATCAAATGACTTATAAGTATACCTATAATCAGCATTTCTGTCTTTTTCCAGCATCTTATAGTGATTGCTTATTACTTTTTAACTTTTTAAATGAATTGTGAATCAATATCTCACTTGTCTGGTCTTCTGTAGCAGTTACGTATGATCACAAATATTTGATTTGCGCTGCTGCTTTTTGGAGACATGTTTGACATTGATTTGTTGTGTCTTTATTTCTTGTGACAGCTCTCTCTCTCGCTGCTGTATTAAACTGAAATTAATATTTAATATGCTCACTTCCCATACACAAGCACATAGTGCTTTCTCACTCTTTCTTGGTGACTGTAGGCCTGCAAATCCAGTCCTGTGATTTTGCTGCTGTTGCCAGACTCAAACAAGTTCCTCCTCATTCCAATGGTAAAGAACAACATTTTTACATATTTATTAATCTAAACCTGTTGTTTGCACAATTATCATCTAATTCTTGGTAATATTGATGTATATGCTGAAGCGCATAGTGAAGCTAGCGCATGATGAAGACATTCTTCTGTGAAACTCTGATGATATGAAATGGCAGAGGTTCTGTTTTGATGTCGGATGCCTTTATTGAGAGGATCTAAACCAATACTTGAGCACCAAAAATATGGAGAGTGGCTTTGACAGACAGTGAGAAAGAGGCTTATTGAAGAGCAGGAGGAATAAAGCAGAAATGGCATAAGGATTTCCACAATCCTGCAACAATCACTTCATCTTCTCAAGCTGCATTTGAGTTCAAAATTGAGTATAGAGTTATACACACTCAGATCTCTATAACCCTCTAATACACTGGCTTATTTAGTTTCCTCATTGTCATTAAGCATTATTGTTTTTAAGAGGAATAAAAACGTCCTTGATCTTTTGAGATAAAAGAGCTCGATGAACAATGAAAATATATACTGTAACTGTCAGAAGTGTTTTAGTGATGCTAAAAATCATTTCTCATTATTATCAATAATGAATACCTTCATTTAGGATTTTTTTTAAGGATGAATATAAAACTCATAAGAACATTTATTTGAAGTAGAAATCTTTTGTAACATTATAAATGTCTTTACTATCATATTTTCTGTACTTTCTGTACAAAATGTATATATATATATATTTTTTCAAAATCGTTGATAGTCGAACCTTGGATTCAAGAGGAACTATGGGGTTTTCATCCCAGTCGTGGAGCACTGGACCAGCTCTATACCCTCTCCAGGGTGCTGGAGGGTTCATGGGAGTTTGCCCAACCAATCCACATGTGCTTTGTGGATTTGGAGAAGGCATTTGACCGTGTCCCTTGTGGCATCCTCTGCTAAGGGTTTTCCGGTCCCTGTACGACCGGAACAGGAGCTTGGTTCACATTGCCAGCAGCAAGTCAGACTGGTTCCCAGTGCATGTTGGATTCTGGCAGGGCTGCCCTTTATCACAGGTCCTGTTCATTATTTTTATGGACAGGATTTCTAGGAGCAGCCAGGGGCCGGAGGGTGTCCGGTTTGGGGACCACATGATTTTGTCTCTGCTTTTTGCAGGTGATCTCCAAGATCTCCAGCACATCCAAGTCCGAGGCCATGGTTCTCAGATGGAAAATGGTGGTTTGTCCCCTTCAGGTTGGTGAAGAGCTCCTGCCTCAAGTGGAGGGGTTCAAGTAACTTGGGGTCTTTTTCCACAAGTGAGGGAAGGATGGAGCGAGAGATTGACAGGCGGATACGTGCAGTGTCTGCAGTGGCACAGTCGATGTACCGGTCTTTCGTGGTAAAGAAGGAGCTGAGCTGCAAGGCGAAGCTCTCGATTTACCGGTTAATCTACGTTCCTACTCTCACCTATGGTCATGAGCTCCCCGCAACCCGGCCCGGATAAGCAGCAGAAGAAGAAGAACAACAACAACATATCTTACCCTTTTTTATATTTGAGAAAGAGGGATAGAACTTAGTTCTACAGAAGAAAGGAAAAATAGCAATCTATGTACCTGCCACATAAAGTATGTGTTAAATGCTTTAAAAACACTCTGTACTTCTTACTCCATATCATTTATGAATTAAGGAAAGACATCCGTTGTCTGCCCAATATAATAACCACCATCTCTGGCACAGACATCCACCTGCCCTATCTCTCAACTCCTGATGGCTTACTGCCATGGCCAGACACAAACACACCTCCATCATTTAATACCATTTGTTATCAATAATTTGAAAACCCATAAACATCCATGCAGGCAAAAAACCAGCAGTGGTTTACAGGACAGCAGTGGTATCTGCTTCAAAAGATCTTTAGCCATGTCTGCATGAAGGTGTTGCAGGGTTAGGCTTTAATCAGTGTAAACTAAAAAGGCACAGACTTGACAGGAGTGAAGAGGAAAGGTTTTCAAACACAAAGACGTTTTGTTTGGCACTGTACATGAGAAATTAGCTCTCCCGTCTGCTTCACATACCTCTGATAGCAATGTTTTCCTCCTTTCCTCTGCAGCTCTGTTTTTTCAGGCAGGCATATAATAACATACATTCGGCAGGCCAGCTGAAGCCAGAGACTGAGCTGTGAGGTTGGAGCTTTGTCTTGGCTGGGATGTAATAAAGGCAGTTTATGAGTTAACCATGTTGGTGCACCATTATATTGTTCTGCAGCTATGTTGATTGTTTATATTAATAATATAGTGCAGATTAAATTTCTTATGTTTTTGAAAATCTGCTAATCATAAAGGGTAGGTTTCCACAAATCTTTGAGTAGAATGTTAGTAAGTTGTTATTCTCAAGTGCACATTTACCAAAATCCTCTTTAACTACGTAGCATGTAAAAGCATTAGCAAAACCTGCCAATATTAACAATAAAAACACATTTTAAGCTGGTTTATAAGAAAACAAGTGACCCATCTATTTCCTACGTTGCCCGTAAAGTGACTTGTTCGGTTTACTTAGTTTTGTCGTGGCCATGAAATAATAACTTGTGGGAACGTGATAATATGTCGTGGCCATGAGATATTAATTTGTGGGAACATCATATTAACTTGTGGGAACGTCATATCATGTTGTGGCCACAAGATAATTTTGTCGAGGTAACGACATCCTTATGTCGTGGCCTCGAGATGTGCTTAACCAGGCAACCACGTTGTCGTTCACGTTGCATGACGTCATCGAAGTATGTCCCAGAACGTGCATACTCTTTTGCTACACACTCAAAAGTATGTAATTTTTCCTCACAAAAAAAGTACATACTTTTAGGTCGTAGTATAAGTAGGCGAATTGGGACTCAGCGTGAGTTATATACTGACAGGACAACGAGGTAACAAGGAGCTAATCAATTATTATAGAAACTAACAAGAGAGAACAAGGGAACACAGAAATGATGGGGAATGATGACATTTCAAAATAAGAGTCCACAAAATCAAGACAGGGGAACATAGACTGGCATCCTCACCAAGGCTGCATTTATTTAATACAGTAAAAATTTTAATATTTTAAAATATTATTGCAATTTAAAATAACTTTTCTATTTTAATACATTGTAAAAAAAAAAAAACATTTTATTCCTTTGATGGAAAAGCTAAATTTTCAGCTGCCATTACTCCAGTCTTCCGTGTCACATGATCCTTCAGAAATCATTCTAATATGCTGGTTTGGTGCTCAAGAAAATTATTATTATTATAATTATTATTATTATGAAAACTGAAAACAGTTTTGCTGCTTAATTTTTAACTTTGTAAAATTTTTATGTAAGAATATGTACTGTATAGATGACAAATCAGAACAGAAAAATATATTGATATTCTAAATAAATTGATATTCTGTTTAGAGTTTTCTTTAACTGGGAAATCAAGTTATGTCAGTTTTTCCAGCTGTATCTGATTAACACATAGGTAATAGCAGAGCAATTTCTCGTCACTTACATTCATTCTCCGGTAACAGAAAACATATCTGACTAAATCTGAGGACAGAAGTGATGCAAACCGCTGCAACTATTGTACTCACATACTAAATAGAATATTATGCTGAGATTTTGTGTAATTTCTACTTTACTTAAAGTGAGATTTTCAATAAACTGGCATGCCTGTTTACTGACTTTGATTGTGTGTTCATTTCAGTAACCTTTTGAGTTGCTGAAGATATAAAAGGTCGAAACAGCAGTATGCAGATAATAACTTAATCTGCACAGTCATTTCAGACAAGCATATTTGCCCTCAAGTGAACCAGTGAATTCCTCTGCTTTTTGACTTTCTGTATCCATCAAACTGACTTAGAGCTGTGTATTACAGGTGAGAGTTAAAGGGTGAAGAAAATAAAGACATGACACAGAAAGAGAAAGTTACAAAGACAAAGCAGAAAGTCTTTGATCTGCTGAGCAGTAGAGATACCATGTGGGTGACCTCGTTTCAGGAGAAGGTGGCAAACATAGGACTCTGAAGTGTGGTGTGTTTATTCTTGGTCTCAAAAGAAACACTTTTGTGGGTGACACTAGCCTTTCGAGAGGCTCATGGGAATATACATACAGTAAGCACTGAGTGTGGAGTCATTATGACATTATGACACACACACCCACACTTAACGTCTGTGTATACTCAGCATGGTGGGCTTTAATCCACAAATTTGCCAATTCTCCCCTACATGTTTGCATTGAAACACATTTAATCTAAAACACCATTCACACCACAGTGCTGGACAAATATAAATCTGCACCATACATATACATATACATATACATATACATATACGACTGGAATAATTTACAGAAATCCTCAATCAAGACTTTCATCTCTTCTTGTTCTTCTCTACTCTGCCTTTTTTCTCTCATCTCCTCTTATATCCCGTGTCATCTGTACCTGCCACCTCTTGTACTTTATATCTCTTCTCTTCTCTTCTCTTCTCTTCTCTTCTCTTCTCTTCTCTTCTCTTCTCTTCTCTTCTCTTCTCTTCTCTTCTCTTCTCTTCTAAAAAGCCAGTTAGAGCTGAAAGTAAATGATGATGCCTATTATCTAAAGCAACAATTCATAACTGTCATATAGCACAATTTAATCTTTATATCCACCACACAACAACAGTTCCAGGAACCATCAAGCATTCTCTCACAGGCATCTGCCAAAAAACTCTGAGATTCACAGAAACAATCACTAGCACATCTTATCAAATTGTGGTTACTGATGACAGTAGGGACACAGTCATGCAGAGAATGATACCACAGTACCCAGTGTGCCACATGGAATCTTTTCAACTCTTTGATATCTATTTCAAAGTACACATCGTGAGAACTCCAGTATTGTGAAAAACTGTTGACTTTCATCTTGGTTTTCATGTGACACAAGTGTCTTTCCTGTCTCACTATCATACAAAAAAAAACCAGTTTGTGAGAGCCCTTGTTTCATGACGAGGACTGTACATCATCTCACATAAAACAATCAAAATATATATTTTATGCATTGCCTTGCTGTGTGTAATGCATGGTGTAAATATTGAAGCTAAAGTTATGTAATTATAAAACAGATAGACCCTTGCCACAAATTTTCTGTTGGATGAGCTATGTTTGGACAGTTAAAACATTATTTGGCAACCATAAACAACAACAATTTATATTACAGTTTTTCTGAAATGCTAAAACACATTTCTAATTTCACATCACTTAATTTCTCAGAACCCTAAACAAATCCAAATACTCAAACTAACTTTATATGTGGACTTTATCCACATCACAAGTAATGTCTTTTTTACTAGACAAAGAGAAAAACCCCTCTGGTCTGACAGATCCAGCCTTGATAACTCTCTCTAAACTTTGCTCTTTCGCTCCTCATCCTCTTCCTCCTCATCCTCCACTTCTCTTCCTCCTCTTCTTCTCAGACTGTTTCCATCTATTGTTCGTATCATCATTCAGTCACCTGTGTCACTTGAGCACTCTGAACTGATGGCTCATATTTTGTACAGTTGGTTTGATCACATCATTAGAAACAAGTGTGAACAATTGTGAATCGTTGTGTGTAAACGATGACAACTGTGCTTTAGCTGTCTTTAATATTTTGCAGCTCAAATGCATCATGGTGTGATAAATAATTAAAGGAATGAGAATGTGTTTAGAGTTCAGCAAAAACTCTAAAAAAAAAAAAAAGTTTTGAAATTGGGGTTTGGTGTTTTAGAATCCAGAAAAAACTGTAACATTTGTCTCTCTGAACCTTTCTTAATCTAATCATAATTTTCTGTATTTGCAAAAATAGGGTAATTTCTCATAATTTACTTATCCTTAGCTGTTCAAAACCTGTATGTATTTCTTTCTTCTGTTGAACACCTAAAAAGGTATTTAGAAGAATCTTGGTGGGGGGACCAAAATCTTGTCTATTAGGATATACCTGATTCTTTCCAAATGTAGTGTACCTGTCACCTCTCCATAATTTAAGAGTTGGAACTTCTTTTTACTTCCAAAACAGAAGGATACGTTTTTTTTGGCAGAGATCAACTCAAATGAAACAAACTGTTGTTGTACCCATGTAAGTGTCAAAAATTATTTGGAAACTCCAAATATAATCAATATAGGACCTGGATCAATATGAATGTCCAATTTATCTGAAAAATAAAATAAAATAAAATAATAATAATAATAAATTTAATATTTTGTTCCAGAAACTCTGTAATTTGGGACAAATGACATAGCAATGAAACAGGCTGGCATCTATAAACTGACATAATGAAGCCTATGAATCACTTTAAACTGAATGAGACAATGTCTTGCATTAATGGAACATCTGTGGACCAGTTCAAGACTTTGTTCTCAAATTCCACTAGGAATTTCTACTGCAAGTTCTTCTTCCCAGGCAGATTTAATGTTCTCCACAGATGGACGTTTCACATGTTCCAAACCCTTGTAGAGCAAGGCTAAGACATCTTTCCAGAAATGTGTCCAGATGCATGGGTGTAGCTGTGACATAATTAGAAATGTTAGACTTCACAAAGTCTCTTATTTTGAAGGTACATAAAGAAGTGATTATAATAAATACTGTATTTCTCACACAGTTGCTAAAAGGAAGCAAGAGTTCCATTTACATATAAATCCCCTATGTTTCTTAACCCTAAATTTTACACATTCTAACATTCTAACAATCTAACATTGAAGGGCAAAAAAAGGGGATAGCTGAGACAGAGAGCAAAAACGACATTTGGGTGAATTTGAAAATTAACTTTCTATTTTTATTTTTATGAATAACTTGGTTATGATTATAAAGTAAACTAGCTATACCTTTGGGTGATAAAGGTATTGCATTAATAGTATATGTGAGATATTCCTCCTGTTTTGACACCAACCAAATCTTCCCCACCAGAGTCAAATCTATCCATGACGTCAAGGACCTCAGGTTTGCAGCCCAATAATAATAAAGAAAATTATGTAGGACGAGCCCTCCCTGTATTTTGCGTTTACACAGGTGGAGTTTAGAAATCCTATGGGAACCAGGATAGAGTCCAGTTTTTTTTTTTTATATTTGGGCATAAATGCAAGAATGTTCTGCACAATATACAAAAATATCATTTTAATTGCGTTAACCCTACCCACAAGAGGAATAGGAAGCATTCTCCAGAAATTGATCATGGATTTAAGTTTAGACCACTGAAAATTGGCCTTAACTAAGTTGGAAAACTTTTTTGTCACCTCAATTCATACATCCCATTTTTAAAAACATCTTGGATCTCAACTACTGATGCTGTGTTTCATTCTGGTGTGACTTTCCTTGTGACAGTACAGGTCCTTACCTCACATTTATTTAGGTGATCAGGAAACCTTTTAAGGCCAATTCGCACTGCACAGATAGAAGCAGACAAACAGCAACAGACCCATTCACCCCGTTGGCGTCTGTTGGCACTTATTTTCACTGATTGAACATGCTTAATTGGCATTGTCAGATCTTGGAATGTCTGAGAAGTGCAGTGCATTTTTCGGTGCAGTGTGAATTGGCCTTTAGAAACAATTATCAATTTAGTTGCAAAGAATAACTAATTCATATATTTATTGTATTTATTTTATTTATTTATTTATTTTTGGTACTTTAGTTATTCTTTTCTGCATACAACATTGAGTTGAGAAATTAGATTTCATTTACCATTACTTTGCGAATCTTCAATGCATGAACTGCTTGTTTACCTTGAAGTCTCTGAAGTGCCGGCTAAATGTTTAAATGTAATGTCAACTGTAGCACAGAATGTGCTAGTTTGAGGATTTCCTAAAAATGTTTCCCCTTCACCACACTACCTAAGGGAGACTTTCCTTATAAAAGAGCTGAATTCACATTACAAAGGCTTCATTGAAATGTGATTACGACCATCGCCTGCAGTGCTCCGGCTAAGACATCATTATCATTCTTTCTCTATTGATCTTCCTTCTCATTTCTGCACGTACCCTCAGGTCCCACGCATGTGTTTGTGTGTGTGTATACAACTTTAATTAAAATACCATGCCAATGCATCAAATCATCTAGAATTCTAATGCCTCAAAATGTTCTTTGGATTGAGAGACTTGCTAATATATATAATATTTTTGTATTGCCTGTCACTCAGGTGCACAGCTAGACTGAAGTATATAATAAACAATATCTAATTCTTCATACAGTAAATACATACAGGTCCACAGCCTCTTTCAGCTTCTCTTGATGGAGAGCATGAAAACAGATTATGATCTTTAGTGTGTCTCATAAACACTTTGTCTAACCGGGCATATTTTTCCCACCGAATGTCAGTATTGCTGAAGTTTCTTCTTTCACAGCACTATGTGAACATTTCCATCCATGTCATCTGAATGCAGCTGTCAGGCACTGTGCTATCAGCATATCACTGTAGCTGATGAACTTTGGTAAATTATTATTATTACAGTAATTGGTGTTTTGTGAATACAGTTGTTATTTTGACATTGGCATGACAGGCTGCCCAACAGGAAGCAGGATTAATCTCCCACGCGTGTCTCTCGCTTTACCACTCTCCTTTTCATGTGTGACATTTCCTTGAATCTCTAGCCTCCACACTGACATCGCCTCCCTCTGTGTCTTGTGCTCATCTGCAGACATGAGCAACATGCTCACGTGCCCTCTTCCTTTTCCTCCCTCTACCTTCCTCTCTTTCTGTATCTTCTCCTTAAGTTTGACTTTTTCTTTCATTTTTTCCCTCATACCCACTTTCTGTGCCTTCATTTCACTTTTTTTTAATCTTTGGTTTTCTTTATTTCCTCTCTAATTCCCTAGTCCTCATATATATTTTCATTTCCCATTCCCTTTCTCTGCTCTGGCCTTTTTATTATTTTTTTCTATTTCTTTCCATATTCTTTCATTTCTCTTATTCCCTGTTCTTTTTACTCTTTTCCTTCTCTCTAGCAGTTGTGTGAGAGTGAATGCACTGTGAAAAAATATGTTTCAAAGGAGTATATAAATCAAAGATTAATGGTGCACATTTTAGGTATGTTACATTTTTAGGTATGTTACATACCTGTACTCTTTTAGTGTGTTTTTGCCCCTGTGGCCCAGTTTCTGTCTTTCGTATTTGGTTTGATTAGTTCCCAGGTGTGTCTATTCCATTCCCCATGTGTTCCATGTCCCTGTTAATTTAGTCATGCCATCCACCTGTGTTTCCCCAATTATCCTTTGTACATAAGCCTTCTGTTCTGTTTTGTCGGGTCTACTCACTTGCTATTTACGTGTGTCTACCTCTGTGCTCCACGTGTTGGATATATTAAAAGCCTTATTTCATTTATCCTCTGCTCCGTGTTTCTTCCGGCAGCGTAAACCGTAACAGAAGACCCGACCCAAAAAAGAGAATATAAAACTGCGTGTTTTTCCCTCCGTTTTGTTTTCGTTTTTTCACATTCTTTTCTTTTCGTAGTGTCGATGGATCCCCTCTATAGCCCCGAATTCCTCCTCCTCCTGCTGGAGCAGGAAGGACGTTCTCTCGAGGACCATACCAGACGGTTTTTCTGTTAGTTAATGCCACCAGCTACCCGGACTACGCGCTCTGCACCTTCTATAACACCAGCCTGAACTACAAGTGCAGAGCGTTGTTGCCCGAAGATGGTCCTCGGGAGGAATTCTGCGCATTCGTGGAGTGAACTCTGGCGAGAAATGGCTCACCTCTCACCGTCTGCCCCATAGAGGATCTCGCCAGTCCCACTCCCGACCCAGAGACCAGCCAGCCACCATCCTGCCACACGGAGCCAGAGCCCACCGCAGCCGCAGAGCCCGAGCCATCCAGTGACATGGAGCAGGATCTCGAGAGCGCGACTGACCAGGTGTGTGAGCCGGCAACACCATGCATGGTGGGAGTCCTAGTGGAGATCGAGGGCGTTGCTCCATTTCCGCTGGTTCCGCCCAGCCCTGAGTTTACTGTTTTTCCGCTGGTTCCGTCCAGCCCTGATCCCCCTGTGTACCCTCTCAGTCTCCCACTCCTACCTCCTCCAGTCATTTCCTCTGCTCCATTTCCGCTGGTTCCATCCAGCCATGAATTTTCTGTTTCTGCGCTGGTTCCGCCCAGCCATGAATTTTCTGTTTCTCCGCTGGTTCCGCCCAGCCATGAATTTTCTGTTTCTCCGCTGGTTCCGCCCAGCCCTGAATTTTCTGTTTCTCCGCTGGTTCTGCCCAGCTCTGAATCTTCTGTGTCTCCGCTGGTTCCGCCCAGCTCTGAATCTTCTGTGTCTCCTGTGTTCCCTCCCGGCCTCCCTCTCCCACCTCCTCCTGGACCTGCCAGTCCCTCTGCTCCACTTCCGCTGGTTCCGTCCAGCCCTGATCCTCTTGTCTTTCCTCCCATCGTTCCTCTCTCTCCTCCTCCTCCTAGACCAGCCAGTTCTTCGTAATCCCTGCTGGTGCCATTCAGTCCCGCAGCTCACCCTCAGTCCGCGCCATCTGGGTGCGATGGTTCGCCACTGGACTGCCAGTCTCCAGCTCCGCCTTGGTGCGTTAAGGCCCTGTCTCCGCCTCCGAGCCCTGGACTCCTCCTCGGTCCTTCGACCCAGCTGCTCCGCCTTGGCTCTTAGCTCCCTCATCTCCACCATGTCCTGGCATCCCACCTGCTCCACCGGGCTCCCTCGTCCCTCCGGCTCCACCTTGGTCAGTCGTCGACCATCCGCCACCTCGGGACTCCATTCCTCTGGTTTCACCTCGCCACTCAATCCCTCTGGCTCTGTCAGGCTCCTCCTTCCCTCTGGTTCCACCTCCATCCTCAGTCGCTCCGGGTCCACAGCGGTCTTCCAGGACCCCGCCTCCGCCTCGGTCACCTGAGCCTTCTGCTCCACCTAGGCCCTCCGGATCCTCGACGTCACCCTGGCTCTGCAGCTGTGCTGCTCCATCCTGGGCTCCTCACCGAACGGTGCAGTCTCCGCCTGTCGGCCCCCTGGTGTCGTCGGCCCCTTCACCATGGCTCCTCCTGCCTTCGACTCCACCATGGATCTCTGTCCTGGCTGGTCTCTGGTGTACCATCTGGCTCCTCCTGCTCCTGTCCCCTCCCTGGCTCCTCCCTCCATCTCCTCCCTGGCTCCTGGCTCCTTCCTCCGTGGTCCCTGTCTGCTGGCCCCCTCCTGGGAGTCTGTCCTCCACCGGAACCTCCTCCCAAGTTCCCACCCAAGTTGTTTCTATGGTGCGAGGAAGCACCTGCCGGGAGGGGGGAGTACTGTTACATACCTGGACTCTTTTAGTGTGTTTTTGCCCCTGTGACACAGTTTCTGTCTTCCGTATTTGGTTTGATTAGTTCCCAGGTGTGTCTATTCCATTCCCCATGTGTTCCATGTCCCTGTTAATTTAGTCATGCCATCCACCTGTGTTTCCCCAATTATCCTTTGTACATAAGCCTTGTCCTTTCTGTTCTGTTTTGTCGGGTCTACTCACTTGCTATTTACGTGTGTCTACCTCTGTGCTCCACGTGTTGGATATATTAAAAGCCTTATTTCATTTATCCTCTGCTCCATGTTTCTTCCGGCAGCGTAAACCGTAACACTGCAATAAGGTTCCATTAGGTGTTAACTAACGGTGAGCAATAGTCTTTATTTGTTACAGTATTTGTTAATCTTTGCAGACAATAGCTAATGAAAATACAACCGTCAATTTTTTTGTAAATATCTATGAAGGGGATGGCCATTGACACCTGAAAGATAATGTACATTTTTAATTATCTTTTGTCAGATGTGACTTTGCCTTTTATTTTCAGTCATCTCGGTGTCGGTGAGATAGAGTGAACCAAATGGTCCAAACTATTCAAAAACTGGGACCGTGTTCCTCAGGACTTTACTGTACTTATGTATTATAAGGAAGCCACCAGAGGTCTCAATGGGCTTTGGTGTCCACCACACTGCTGAGGCTCAGTGGTCGTCAACACCAAAGACTTGATGATGATGCGTCACATCTCCTTTAAACTTTTCCTGGAAGGATTCTGAAGAGGGGAATCGTCCGCTGTGTATTCATGGTTCTTGGCTACAGGATGTTTAATCACTTTGTTCTTTCTTTCCCTTCAGCATTGCCCCGACACTCAGTTATAGCAGAATGCATAGAAAAGTTCTGCTTCTTTGTCTTGCAGTCAGCTGATTTTGGGGTTCATTTCTAGAGCTCCTGAGACATTTCCTCTTGCATTTCTTCTCACTGTCAATATCCCATGGTCTATCAGAGACACTCAGTTTAGGGGCGTTTGTTCCAAGCTTGAAGTAGGTTTGGGTGCTCACTGAGAGGCTCAGGCGCAGTAAAGCTCTTTGAGAGTTCTTATAGGACCCATGGTGAGACTCCATTGATGGAGTATTATTTGCCACAATTTTATGATCCATTTTTTGAAGAATGAAGATTCAGTATTGCCAACTGAGAGAGCTATCCATGACACCAATCACACTTACTATTTTCTTCGCATTTCAATTCTAGTTTGACCTGCAAAGTAATACAATATTGGAATTCCTAACTTCTGGGATGTCATAGACCTGCTGCTAAGTGTTTTACCAGTGCCAATAGTCAGACAATCTCAATACAAGTTTCTGACAACTACTTGAGACATAGAGTCAGAGGGAAGCATATATACACTTGTTATTACGGTACTGTACGTCCTGAGACAGAAAACATGAATAAGCAGGTGACCCACACCAATTGTTTTAGCTCTGGATGTAGGCTGTTAGAAGCATAAACACTACTGATGAGTGGAATGTGGTAGAGTAAATGTTTGTTTTCTTTCAGTATGGGTTAGAGAACAAGATAAATGTGTTGGAGAAAGTCTGAAATGAGAAGTGAGACCTTTTACCAATTTGTACAGTCTATGAAGAGCTTCTCAGACATCCTGAGATCATCACTATGTATTTGTATAAAAGCACATATCTTTTATTGCACACACAGATATAAACATGAGCATGGAGAGAGAGGCTTGTTTGTAATGTGATGCATTTACAAACTGTTCTGTCACTTCTATGCTTTAATACACACATGTATGACAATTGCACAGAGACCCATACTTCAGATAATGTCATCTTCACTTGAAGGACCTTGTAAGTTCTGCCTTTTTCCAGGTTTGCAGGTCAGTTCCAAGAGGTATTGTGTGATTGTCTTGAGCTTCTTTTAACACAAAAAAAATGTATACAAGCATACACTATTAATTCTTCTCTGTGATTAATACCCAATAAGCAACTCTGCAATGCAGTTTGTCAAAATGTCACTCTGGTACAGCATATTTGCTGAACTCCATTACTTTACAAATGGCTAAACTTTTAGTGTAAAACAAAAGGTTATATATATAAAATGTTATATATTCAGTTCATTGAGCCATAAAAACGGGATGCAGAATTGCAGTATGAAACTGAATTTAGGAATTATTCAAATTATAGAATAAGTATCATTTTAACTAGAAAGGGCAGGTTTGTCAAGGCGACTTTAAAGATTAATATGATAAAGCTTTTTCTGAAAGTTTTATAAACCTGACAGATATACACCCAGAAAGATTAAGAGACAAATAAATACATTTGAATGTTATTTATGTATATTTCTTCATATTTAACCAGCATGGAAGAATAGTACACGTCCCAGAATGCATTACCTCCGTTGAATTTGTTAAATTCCTCATATAAAACACATAATAATGATGTGTTTGATAATATCTAAAGAGTTCTGAGGCATTGGCAAAATCCTCCAAACTATGTGACCGCTCTGGATAAGAGCGTCATTCGCCCAAGGCCTGTATTAAGCCCATGGACTTCCTCTGGTAAGGAAGCCATGGTTTATTCCTTTTGTGGAAACTCCAATGACAGGCTTTCGGATTGCCTTCAGTGTTCCTTAATTACATTATCTTGCTCCCTGAAGCGTTCCCTCAGTGTCGTCTCAGTCCAGCTCTTAGCTAAAGATGCCAGTCAGTGGTTGTGTGTTGCCATCTTCACACATGGCCAGACAAGATACTTTGTTTTTCGTACAAGGTTTTGTTTGTTGAGGGCTTAGCTGGCGGATGGCAGGAGGTAATGCCATGCCATGCTGCGGCATGCTAATTACCGCTAAACTTGGTAAACCCAACACCCTGGACAGAGGATGTGTCAAAGCATGGCACGAAGCCTAAACCCTTCGTTCTCTGTATGTCTCCCTCTTATCTTCTCTTCTCTTCTCTATTCATTCAGAACTAGCTAACCGGGGATTTCACACTTTAATCACCTCTCATCTAACACACCACAGAGCACTGGTAATCACCATCTGCAGTTGAGTGATCCCATAGTGATGAGATTTGAGGTACATCAAAGTACCATGCTGGAAAGGAAATCCCTCACAATGATGACCATAAGTTTTCTACCTCAAGAACACAATATGAAAGCAGCGAATACGTTGAAGACAGACAGCGAAAAGCTCGTAAGTACCATCTTTCGCGAATGAGCCTTTAAGAACATCATTTTGCTCATTGAATTCTGATATAGAAACAGAGAGAGGGGGAGGAGGAGAGAGACGAGCAACAAACAGAGTTGTTGTGAAATGGGTGGAAAAATGGATCAGAAGTGAAGCTGTGAAAAAATGCCCATGGAAGGAAATGAGAAATTGAGTCATTGTGCTCAAAACCAATCACTGGCCTCGTTCTGAAACAAATACACACGTGTAGCACCCCACTACATTAACATATGTTTTTGGAACGAGCACAACATCTTTACGTGTTTCCATATGGATATGGCAGCTGTGTGGATGAAGAAATGATTAGAAATTGAGAAAGGCACTTGAAAAGAATACCTGTCAGGTACAGAAGCTCATGTTTGTTTTGAAACAGAGCTATTTCTGAACATAAATACATTATGGACTGAATGTCATGGGTAGGGCTTGCTTTGAAATGCAAATGAAAATGCTTTATTTACAAGTAGCTCTGAGAGGGCATTTGAAGACATGATTGCTTACAACCAGTTTAGAATGATTTCAGCATCCATGGCTGGATGAATAAATAAATTAATATGTACTGCACCAGTCATTATTGCAAATACGACCCCAAGAAATAGGTGTTTGTAATAACTGTCCAAAAAATACACCACATTACAGCCATATATATTGTTATTTCGCTAATTTTTTTTTATGAGATACTACCATTCAGAAGTTTGTGGTCAGTATTAAAAAAAAAAAAAAAAAGTCTCTTATGCTCATCAATGCTGCAATGACTTAATCAAAAAAAGTATTATTTCATTTGAAAGAAAAAAAAAAAAACATACCTAGTTTTTGGTCATTTAAAATGATGTGATATAATTCAAATTACAATAACTGTCATATTTGTATACGCACTTAAGTTGACAAACACTATAAAGCTGTGTTCTAATATTTCTAACCAGGCACTGAGTGTGTCCTACTTCAAATTCTTTTTTTTCTTTTTCTTTTTTGTCACATGCATGCACCAAATAAAAAATAAAATTAAAAAAAATGGATGTGAAATATTTATTATTATCACTGTTTGTAGAGAAAAAGGCTTGAAAAAAGGTCTGCTTATTTGCCTGGCAAATATTCATTTTATCAGTCATTATGTAAATAATTGCAGAACAACACATTTGATCAAAATAATCGTCTACTTCAGACAAATGTGTAATTAAATTAATATCTGAATATTTCACATATTTCACAATAAAAAGAAAATGAGTATTTATTTTCAAGCATTGAGCCAATAGAGCGTCATATAGAAAACAGAAAAAGTACCGAATTATGTGAAAATATGTGATATGGATGTGTATTCAGAGCAGTAATTCATACCCTGATCTATGAGCTGGAAAGTGTGTGTAATGGATCACTCTGTTATCTGCAGTGGGCCTGTGGATTGATTTGTTTTAGGAGAATGGAGAGACATTTAGCTGGGGAAGAGCCAGTGTGTGCTGCTGAGGACTGATGTCTCCAGTGTCACTGCTGGACCGTTACCCCTCTCAGACGCCCCTCGACTGCCTGGCATCACACAGCCAATTCAATCCCAGGCCTCAATATATATAGGAGGGATAACTGGGATAAACTCCAAATTACAACCTTCTGTAAGAAAAGCATGGCTCTGTTTCAATTTCCAGAGAAGCCCAGAGCATATAATGAGACCAGCTCTAAATGAGCCTTTGAGGAAAGTGCTATTGATGCATTATGGTAATGCATTTTTCTTCTGGTCCTCACAATTTGTTTCCAAAAAGAAGTTCAGAGATTCTTGCAGTGAAAGACAGTGCTAGTTTTTGCAGATTCAGAGGGGAAAAAATGACCCACACAAAGACCTTAACATATACAGTACATTGACCCCCAAAATATTTTTGAACACTTAATGAATATCTTTGCTTTATATACCAAATATGTGGTAAGTGCAATTTATATGAAAAAAAAACAACACTGGCACAAACACATTACAAGTAAGACATTTCAGAAAATAAGTAAAATATAAGTAGAGAATAGAATGACATCTTATGCTTTTAAATTAGTAAAGCTCAGTCGGATAGAAGTTCTTCAGTATATTAATGTATCGAAAGTAGTTTTGGGACACAAAGATGGAACTAAGTTCAGATTTTCTAGAGAAAGTGAATGTAATGGTTTTGTGAGTCACTTGAAAGTTTAAATATTTAGGTTTGTACAATTAAATTTGAATAATTGATATTTATAGTTGTGCTATAATGTGCTATGGATTTCAGGAAATGTGTTTAAGGAACTGAGAAAAACTTTATTATCCTAAAGTATAGTCTTACTTAAAGTCATTACCTCCTGGTAAGAGCATCTCCAAACACAGGTCTGGCTCCAGTTTCTTAGTGCATATTAATGACATCTGTAGGCGTCTGGCCATTCTGCCAAGACCTCACAGCACTTACAGTACAGGAAGTTCCTTATAAAGGATAACTAATGGCTTTCATTCACTAACAGTGTGAACATGCATTTGTGGAGTGAGACCTATGTGTGAACATTTCTACACAGAAAGCATGATTCATCAATAAGTAAAAATTGGGTAACACTTTAGAATAAGGTTCCATTAGTTAATGTTAGTTAACTACTTTCGTTAACATGAACTAAGCAAAATGTTCTGTTTTACACAATCCATTACATGCCTTCTGTGATCTGATTGTTTATTAATCTTTTTTTGTAGATAAAAAAAACTGCCATGTTTTTCTTTGAGTACAAGCTCCACATAAACGTCTGATGATTCAAATATGATACATGCAATTTGTATTTCACATATTGTCTAAAGTTTCAATAAACTCCTGTAAAAATACTTTTTCTGACTATTATTTCATGTCAAACTGCAAACTACATTAAAGCAACTAAAATCACAAATATATATTTATATATACTGAACAAAATTATAAATGCAACACTTGTTTTTGCCCCCATTTTTAATGAGCTGAACTCAAAGTTCTAAGACTTTTTCTATGTACACAAAAGGCCTTTTTCTCTCAAATATTGTTCACAAATCTGTCTAAATCTGTGTTAGTGAGCACTTCTCCTTTGCCGAGATAATCCATCCACCTCACAGGTGTGGCATATCAAGATGCTGATTAGACAGCATGATTATTAGGCTGGTCACAATAAACAGCTCTTAAAGGTATGTTGTTTGTTGTTGTCTCATACTTATAGATATGATGTTGTTTTTACATGCTACTGCTTCTGTTAGCTTTTAATATACGGTTTTATTCAGATTAAAGCTTTATTACAGCACAGCAACCGTATGTGCCTCCAGGTATAACACTTCTCATTGCTTTCTGAAAATAAGTGTATAAATGGATGGATTTACTTGCACCCCTAGTTTTCTCTTCCTCTTCACTAAAGCAGCAGAACATGGCCACGCCTCCTTTGTTGCTTGTTCCCGGGGGCGGGGTTTATCTGGGTTCGTGACATAACAGACCCAGGAAGAAGCTTGTTGTAGTCCCTTACCAGCCATATTTGTAGGCATTAAACTCCCAAAATTTTAAAAGATGATATCTCTGTTTGCACTGAACTTTAAGCGCTGCAACTTTGCAGATATTGTTTATGCTCAAACAGCAACATTACAAACGAACTAATGTTAAAAAAAGTGAAATCCCAATTAACCACTCCTTTAATCAATTTGTTAAAAACACTGATTCATTCAGAACTACTGTGTATTGACCAGAAACGTGCAATGGTGTGTTCTGCCATGGTTTTGTTAGAGTCTATTTTTATTGGTGGGCAACAACAGACAAAGTGACAATACTGGGCATGAAATTGAAGTTAATGAATATATTGTTGTTTACTGGACAGTTGTAGAATAGAATTTTGACATTTGCAGTTGACTACAGTCATATCGGCTCTTGTCATATTGCTTAAATACACAGAACAAAAATGTCATAAATCTCAGTAACCCTTTTCATTTTACTGTTTTTTGTTTCATTTTCTTTTTTGCAGTGAAACCCATTGTTTTCTTTCCTCTCTCACGTTGTCCTCTGCTCTCTGCACCCACTTGTTTTATTGATCGATTGGCTTAGAATGACTGAAAGTAAATCGATTCGGGCCTTTATAAAATTTGGAGGGCTGCCCAGGAAGGACATTTAAATGTTTTACAAGGCCATGTAACAGCTAACAGCAACATGTCCTCTCATGGACCTTTTTGCAGTATTTTCTGGGCTGGTGCTATAGCTATGCCTCTGGGGAATTATAAGACCTCGTGTCGCATAGGGTATATTTAGTATCCTTCGCAACAGTGTTGAGTATATCCAAATCCTCTTCGAAGTGCAATAGCTTGTTACATTTTAATGTGGTTTTCAAGCTGCAACTCCAGGAGCAGTGAACTTAGCTCATGTCTAGCCAATGTTATGTGACAGTTTGTGCACACAGAGTAAATTATTCTGGGAAGGAATGCAACTAAATTAGTAAGTGTCTGAGTACTGGGATGTTTGAGAGCAGCAGGTAGAGCTCTGCACTTTAAGGCTTTCTTTTTCCTTTACATGCATGCGCACATGTATGCACACAGATAAATGTGCAAAGGCGCATGATCATGCTCAGATAAGAATGAGAACATGAACATGCTGATAACATACGTAGATAATGCGGGTTACTAAAACCACAAGCTGTAACCATATGAATCAAATGGGGAACTGGCCTTAAGATAGACGACCTTGAACTTATCTGGTTTTAAACATGTTTTCATGGTCATATAAAAAGATTGATTTAGATGACCTTTGCTTTTGTTTAGGGCACATGCTTTTTTCACATCCTGTCACATACAAAGCAAAACCGTGAAAGGCTAAGCATTAAGTGATATTGTCCCATTATGAAAATATATGCAAAGTCACAATTACGAGAAATAAATCATCTTGACAAGATGTCAGAAAATTATGAGACATAAATACAAGTTTCGAATAATTTTGATAAGATATAGCCACATTCTCAGAAATATGAAGTCACACACAGATTTATTAAATATAAAGTAGTCTAAATTATAAATGAAAGTTGTATTTTAAAGATATAGTCACATTTTAAATCAAACTGCGAAACATATGATAAATCTGTACCATTATATTGTCACATTTTCAGATATAAAGTCACATTATAATATAAAAAAAATAATAAAGTTACATTTGTGTAATATAAAGTCAAAATTATGATTATGAAAGTTGTATTTACAAGATTTTGTGAGATGAAAAACAACTTTCTCATACTTTTTTTGATTGATGGATGGTGCATTTCTGCACATGCAGATTCCATGTAGGCCACCTGATGACTACTAAACTATGAAAGCCTTCATAGATGCTGTATGACTTATCAAAGTAAGTTTGCTTACAGGAAAAAAATCATGCATGGACCAGTTAGCAAAGGGCAGACAATTTTCATTCTAGAATGTATCGTTCACTTACATTAACATTAAATGAAGCATTTCACTGTTCTTATTGTATTGTGTAATGTGGCTAGACAGATTCTTTAAAATTTTCCTAAAAGACACTAAGACAGATTTTTTTTAAAGAGCTCAATCTTGGATTAAAGTAGGTCTTGATATTCATAGCTTATTCAGAGCTCTTTTAAAAACATTACTTATGCACAGTTGTGTTACTCTTTTGCCAAAGAATTATTCAGGCTGCTTGAATATTATGCTACAAGCTCCAGAAGAGGGCATCAAGCTCTGCTGGAATGTCATGCTCATAATTTTGTCGGGTCTTATGACTGCATGGCACATTTAAGTCTTCTCATAAAACATACTCTGGTGCTATCAGGTGACCCGCTGTTATTGAATCTGAACAATATTAAACTTAATTAAGGTTAATCTTGTTTGATGAGTTCATAGATGTACAGTAATAAGATCAGCTTCTGAAATGTGAATCACATTTTTCAGGGCAAAACTGTGACACTTGTATGGTCTTCAAGAGTCATGAAATTAGCATAGTTAAAAATGAATTTGACGCTCACCGGCTGTTATCCCATTAGTGGAAATGAAGAGTTGAATGAGATGTGTATTTGGGACAGTGTTCAGGAATGCAAAATCTCTAACGATGCAGTTGAGGAGAGATTTAAATCAGATGAACAGCACTTAGATTTAGTGATGGGAATCATTGCTATAAATGTAAACCTTGTTATTCATAATGCAACCTGATAGTGTCACCACCTTGCACAGCCACTCCATAACACAAAAGTCATTCACTAAATATTGAAATGGTGTCATCATTTACCTATGATCTTTCTGCATGACTTGCTTTCTTTTACAGAATGCAAAAGGACATATTTTGTATAATGACCTGGTCAACTTTTATGGTCAAAACACCTTAAAAGATTCATAAAAGTGGTTCATATGACTCATCTGCTAAATTCCTAAAATAAAGTCTTTTGAGGTCATATGATGACTTTGCATGATTCACTGATAATCTGACTCTCCAGCAGAACTGCAGATTGTTGAGTTCTGGTTCAGTCTGAACGATTCTTTCAGTCTGGTTTCGTTAACTGAATCACTGAAATGAATTAATTGAAGAATCTATTTGTTTGATTCGACACATTTTAAGCTGAAGCACTAAAATGACTAACTGGAACAAAACGAAAATGTTATTACCTTGACAAAATGATCTCGTGGCCACGACATAATATCACATTCCCACGAGTTAATATGACCTTCCCACAAATTAATATCTCGTGGCCATGACATATTATCATGTTCCTATGAGTTTTTATGTCGTGGCCATGACAAAACTATGTGAACCGACCATGTCATGTTCTGGGCACCATGATTTAACACCATTTGCTCAAGTCGAGTTTTTCAAAGGCGAAGTTCAGAGAACCCTGGGGTAGGATTGCTGTGCTTGCACATGCACTCAGAACATTAATTTCAATAACTTCAGATGTCTAGTGAATATCGGATTTTAAAATAAGATGCTTTGGCCCGGTTTCACAGACAGGGCTTAGCTTAAGCCAGGACTAGGCCTTAAATTAAGATGTTTAAATAACTTTGATAAAAATGCCTTAGAAGAAAACGTCATGTGTGCATCTTGTGACAGAACAATGGAACTGACATGTTTTAAGATATGTCAGAGCAAGATATTTTCAGTTGAGACAGCTCAAACATGCATTTTAATGTGGGACTAGCCTTAAGCCATGTCTGAGAAACCAGGGTTTATTTGTTCAGAGGATGTTAAAGTGGGTTTCATTAAATCTGTTCAAGAATACAAACACTCCTGATACAACAACAGAGAACTGTTTATTCTTTCCTACGTACAAATCTTATCCAGAGCTGAAATGTGGATCTTAGCTGATCTTAAATGTTTTGTTTAATTCAAGTGATAAGATCAGCAGGTCAGAGAACATCTTGACATCTCATTAACAATCGCCCCGCCAATGATTGCAACAAATCTATTCCAGATTAGGTACTCCTCCAATCAGGAGTACCTAATCCATGTAACCATATATATAGTATCCTAGCCTGTGTTCAATATGAGAGTTTTTATGTTGTCCCTCCTCCTCCCCTGCGGCACCTTGCAGCAGCCTTCCTTTGTTATTTTGACTTAAAAAAACATAAGAAAAACAAGAAAAGGCGATGGTCAAAGAGGTCGAGACAACGCGAGCATGGACTATACTTGCTACATCATGATATGGATATGATATGGATGATATGGTTGTTGTTTTATCTCATAGAAATGTTGTTACGTACTACACAGATTAATAACTGTTTAAATAAACGTTCATATATTCGTTTCCATGGACTTTCTGGTGCGTCATGCCGCCGGCTGTTTTGATTTTGTTTCCCGGTACTTCCTCACCGTCTCGTCACCTCGCTTTCTGATTGGGTACACGCCACAGTCCACAGGCTGCGTGATCGTTTGTCCTTGGGGGACACCACACACGAGAAGAAATCGGGCCAAATAAATCCAACATGTTGGATATCCCCGATTTGAGATCGGAGCGGTCCCGACGTTCTTCCGAGCAGAGGAGAGCAGTCTTAACACACCACACACGGCAGGAATAGTTGATCAGATTATTTTACGATAATCGGAGCATCTTAAGATTGTCGGAAGGGGTGATTCGGGCCTAATGCCACAGGCCTAATTATCCTGCCGTGTGAACCAGCCTTGAGATAAAATGTCCAATATGAGTGGTCAGCGTTACACAGTTTTCTAGAGTTGAGGAGTTTTTAAGGAGAAAAAATAATAAAATACACATAAAACCCAATTTTAACATGAGAAAAAAAGTTTAATTTTATGTATTCAAATTAATAACAACTAAAGGAAATGTACATATTACAAAAACAATAAAGTGCAGTAAATCTTAAATTATTACAAATTATTGAAACTACTAATGTTCAAATGTTTGGGGTCGGAAGTTTGTTTTTGAAAAAAAAAGTATCTTAAAATGCCTGTTTTAAAATTATAGCTGAGCTATTTACAGCATCCAGTCTTCAGTGTCACATGAGCCTTCAGAAATCATCTTAATATGCATATTTGGTGCCAAAGAAACTTTTGATTTCTTATTAATATCAACATTCAAAAGAGATGTGATGCTTTGTGGAAACCGTGATACAACAGAAAGGTCAAAAGAACAGCATTTATTTGAAATAGAAATCTTTTGTAACATTATAAATGTCTTTACTGTCTCCTTTGACCAAATCAATGTGTCCTTGCCGAATAAAACTGAAAACATAAAATATAATAATAATAAAATAAATAAATAAATAAAATATTACTGAAGCCAAACTTTTAAACTGTAGTGTACATCATAAGCAGGAGAATATAATGTAAGTGAGTGAGAAAGTCAGTGTTCAGTATCTCATTGGTGTACCTAACCTGATAGTAGGCTAAAGTTCTGGATGCTCAATCAGTCAACATAGAAATGACATAAGAAAGCTAATTAACACCCTGTCAACATTTTGCCTTTGGACTTAAGTGGCCTTCAGTGTAATTGACCTTCACCACATTTGTTCTATGACCATTGTTCCTGCAAATATTGTATTATCATTCAGTCTGGGCTAGATTATTTACCGCCATGCATATCTAATGAGACATTTCTCTCAACTCAAAATGATCTTTAGGCTTAAGCGAGATATTGGTGTGCAGGTAAATAATTAAAGAAAAGAAAGATTTCAGCAGTTATGGGACATGTCCTTCTTTATCTACAAATGATTTCTCTCAAAAACTGTCAGCAAAGTCCTGCAATTATTCAACAGCGGCTAGCCAAAGCACTCATGTTTTATCAGATTTCTGCTCTAATGCATGCTTCCTGGGCTTTCCTTTCTCCATTTACTAGATTAACCCTTATTTATTTATGACTTTTGAATGAATGCAAAGCAGGAATGTTACGGGAAAACGAGGCATAATTATCTGTGGCCCCACAAACACATCAGGCTGTTTTATATGCTTTGTGTTTGTGCAGGGGTGTACTGTAGTGACATAAACAGCCTATTAAAAGATTAGTTTACCTTCTTTAATTTCCATCTTCAGCTGCTCTGTGCATCTTATTTGTGCCAGCACCATGACAACTATGGCTTTGTTGGTTCATGTGACATGTTTTAACTAATAAAGAGAAAAGCTTTGGGAATATGTTACTCAAATAAGCGTGTGTGCTGTAAACATGGAAACCATATACAAACCCATGGTTTGTTTCTGTCTTGTTGCCTTGAAGAACGACATTTGAGGAACATCTGAAACTTCTTCCCCCTTGTACTGAATCAACGTCCTTATTCACTCCACCGAGGGTTCGAACTACAACCCCGATGAGCTCTCAGCTACACAAAAACGATCAAGATACGGCTGAAATAACTGTTGTTATCCAAATTAAACTGGTATTTCTTTCCATTAACAATCAGTTTTCACAACAGTTTGACAATTCAATTGATCAGACAAAGAAAGAACCGTGCAGAAATCTGGTAATTTCAGCCACATTTACCAAAATCTCTACCAATTTTACCAAAATATATGATGTTTACATATTATAATTGACATCCAAATCCCACAAGATGTCATCTTAGAATCTTAACATTTGCCCTCTAACCAAAAAAAAAAAAAAAAAAAAAAAACCTGGATTAAGCAAACCTGGAGTTTATTGTTTTTGGATTCTAATCCATATAAAGCAGTTTTACTAGTCTCAGAGCTGGTTTTAAGGCAGTAATTGGATTGTACTTTACAGGATGTAGGCATTTGTGTTAAGTATTAACATGCACTATTAAAGAGTTTAACACAGAATTATACTGTGGGAGACCAGGGTTTGATGAGGAAGAAGGAGTTCTTTGGAGTGTTGATCCCATCCTACACTTTATTTGACCCTTTGAGGCAGATTCAAGTTGCCTATACCCTGAAAAAATAAAAATAAAACATAATTAAAAATGATTTAGACCAGCATGAAATTCTCCAAATTAGTTTTCTTTATGTTTTAACTGCTTTAAAATCTAAATGACAAACTGTGCATTAAAAAGAATCATTTTTGATACACTTGCTCAAGGCAAAAATTGGAGTCTGTTAGAGAGCTTGACTTTAAAAGGATTAAGCCCGAAGGTTCATACACATCACAGAAAAACACACCACTCATAAGACTTATTAAAGATCAGTTTGGGACACTGTTACTACAGTGTGTTTCATATGTTAGATCAACATCATAAATATTAGATCATCATCATAACTGAGGACAGAAACATAACACTGTACACAATGCTTTGTGTTTGTGGAGGGTCTTCAAGAACACTGTGCTAAATATGAATTGACAATCCTTCATCATACTGTATGTTGGCACTCGACTTTCTAGCATTAGTAACTTTATATGTTGTCTATGGTTTAGCACCCCACTGCGATCAGAGGGATTTCATATGTTGTCCTCGAGAGTGTGTGGAAGAACAGAATTTGGGATGAGATGTTCTTAGTGTCTTGAATCCTCAGATGTGCAGTTTCAATAAAATCTCAAGCATAAATGTATTTATTTTATGTATTGAGGGATTTCTAAGCACTTTTAACCAGCCTAACTAGGAAGACTCAATTTAATAGAAAATCATCGTGACCATTATCTGTGCTAATGGTTAACTATATTTCTTGAACAGTTTAAACCTATAATAATTTATGCTTTAAAAATTGGGAGGGGGATAAGCAATGACTGTTCAGTCAAATATTAGCATCCAAACTGAAAGTTACTGGTTCTTTTGATATTTATGCAGACATGCACAGCCCAATAACAGATGTATTATTATTATTATTATTATAATTTTTGGCCAACTATTCCTTTACAGGTGCAAGTTTTATTTGTCTCATTTGTAACGATCAGCCGGAAGATGTTAAGATTATTAAATGCGGTCAGATTATACTCTGTGAGCTCCATAGGTTTGATGCACCTTTCACCTTGGATGAATGAAGTTTGGTCACTTACTGCTACTGAATTATATTGAAAGTGTTTGTTTACCGTTTTGTTTTGTTTTTTGCTCCTTTTCATCGGTTTACTTCTGCCCCCTGCAGCGACCGTGATGTTTTTTTGTGCTTCTATATGTCCTAACATGTTTCCTCAATCTGTGTCAAAAAAAGACCTGTGTGCTACTGTGGCTTGCTTGTTTCATTACTCCAACAGAGACTGCTTTATGTTTCATTTTTACACTCACATCCGTAAGCTGTAGGCTATTAAAAATTGTGACATTTCTGGTCATGTGATCTCCTGAGGGGGGCGACCAACTCTATTTACAATAAAATAGCCTTTATTATAAGACTGATAAGTCACGAGTCTATTTGGATGGAAGTTTCATTATAGTAATTATCGTTATTTTTATATGAAACCTTATAATTAGGAAAAAAATGTTGCATGCACCTTTTAATCAGAAGCCCGGCTTTGAGTTTCTTCAGTGATGTTGGACACTGACGGACGCTTCGCGAGCTGTCATTCGCCTCACATGACAGCAACCTGAAAGAGAGAGATGGACTGAAGTCATGTAAGTATTTTACAGTGTTAGTCCTGTAGAGAGCAGTAGATCGTTTTATTGAATTGTTTAATACGCTCCCCGTGGTACTGTACATGAGCGCGAGCGGGGAGGGGGAGGGAGGAGCGATCGTAGTAATTCTCTTCATTTCAAATCCCTGTCGTGGCAGCACGGGCAAGGCAGAGGACTTTTCTCCCTTTCAAACTTAAGGGGAAAACCCTCCACCGATAGCCTAGTCCACGAGCTAAAGATCAAATGCAGGACTTTGGGAGGAGGAAACATTAGTTTGAAGGCACACTGTGGCTCACTGTATGCACGAGTGTCTCCACACTTGCACTGGATACACGAAGCAGGACGTTTTGACTTGTCTGCGACTCGCAGGATCGCCGCGATCTCTCTGAAACCCGCCAAACGTTCACACGGTGAGTCGCGCGCCGTGCGCGTTTATTTACGACTCTCGCGCTTCGCTCATGCAGCACTCGTTCGTGTTCTTCTGTCGTACGAAGCGTTGGCTCGCTGCGTGCTTTGACAGGTCAGCGGTACTAGAGCTAAAACAGTTCATTCCCGTCGCCCTCCACTGTAAGACAATAAAGGCTTTAGTGGACGCGGGCTTTTGCATGTTAGCAAGGCTGACATTGCACAGGTTGCCGGCTCGGAGAGTGTCTTGCTGTATTTAGGGCCTAGTTTGTAGCAGGCACATAATGTACCAACAGACACATTGTAGCCCCGTGTTTGCTGGTACAGTATGTGCCTGCTACACACACACATACACATACTGTACTGAAGCAGGCATGCTTTTTGTGCTGATGGGTTCACTTCAGTTACTCTTTTCCACCTAAAACGTGCATAGAAGTGAAGAACTTTTAGCGTGGAGAAAATGAGTTTATGCATTAGATTTCTCTCTGTGGGAAAATTTTGTGTGAACTGTTTACAGTAAACCGATTTTGCATTATGCAGCATCTACCTTATTTAATGTTATTTATTTGTTAAAAACTTGGGGAGTTTTTTTAAAAAGTGAAAATGGCATGTATATATAAAGTGGTAGTTGACATGTCTCATTTTTAAACACTCAACCCAGGTTTTTTTCCAATAGTATATTGCAGATATACAGTGTACAAAAGATTGATGTAATTATATAGGCAATTTCCCATTTTCCATATTTTGAATTGCTTGAAGATACAGAAAAGTTGTGTTTGTATTAATGTAATTTCCATCTTTTAAGCACGTTCTTCAAAGTGAAATTAAATTATGTTCAGTTATGTATGTAGTGATTCATATCAATGTGGCCTGTTTTTTAATAACTAATCGAGTAATTGCTTTTTGAATTGTTTCAGGGTCAGGGATCTTACAGTTGCTTTTAACACTGTATAGGCAAATTAAACATGCAAACATTTAAGCATTTACTAATCGCTCTCATTTTTCAGCATGGGGAAGTGAACATGAGATATGTTAATGCCTGTAGAATGAATGAATTTAAAGAACTAGTTCACTTCCAAAATAAAACTTTCCTGATAATCATCCAAGATGTTCACATCTTTCTTTATTCAGACGCACAGAAATTAAGGTTTTTAAGGAAAACATTACAAGATTTATCTCCATATAGTGGACTTCAATGGGGTACTACTGGGTGAAGGTCCAAATTGAAGTTTCGGTGCAACTTCAAAGGGCTCTACACGATCCCATCTGAGGAATAAGTATCTTGTCTAGTTAAAGATCGGTAATTTTCTTAGCAAAAAATTAAAATGTATGTACTTTGTAACCATAAATTTTGCTTGATAACAGTCTTAAATTTGATAAACAGATATGTGCTGGTCTTGTTTCTATTAACTTCATCTTTAAGAAATGGTTAAACCCTTTTTGTCTGGTAAGAAGCTTGAAACTGTCATGCATGCATTTGTAACATCTCGACTAGACTATTGTAACTCTTTGTACATTGGTGCCTCTCAGACTTGTGTCACAAGCTTATAGTTAGTTCAGAATGCTGCAGCCTGGCTCTTAAAAGTGAAGTGTAAAAGTGATCACACACTACACTGGTTATGATTCCGCTTCATTGGTCCGCTACCAGTCTAATAAAGAATTATTTTAACCTTGTAAAGCACTTTGTTCGACGCCAGTTGTTTTTAAATGTGGTATACAAAAGAACTTGTATTATTGTATTGTATAAATGCTCGTCTTGCACTAGCTTGACTTCTTGCATTATGTAGTAAGGTTCGAAAGGTCACATGTGATGTAGGCGGAAGTACCATATTTTTTGGACTTTAAGTCGCACCTGAGTATAAGTCGCATCAGTCCAAAAATACGTCGTGATGAGGAAAAAAACATATGTCACACTGGACTATAAGTCGCATTTATTTAGAACCAAGAGAAAACATTACCGTCTACAGCCGCGAGAGGGCGCTCTATGTCTTCTATGCTGCTCAGTGCTCCTGTAGTCTACACTGAAGACTAATTTCTTTTGGTTCGGTTCATGTCAAATTAATTTCGATAAATAAGTCGCACCTGACTATAAGTCGCAGGACCAGCCAAACTATGAAAGAAAGTGTGACTTATAGTCCGGAAAATACGGTACCATCCCAGTGTTTACAAAGTAAACGTGCAAAGCAAGTTTGTGACCCTGAGTAAGAAATGAAGAAATGAAGCAAGTGCTCATAGGGATGCCAGAAGTATGGAACTGAGACACAGCATCTCGTTCCCTTGGGGAACCATGGTTACATGAATATCCTGGAGAAGTTTCCCTTTAGGAACTTGAGCTGCATTAAAACGCTATGATACGTATCCCAATACAGGGGTTGCGATAGAATATATTATGATACATTTCAATTCTGTATAGCCCCTTTCACGCTGCGATTCCGGCAAATACACGTGTAAAGTGTTCCGGCAATTGTTCCCGGGTCGCTAGATTTTGCACTTTCACACTGCCAGTGATTACCCGGGATATGTGCGTGCTCTTTTTTTGGGGAAGTCGTGGCCTAATGGTTAGAGAGTCGGACTCGCAATCGAAGGGTTGTGAGTTCGAGTCTCGGGCCGGCAGCTATTGTGGGTGGGGGGAGTGCATGTACAGTGCTCTCTCCACCTTCAATACCACAACTTAGGTACCCTTGAGCAAGACACCAAACCTCACTGGGCGCCGCAGCATAAATGTCTGCCCACTGCTCCGGGTGTGTGTTCATGGTAAGCAAAGCAGAAAACGAGGACGGAATCCCAAAATCCAGTCGTGAAAATGAAACTTACATTTTAATATGGAAAGTCATGGAATTTGTCAAAGTTAGCATAAATTAATCAAATCAAATCTCCATATGGACCAGTATCGGTAAATGTTAAGCCGCAAAAGTTGTTCTGCGCATCTCTGTGTGAATGATCGGATGGCAGAGACGTGCGGGTTTGTTTGCTACATAGACTGAAGCCCATGACGCTTGCATTATTTTCAGCATCTGAGCTTCAGAGTTCTCTCTCCATCAAGCGATCTGAACTTTTCAGTTCATCTCAATGGACGCACAGCGTACCTGTATTTGCTGAACTGTAAACTCTGTGTGAAGGCGCACGACGCGACCGTCGCTTTACTGATAGCGCTGTTTCTCACACATGCAAAGAGAGAGAGAGCGAGAGTATTACCATGCTGAATCTACAAGCTATATGTAAACTATTCTTTGTTGTCTTCTCTTGTCAAAATAATGGAGTTCATTTAGAATTATTCATATTCATTTTCGAACAAGCAGAAGACATACCGGTTTCTCCGGTAGTGGGCAGGGCTAATGCGCAAATGGCAATTTCATTGGCCGGGGGCTGATAGTTTTTGATTAGTACCGTCCCTGTTTTGATTTCAGCAAATCGGTTTGACCGAACGCAGACAACGTGATTACTATTCATGATCCCAGCAGCTCATTAATTCATAGTGCATTGTATATACATTAGTATGATAGTAGAATCAGTAGTAGTATTATCTTTTAATAATAATTAATATGATCTATTAAATTTTTTTTTACAGAAACCCTCAATGACCAAAAATATCTTAAGCATCACCACCAGTCTTAATTTCAGTTAAAATTACAAATATGCATTCATTAGGCCTAAAATTGTGCTAGAAATATTACTATTATTTAGTAAAATGTATGTGATACTGCTACTACTGTTGAAAAAATGTATAAAACTAAATTTTTTAATGAAATAAATTACAATATTTCTTCCATGTTTTAATTTTAATTGCAAATCCCCTTTATTTACCAAAAATGAAATGTGTTTAAATTTAATAAATTAAAAGACAAATTAAATTTGGGTGAAACTTGTTTACTATTTTTCATAATTATATAACTTGTAGAAAAACTTTAAACACAATCGTAAATAAGTATAAAGAATGGCATTGGTTTTATTTTTGGTGCTAAAATGTTTTTTATTTTTTTTTTTTTTTATTAGCATATTTTTGTGTTTTGCTTTGGTACCGAAATTGGTACAGAGAACCGTGGATTTTCACTGGTATCTGTACGGATTACTGAAATTTTGGTACCGTGACAACACTATCTCGGACTAAATCTAAAATATCTTAAACTGTGTTCGGGAGATGAACAGAGGTCTTACGGGTTTGGAACGACATGAAGGTGAGTTATTAATGACATAATTTTAATATTTGGGTGAACTAACCCTTTACATTTTTTTGAGGTTTGTCAGTCTAACAATGTTTGCAATATGAGCATGGTTAGCTTGTGGCCACTTCTATCAAACCGTCAGACACTTGGCAATTCTTGAAGTGTTTTTAATCCTTTGCGTCACATACAAGTTGTCCTGATTATTTTGATTTGTATATTGTTGTGACATCACACCCAACCTAGATGATTCATTCTGATTTACACTTCATTTGGCTGATTTTCACTATTTGATTATGTATGACAGTGAAGCATTTGTGGATTTAAAAACATATACTAAGCCTTAGCCTTGTCATTTGTGTTTGTACATTTTGGTGTAAAATAATTGGTAGTGTAAGTAGCGGAGTACACGTGTTGAGGCTGTGACCTGTAGTTTATCACAGTGTGCTGTCTCTCGCCCTGAATGTGTCATGCAGTTTTATCTAAAAAACACATACTAGAAAGCTGATAAGTCAATTTTGTAAAACATCAACCAACGTTATCGGGAGTTTATTACTATAAAATGCTGCGAATAAGTTTTATCTTAGATTGCAGCAACTTACTGTTCTAAATGACATCTGCCCTACAAGACAATAGCCTGCCTCTTTAGTCTTTACTCTAGTATCATTTATATTTTAGAATGATGTATAACCACAACATGTTGTTCAGTTATCACTTTTAGGGAATAGTTCACTGAGAAATGAAAATTCATTGTTTAATTTTTATTTTATTATATTTTTTTATGAATATCCTGGCTTTTCTTCTCAATTTAATGAAGTGGAGTGAAGACTAAGACATCCAAGTTAATTTAAGTTCCATAAAATAGGTCCATACGATTCATGCACTATATTCAAAGTCATATGATAGATTTGTGTGATAAACAGCAACTAGTAAATGATGCAACTGGATCATTGAGTCTGGTTTGTGAAGGAATGAGTGGCTTCGTCCAAAATCGCATAGCCTACTCTCTGAGTAGAGAATACTGCTTTTGAATAAGTACCATAATGACTTTTAATAAAAGTGTTATCCATATAATATGAATCTGTGTTGTATGAATGTAATTCGGATGCATCTCATTCTAATCTGTTATGTTGTCATTGTCATGTGACATACATCAACCGTTGCATTGCTTTGCTGCCATTCACAAATCTCCTGTGGCCTGGAAAAGTGTTCATCAGATTCACACTATGAATCTCACAGGAGGTAGCAAATCATCTGGGTACTTTTTGCCTACTTTTTATTAATATTGTGAATTTGGATATGCTACTCTTTTCACATGTTTTTCATCAACTATATAGTCAGGAAGCATGTGATTTTTGGGTGCAGCCATTAAGATATGAACTGTACATCACTGTTAGTCTATGACAGTGGATCTCAACTTTCTCTAATTCCAAGGCCTCCCACTGTCCACAAAAAATATTCAAAGCCCCAGCCTCCTTTTAAGTTACAAAAGTGCCCATGAATTAAAATAAATAACTTAATTAGTTGTAGAATTACTAAAAGTTTGGGGGTGATTTAAATTAATACATATCTATTTTTTTTCTGGTTATTGTGGCTTACTTTAAAGCTTAATTTCTTAATTTAAAACATTTTATGTCATTTTGAGGCCACCTTGGAATTTTGCTGAGGCCCCCTTGTGGGTCTCGACCCGCTGGTTAAAAACCAGTAGTCCAGGTGCTAGCACGTAGCCCTAGATTTTCAGAAGGAGGCTCAAATGCCTGTGGAAATTATATTTTCACAAATAAAGTGTGTCAGAGCTCAATTCTGTTTAGCACAGCATTTTTTAAATGCATTGGAGCATTAAAAAGAGTCCTGTACAATTTCCTGCATTTCTTTTTAGATATAATTACTGTTTTTAGCCGTAACATAGCCTTGTCTTTGCTGTGTGTCATCTGTTACATAATTCATGGCTGTGCTACAAGTGATGCCTTGACCTCTTTCTTTGACTGCATTCGCAGCAGATGTGCAGTGGCAGATGCCGAAACTAAACTTTGACTTTGGCCTAAAACGTTTGCGGAGGGCAAAGCAACTTCAGTTCTGATAAGCACAACCACTGTCCTGTGGAACATGAATTTATCACCGCTTAGTATGATCACCCGTGAATGTCACCCACCGCTGCTCTGGCCCCTTTGAGATAACGTTGCCCACACAGGCACACACAGGCTGCACACACATATACACACCCGCATAGGTTTGTTTGATATTGTTAGTTTATTATACACAAAAAGCTCTCTCTGACTTTCATTGTCCTCTTCTTGCAAGCCAACTCCCAACTGCATTTGATCTTTTTTGTCTTTAGTCTCTGGTTTGTTCATGTAGTTTCCATGTCAATGAGGACCAGGGACTTAGGCTCAGATCTGGCCTTTGTAAACCGCTCAGCACAAAAAACATCCCCAACACACAAACACAACGCAAAGGGTGGCATGTGTATGAGACGGCCTTTGTGAGAACAGAGTTGTGAGAGTTTTTATTTTATTTTATTTTTGAAGTCACTCTTCACACTAATTAACAGCACTAAATCTCAAACAGTCTTTTCATCTGGTCTCAGTGGCTTCCTCCCTGTTACTCTATTGACTTGGAATGTGCTGGTTTAATTTTTTGCGTTGGAAATGGTGCAAAGAACGTGTTTCATCGACTATAGGTACTAGGGCTGCACAATATATCGTTTCAGCGTTGATATCGCGATGTGCGCATCTGTGATAGTCATATCGCAGGATGTGCGATGTTTAGTATAGGCTACTGATTGTTATAATTATACTGATTGTTTTCTTTGCTCACACGCAGACACAGTGTCATCGGACTACATCGGACTCAACAGCTGTACAGAGATACCCATTTTAAATAAAATACTGATTTGCTCGCCTACAAAATCACCCCAATCATTGACACCCCCCCCCCCCCAAAAAAAAAAAACTGTCATGTGGTGATTTTTCTTTTCTTTTCATATTGCAATATATATTGTGCAGCCTAAGTAGGTACTCACAGAGAATAACGTTGGAAGTTGGGAATTGGAGATGGGATTTCTCTTCAAGTCTTCTATATTTTTATCAACAGCATGTGATGAAGTGTAGCGTGTGTAAGACTACTTGTATCTGTCGAGAGCTGAATGTGTTAATAGATAGTCCCACTGCATTTTAGATAAAAATGGTTGCCTCTAGACCAATTCCTCCTACTGTGTGTATGAGATAGCATGGTTTGGTGTAGTATGTTAGGTGCGAGAAAAATAAACATTTCTTTTCTTTAGGATGAAAAATGGATGGATTTTTGGACTACAGAAAATAATCAGTTTTTTTTTTTTCTAAAGCGAATTTAACCCATGCTGCGTTTCAACTGTCCAACGTGGACCGTTTATCAGCTCGGACTGCGATGCAAACAAACTTATCAGAGCTAAGAAAAGCTTTTTCTCAGGAGCCAAAGTTGATTTCCAGACACTGTTACTGCACAGATCCAACAGTGTTGCAAGATGCAGTGAGAAGCATTTGAATTCGCCGCACAATGATAAGGTTACTGCGAGATCTATTGAGAATCATTCAAATTCTATACACAAATCTCTGTTATGTAAAAAGTGCTGATACGTCAGGAAACCAGAAGCGGTAACGCTAACTGTAACCACGGTGTTAGAAATCTTATTTTTATTATTTTATCATTCATTTCAGGAATTGTACAACCTTTTGAGAGAGAAATTCAAGCACTTTTCAATGACTTTCAAGCATTTCACACAACTATTTCCAGCACTTTAAAGCTCTAAGATGATCCAGTTAGAATGTTATTTTGAATGGGATGAACAAAATATACTTTGTGGTAAACAAACGCTTATGTAAAGTTTAAAAAAATAGTAACCAGTAACCAGTAGACAGCAGAACAGGAGCACTTGTTGGCTTATTAGTCATTCATTTATACTTTTTCTATATATTTTGAAATGATAAAATGACTATTATAAAATATCTAATCAACAAGAATTCAGATTTTATCAGAATTTAAAAAAATATTTTTGTGTATGAAATAAGTAAAACTTACAAACTCACAAACTTTCTACTAAATCAAACATAATCACTGAAGTTGATCAGCATATGCTAGAAAAATAATGTTGTCACCAACTGTAGAACCTAGTAGTTCTGGTGCCATTGCTCTCAAATGTTAATCTGGAGTCCTGAACAGAAGTTAACATTTACAATAAGTTAAAATGATTTTTATCTTCACAATGCCATTTTTTCTCTAAACTAATTAAATGTATGCATCATCTTTTGTGTCAATTTTTTACATTTAATCAATAAATGCAAATAGCATGACACTATAGGTCTACCAGTCAAAAGAAATCAGTATCGACAAGTTTGTATTGCAATGCAATAACTGATATTTGAAATGGTTTGGGGGAAAAAATAGAAAATAGTCTATACTTTAAATATAAGCCTAAAACTGCCAGCAGGGGTAGCAAATAACTGCATAAGTGAGTCATTTGAGTCATTCATTCAACCAATTTATTCATATGACTGTTTAATTAACCCTCTGGGGACGGATTAGGCGGTACCGCCCAAAATGGCATACTTTTACAAATGTGTAGTTATCTCAAATGCTATCATGCTAGAGAGATGCGGGTTTTTTTGCCGTCTTCCTCAGATTCCGCTGAAAACAGCGGTGTCCAGTTTGTATATTAAACACTTCCCTTATTGCGCAATACCACTGCGTAAACAGGCCAATGAAAAAGATTGTGCTAGGCAGATTCAACACGCAACAGCCAATGGAAAAATTGCCGCTGGGAGGAGTCTTTTTCTAACCCAATCAGAGGAAGGTTATGTCTTCTAGCGATTCAGAGGACTCTGTAGCTCTGCTGTAGCCTTGTAAAAGCTGGCTGGACTAAAGTAAAAGACATGTAATCAATAAGCGTTCAGAGAATCAGCATCAGGGTGGAGAAAGCAGAACGCGATCGGAGTATTAGCGAGCACAAAGAGCTAAATTCGAGCGATCGGAGAATCAGCATCACGTGGAGATAGCAGAAAGTGTGTTAGCGAGCACAAAGAGATAAATTCGAGAGAGATACAGCATTATTACACAATTGTTTTATCAAAATGGCAAGCAGTAAAAGATTTACGGCAGAACAAGCTCTGGAACAATTACTGGAAAGGCCTGGAGAGGCCTTGCTTTGCTCACTGGCATGCCTAGGACTGTTTTTTAAAAAAGTTAATTATTTAATTGTTCTTTACACATTTGATTAAACAATAACACATTTCTGTCAAGCAAAGAGTTTGAAAAAATATATTTTCTATGTTCAAAAACTGTTCTATATTGTGTGTTTTTCAGTAATAAATGACAAAAATCTAATTTTCGTTTTTGAAATGCTCTAGTTTATTGTAAAATTTTTCACTCATACTTCCTTTATATAAACATATTGCATGCATGCTTATGGTAGCTTAGGGTCTTCTGAATCCATAGATACCAAACACAGGGTGTTTCATCTCATTTACATATGATTTATAAGCCCAAATATAAAAATAGAGAAAACAGACCAAAAAGGGCTTAGTCCCAAAAATAAAAAAAACGCCTAGGACTGTTTGTAAATAAAGTTAATTATTTAATTGATCTTTACACATTTGATTGAACATTAACCCATTTCTGTCAAGCAAAGAGTTTGAAAAATATATTTTTGGGTCAAAAACTTTTAACTATTGTTGTGTGAGGTAGGATTTTCAGTAATAAATGACAAAAATCTCATTTTCGTCTTTGAAATTCTCTAGTTTATTGTACAATTTTTCACTCATACTTCCTTTATAGACATATTGCATGCATGCTTATGGTAGCTTAGGGTCTTCTGAATCCATTGATACCAAATACATGGTGGTCCATCCTCATTACATATGGTTTTTAAGCCGAAATGTAAAAATAGAGAAAACGGACCAAAAAGGGCTTAGTCCCCTAAGGGTTAACACCATTGTGTGTTGCTCAAAGATGCAAAACCGTTCTGGTGTGGCTTTGTTTGGAATATTTTCACTGTCAAAATTAGAGCCCGACGATAAATAGTTTAGCCGATATTATCGGTGATATGAGTATTGTTAGCGATTCTCGAGTCTCAAAAATGGAATAACGATATTAAAAACAATAAAAAATCATACAAGATTCATGGCAGTTGTTTCGTTTTGAGTTTATATCCCGACCGCTAGATGGCAGTCTTTGAGCGACAGGAAATACTAGCATTAGGGCACCCCACTAATATTAGCATTAATATCGCTGCTAAGAATTGTCCCAGTTCCTGTTTCGGTGTACAAAGCTGAAGTGTGCCGTCATTTGTCCTTTAGTGGTAACGTCCACGGTGGGGTGTGTCGCATTGCTGGACACACCCCATTTGGTCACCAACAGCCAGTGTCAATTGTGTCACCGGAAATCGGCATCTCTCTATTGAAATGAATTGGACTGTGTCGTTTTGCTGTTGTGTGTTTCTTGTTGTGCGTGGGGCGAGGCAGGCAGTAGGGTCACTGTGCGGCTGCAGCTTTCTCTTATTTTAGGGGCGTTTTGTGCAGTTGGGGCGGTGCTCGTGTCATGGTTACTGTATCGCAACCCCTGTATTGTGATACGTATCATATTACCAGATTCTTGGCAATACACAGCCCTATTCAGCATGTTTCATCTCTTGAACATTGCCAATGGTCAAGTCACATTAACTTCAACAGATACTGTAGGGAACAAGAGGTGTTCTGGATCAGGGTCTCGTTACAGAAAGTTCTGTGGCACAAAGTGTACTGTCATCACTCTTGTGTGAAGATAATGCCATGCACTCTTTTATTTCTAACTTTAGCCATCCTAAACTTGACTGACTAGTTCAGGAGTAACCTAGTATATTTCCCCTTCTACTGTAAGTCCAAATAACCAAATATGTTAGCAACTGCCTGTGCTATACTGCAGCAACAATGTGCTTCATTACGGTTTAAAAGTTGGTAAGGTTTCTTTATTGTCGGTAAGAATTTGGAAGAATTCTTTTTTTGTTTACCAAGGCTTTATTTATTACAGTAAAAGTAATGTTATGAAATATTACTAAAATTGTAAATGACTGCTTTCTATTTTAATATGTTTTAAAATGCAATTTATTCCTGTGATGATAAAACTGAATTTTTAGTTGGAAACTTTAGTAAAATTATTTTTGTAGTATTTTAATTGTATTTTTCTTAAATTGGTAATATTTTATGAATAGAAAGATAATTTTTGTAACCAATTAGACATTAATTGTAAATGTCTTTTCTGTTACTTTTGAATGGTTTAATGCATCCTTGCTATTGCTAAATAATTGTTAATTTCTTACAAAAAAAAATGAAACAATATTGTTAAGACTTTTTAAATAGTAAAATAATTACAAATTATTTAATATTCAATGCTTAATTGAACATGCTTGAACCATGATTTTTCTCTATAATTTTTTAGGAAAATTATACTTGAGAAATTGAAAGGGTGATGTGTAGTTAAAGAAGCCTGACCACACAGTTGTACATGGAATCGATCTGGACAAGGCCAACAGTTGTAGTGTGCTGTGATTCATGGGCAAGTGAGGAGGAAGAGGGGCTGGCATGGAGACCTCTCGCCCGAAAGACCCTGAATCAGTGAAACCTAAAGCAGCTGACACACCCATAAGAAAGTTTTCACACTTGGTTCGGTTGCTTGTTCTGAACCAAAGTTTGATTCTGTGCTTCTTCCCTTCCCCCATGGATATCTTTCATTATTCTTGAGTTTGAACATTGGAAGGTTTGAGTCACCTCTATGAGTTCTATTGTGAGTACTAGTGGAAGCTGTTTACTACTGTAACTAGGTAACGACGAGACGCCATTCCACTGTGAAGCATTTATCCCTCAGGATTTATCACCAAAACTTAAAACATCAAGACACGTGAAGAATGTGGGCTTCCTCACATAGATGACTTATTCTTTGTTTAGGAGAGTTAAGAAATGCATTATGCTTTAGTAAGTATAATCAGGAGCATGTTATGCAAACTCTACTTCATTGATAATTCAGGATGTATTGTTTTCATACCAGCTGTGAAACGTACACTAGGCTAGAGCTGCAGGATTTATCAAAAAAAAAAAAAAAACGTAATAATAATATGGTTTAGTGTGATCATCAAATTGCAAAGGCTGCAATTTAATTAAATATATGTCTGCGTGTTTACAGCGAAGCACTTCACTGTGTACTTTTACATGTATACATTTCATGATCCAATGATTTCAGTGTAATATATATATATATATATATATATATATATATATATATATATATATATATATATATATATATATATATTTACTCGAAAATGAAGAAATTAAAACATCAATAAATATTAGTATTGTATTATTTATTTTTTGTGGCATGAAAGTATTTAAAGTAAGCTTTCACTAATATTCCAAAAAATGATCCGATCCGTGACTCAAAATTTATACCCAGATATCATATGTGGCATATATGATATGGCACTGCTTGCCTTCTTACGGACCGGACAAAATGGTTGTAAGTCTGAAGTGGCCCATATGTAAAACAACAAAAATGGCCCAAATATATCAAATCTCATGTGGGCTCTGTATGTAAAGATGCAGTGTTGGTGGCAATGTGTAATCTGAATGTGACCCCTAAAGTGGCCCATGTGGTAAACAGTGATTATGGCTCAAATAGTGCCAACCAAATGTTGGCCACCTTTGGCAAAAATGTGGCATTATAGAATAGAATTATAGAAGGCTAAGAAGTGTGTAAACCAAATATGGTCCACATATGTTTCAGCAAATGTCAGTGTTGGAAAAGATATGTCACAGTGAGCATTGGCTAATGTGGCTGTGAGCCTTAGGTGGCCCGCAAATAATGATACCAATTTGGCCCAGTTATCCTAAAACATATCTGGGCCAGTTTTGGCAAAGATATGTCATGGTAAGCACTGCCTAATGTGGCTTCATATGATGCCACAAATGTGGTCCAGTTATCCTTAAGCGTTTCTGGGGCAGTTTTGTCAAAGACATGGTACAGAACTGGCTAATGTAGCTGTGGGCCTAATGTGGCCCACATGTGATGCCACAAATGTGGCCTGCATATAAAATGACAAATATTGCCCAAATAATTACAATTTGGGCCACTTTTGGTAAATATACTGCACAGTCAGCATTGGCACACTCAACATTAGGGCCACATTTGCTTTATTTGGTTGGCTTACATGCAGCAATGATAAGCCTTACTTGAGGCCCAAATCTGGCAAACAGAACTGGACTGCCCAAATGCCATTATTCAACACAGTATACTGTATGGGCCGGAGGAAGGTGTTGGATCTGGGCCGGATCTGGGCCAGAATTAAAATAAATGTTCTACTTTATTTTATTTATTTATTTTCATGCCTGAAATGTGGCCTTCTTATGGCTTGCTTGTGGCCCAAATTTTGCAAACAGAAGCCGACCGCCCAAGTGCCATCATTCTTCACAATATGTGGGCAAGGTGTTGGATCTGTGCTGGAGCTGGGCCAGAATTAAAATCAATGTGGCCTAGATTTGGGCCAGTTCTGCTTTATTTATATCAGGGTGTTAATGAAGTAAATGAAGTCATGTGTAGTCAGAATTCCCCATCCATGTTCCCACCTGGCTGAGGTATGTGGCGGCCCGTCACATGCAGATCAGCCACTCATGATCCAGTTTAAATTGAAGCCTGTGTTTAATAAGATGAGAGGAGCCATGGACTGCATCATGAATGTTGCTGATGTAAGGCTCACCTGTAATAACGGCCTTGAGCTATACGTTATTACCTTCTTGTGGTCATCAGAGCAGAATGATTTTAGACATTGACATCAAAAGACACTGTGTGGCAAAATTGTGGCTGCATCAAGGCCAAAATTGCGCTACAAAAAAATGTAAAATGAAGCATATAGCCATCACACAATGACCTGATAACACAGATGTTATCCATTTATCCATTTATAGCCATCATAAGTTTGTTAAACATTTCTAGAGCAAACATCTGCAGCAGGCAGCTTGGTACATGTATGTCTGCCTGAAATACAGAGGGTTGCTTATCTGACTTTAACAAGTGGTAAAAGTAAAGTGGAAAAATAGGTAATTCCTTTGAGAAGCAATACTTTATCTAAAAATGAAAAAGGTGTCAAACGCCTCGCTCTCTGGCTGCTGTACAGAGTTGAGACAGGAGAGCTATTTGACTTGGCATGTGTACTGGGCCTCATTTTGGCTTTCACCCCAGCAGATCAATCTCCACATCGGTGAGTTTTCTTCTCTTTCTCTCTCTCTCTCTCTCTCTCTCTCTATGAAAGCTTTCTCTATTGTTTTTTTTTAATTTTTTTTTATTTTGATTTGGCTGTTCAATTAGAAATAAACACAACCTTGACAGAAAAGTTAGCTTTACTAAGACAAAAGCAGTGGTGTAGTAATGCAAGGGCTGGTTGATTTATCAAGTAGTCACAATATATATTTATAGGGATTTTGTTGGCAATATTAACTTAAGGTTCAGGATCAGGATCAGAAAGAGCTTTATTACCAAGTGTGCTTGTGCATGCAAGGAATTTTTTTTAGTGTCACAAGCTTCCAGTACACAGATACAACAGCAACAACACACAGACAATAAAAACAAGATGAGATTAAACATGCACACACATATAAATATAAATAGACAAAATAATAAATAAATAAATAAAATAAATATAAAATAAATTAAAATAAAAAAATATATACATTTTAATAAATTGTGTATAGTTGTGCTATTGATGATAGAGTGAGATGAAGGGAAGTACTAGGATGTAGGTGGTAACAAATAAATATAAAAGGTTATTGGCTGTCATGGTATTTGTGGCTCTGGATTGCCGGCTAGATGGCAAAAGTTCAAAAAGGGGATGGCTTGGATGTGAGGGATCCAGAGTGAGGGATCAGAAAATCACTCTGGATCCCTCACATCCAAGCCATCCCCTTTTTTAACTTTTGATGTACCGTATTTTCTGGACTATAAGTCACACTTTTTTTCATAGTTTGGCTGGTCCTGTGACTTATAGTCAGGTGCGACTTATTTATCAAAATTAATTTGACATGAACCATGAGTAATGAACCGAGAGAAAACATTACCATCTACAGCCGCGAGAGGGCGCTCTATGCTGCTCATTGATCCTGTAGTCTACCACTGAGAACATAGAGCGCCCTCTGGCGACTGGAGACGGTAATGTTTTCTCTTGGTTCTTGGTTCTAAATGAATGCGACTTATAGTCCAGTGCGACTTATATATGTTTTTTTCCTCATCATGACGTAGTTTTGGACTGATGCGGCATATACTCAGGTGCGACTTATAGTCTGAAAAATACGGTATACAGTTTTTGAAGGGTGTGCAGGGGAGCATCAACAATCCTCTCGGCAGTCCAAACCATTCTCTGTAGTCTTCTGGTGTCTGATTTTGTAGCTGAACCAAACCATACAGTTATTGATGTTCACAGAACTGCTGCACTGTTTTTACAGTGCCGTCCATGATGGTGAATGGGGGGGAGTGCAGGGGTGTTTCTCCAGAAGTCCATGATCATCTCCAGTGTTTTGAGCATGTTGAGCTACATGTTGTTAAGACTGCACCAGACAGCCAGCTACTCAAGCTCTTGTCTGTAAGCAGACTCATCACCGTCCTGGATGTCACCCGATAAGTGTGGTGTCATCTGCAAACTCTGATTCTGAGAAATTTAGATTTGCGTCACCTGCGGGATGGATCCTCTGCTGTGAATACCAGTCCATAATCCAGAATAACACTTCATTTAGTGAATAATACCTCCTGTGGGAAAGTGTCTCCTTCTCTCACATCAAAATCCACCAACATATTTGCTTAGAACTGTTTGGGACATTTTGTTTATAAGTCCTTGATCTTTACACATTTTTCTCCTGATTCAGCCAGATTCTTTCAGTATTATGGATAGAAGACTTGTATATTAACTATGGATGCATCGATCTGATACTCAGGATTGTTCCAAATCCGATATTGTGCATATACTATTCTGTGTTATTGTTGAGCCCCACGAAAGGCACAAAACATGTCCAGTTCACGAACGGATTGTTTGACTTAACCGATTATTCTTAGTGAACCGGTTGAACCAGTATATTGGCGCCATTAGTATTATAATACTTTTTTTTGCACAATCAAAGATTATTTAGAGCCTTTCTTATTCTACATATGACAGAAAATCTCTTCTCTCTGAGCGGGTGAAGCTAGTTTTTCCATAGGCAGGATGTTCTGCTTTCACTGGCCATTTCTTACACTTAAGACCACACAGTATCACCAGGAGCCTGGGGAATAGTCTGTACATGAACCCTCTCCTGTTGCATTTTAGCATAGTGCAGCATTGGCTTTAAGCCGTCCCTCTGGAGGCTCAGTTAGAGGAATGGGTTGGATGGCTTTATTTTTTATGGCCAATATCTGATGTATTTTATTTATCTCTTGCTGGACACATTGAAGAAGGCTTAGTTGGGATTAACATGGGAATCGGATGAAAGCCCATACACTCATGGGTAATGAGTAAGATGCTATGTTTCAGTGCACGTGTGACATGCTACACGTCAGAATTATTCAGTGCTTTACCACTGTATCTGTACCGCCACAGCTGAATCATAATTCTGAATCACAATTTTTTGTTTATTTAAATGGAGTCCAATTGACAGCTTGCAAATCAGAATCAAATTAATAACTAGCCCTAATTTTAAGAATTTCTTTGTATTATAATTTATGGCAGATGTTTTTTTTAGGATCACTGGAACTCCTTTATTTCCTTCAGAGTCGACTTAAACCCCTTTGGCAAATCAGTTTTTGGATTGTACAGTTGCTGCTGTCTTCAATAAAATTCTCATCTATATTGCTTATGTGGTTTCAACACAGGAGGAACTTTATTATTCATATGCTAAGGTTATTGGAGTGAAGGAGAGCTTCTGCCAGACGTCAACTCACTAATGTGTTAGAGTCTTTTGCTTTTTTAAGGGAAACTTCACTTTAGCACTTTGCGGTAAAGAAAAACACATAGATGGGGTTCCAATAAAAGTGTCTTGTGTCAGTGTGGGGGGATCCAGGACGCATTCAAGTGACCTACATAGTTTTAACTTGATGTGCAGGCGTCCCTTCTCAGCTGACAGTAATCGAGAGCTCCCCCCTTTACCTTTCAACATACAGTAGGTAACTAAAACTAAATGCAGAAATGTGCTTTGTCCCCCTTTGCTCCCACCGTTCTTTCAGAGCATCTGCTATAGGACCATTGAGATGCAAATGACCATCCTTAACAAGCTGCAGATCTTGTGCCTCATTCTCTATACACCTTTATCGATTCATTGTACATTGACACCACGTCACAGTATGTGCTCTCAGAGATATACAGTAACACTTGATATTCAGTGACAAGATCAAAAAGGGAAAGTTCACAAGATATCGTTTCGGCCCGGGTCTTCAGTTTCAGCGTCACTCTTTGTCATACGGGTGGTCTAGCTTAATGTTATTCGTCTCTCATCCGTGCATGTTGGTGTCTGTCATCCAGCCTCTATCTTAATCGGTAGCCAGGGATGACCTTTTCTTCCTCGCCAGACGAGAAGATCAGCTGGTTTAAATGGCATCAGATTTGGTCTCCTGAAATTGTAACCTTTCTTAATGGGAACTGATGAAAACCGCTGGAAATGTACAAGGGACAATATGTCTGTTCACATAAATTTTGTGGTTAAATGCATGTCAGAATTGCACCGGCTCATTGTAAGATGCATTCATTCAAACCAGTTTATTTTATAATAATTATAATAATTAAACCTGCATTTACTACTACTTGTCAAAGTCATAACAACAATTTTGTTTGAATATAATTTTCTTTTTAAAGAGAATATCACGTAATATAACTTTTTGTTCATGTTTTAACGTAAACAGTAAACGCATTGTGCAGCAATTTGTTCAACAAAAATGAAAGAAATTGTTCGAATTTTTATTTGATTACATTTTAAAAGATTCATTACATTTATAAATGTTATTACATTTTGTAAATTCTGAGCTCATTTTTATTTTAATGCCCCAGTACATGAGCCATTAACTACAAATGTAATAATCTGATCATTTTGATCTGAAAGGTTTACTGTGGTGTCAAAATGGTAATAAAAGCTCTTAAGCATAGTAAAATTGCCCCTCCATCCTTTTTTTTAATTTCTGCTAAGAAGACACAAGGTTTATATTGGATATATTTCAGCCATTAATAGATATGTCATTGTGCATGCCCATTCCACCAATTTTTCATTGACATTACCACTGCCGTCATCTAATGTGAAAAAACGGTGAAATTCTGCAGGCAAAAGGTCCATTGTCTTTTGTCAACAGAAGTCATTTAGTGAATTTGAAATCTGCATGGGGATATCTTATGCAGAAATTCCTGGTTCTATAGATTCCTATTAAAATGACTGGATTTCACAGAAGAACAGTAATTGTGGCTGCACATGTGATACCTTACATTATAATGTTGTGATGCCTAAATTCACTAGTAGCGTTTAAAATTCTGGATTCTGTATTTACCTCAGCTCATTTGTCTAGGCATGGCTTTAGGTGTAACCTCACTTAGCCACAGGATTATGTCCATAAGCCTTTTAGAGGAATAAGCTGGTTACATGAAGCCTGTGATTGGTCAACTTTGACCAAATGACTTGCCTCAATGTCTTGTGAACAGAGTGCTAATCTGCAATATTGTCTCTGTTCTCCAAGAACAAATCGTCCTATCGGATGTGTATGGTCCATTCTAGCTCTAGACCAGCTTCAGCTTTTAAGACGCGTCTTCTTCTTTCTAATGGGTAAATGTCTGCTTGAGATATTGAATCTCTGAAAGACAGGCACTTTTAGGCAAAGGTAAGAAACATGGGAGATCTGTGATCTTATGATCCCGTCTTCTGGAGCTTAGAGAGAGAGTTATAATATTTCCGAGATTATCTGTTCATCTGTTCATGTGACGAGATAAAAATGGCCTAGTATGTTCTAACTATTAAATGTATTTTTTTTTCCTGTAGTAAAAGCTTGAAACTGGCTTGATAATTTTAGCTAGATATTTACTTAATTAAACATTTTGAATCTACTTGGCAACAACTGCTTGTTAAAATCAGATGAAATGTATGCATATCAATATGCACTACCATTCAAAAGCGTGGATAGAAAGTTTTTTTTTTTTTAAGTGGTCAAGAAATGTAGTTTCAATTTTATATTGTGTTTCTCAAGGTTAGTTTATAAAGGTTTTTTTTCCCTCCCAAAAAGATCCAATATCTACCATCTTCATTTTTTACTCTGCTTCTGCTCTCCTTTATATCATATCATGTGTTTGATACTGGAGATAGCAAGTGCTGTGATAGAGCCATATATAGAATGCTTTGAAGAAATCAGAAGAAATTGAAAAAAATGCAACCACAAACTTTGCAATAGTCTGTTTCAGCACAATAATTGTTTGTCAGTATATAGTTTTAAAAGTATTATTACTTGTCATATTACAAAAGACGTGTGTACGCATGGACATATATACTGGTTTTATTAGCAATGCTCAAATAATCATATGATTTGTGCTTTTTAAGGAGTGTTAAATGCTATATATATATATATATATATATATATATATATATATATATATATATATATATATATATATATATATATATATATGCACTTGCCTGCATTGTCTTTCAGGAAAATATACAGTTGGGCTGTTAATACCTTAGTTTAAACCATTATTTTTCAGTGTTCTGTGATGAATAGAAAGTTCAAAAGAATAGCATTCATTTGGAAAATTTTCTTTATTTTTTGTAACAATGTGAAAGTAGGTTACTGTATAATGTATAATCTATCCTTTCTGAATTTGTATTCATTTCTTTTAAAACAAATCTTATACCAAACTTTTGAATGGTTGCATTGAATGTTGCCAAAAGGCTGAAAAATCTTGAGATATCATTTTGTTGGTTATATCGCCCATCCCTTGTTTCTTAGCATTTGACGGTTTTTCAGATCTTTGGGAAGCTGAGCAGAAACGAGTGTTCACTGAATCACTGAAGTCAGCAGTGAAGGTGCCAAACACTACACAATACTTCCATGGATTGTGATCAACTTCTCAGTCCTGGAACAGTGGGCTTTTGGCTGCGCTTCTGTCCGCTGTGAAGCACTTTCATAATTCCACCATTCATTCAGTATCGCTCGGATCCTTGACATTATGTGAGAACTTCATTTTACATAATGGGCATTTAAGTTCTAACTTTGAAATCGTTTTATTTCAGCATAAAGAACTTTCTGACATTTAAAAAATCCTCAATTTAAGTTTGAAAGTCATGTGCATCACTGTCATTTCATTTTTCTGTCTGATTTTAATGAGAGCTTCTTCTGAAGAACCCATTTGCTAATTAGAGGGCTCATACGTATCCGTGTGAGAGGAGATTCAGAACAGGAACATGAGCATTGTAGGACAAAGGTGAGGTGGGCCAGGACAGGAAGGCATCAGTCAGTCTGATTAGGAAATGAACCTAAGTCATATAAATAATAATTTGATGTCACTGTATAATGGCAGTAGATGGAAATAAGAGAGAGTCCCTGTAGCTGTGAGAATTTGAGAATTGAAATGTGTCTTATAATAATTAGTTTATTGGCTGAGAGAAATCAGGGATTTATCCTGGTAATATATCACCCTGTTGTGGTTCTTAAAAAAAAAAAAAAAAAAAAAAAAAAACATTAGGCAGCTGTCGAGGAACCACTACAATGCCTGCAGTAGCAATGGGTTTTGGACACCAGACCAAGAAAATATTATCCATGGTACATTCTCTGAGTTTATTTTTCATTGTGGTTTAATGTGGCAGCATAGGAGTTAGTATGGTTTGAGTTACTGAAAGATGAAGTTAGCTTCTGAAGGTGTGCTGAATGTTATGTGTGCGGCTTTTGGTCCAATGGATTTAGAAAGTTTTATGTTTTAAATCTTTGCTAATTTCTGGTCATTTTGTTGTGAATGCCACATTGGTGACTCAAAATGGTGAATCTTCATGAATTATTTCTGTGAAGCTGTTTGTCTGAATACTCAATTTAAATGATTCACAGACGTTTTTGACTCCCCACACAGACTATGCAACATGCATATTCTTATATATATATATATATATATTATTTTGCTTTAAAATGACAAATATTTTTACAGTATGAGATTTTTAGCTATATTCTGCTTTTATGTATGTTTGTTTTATTTTTTTACTTAGTCATATAAATTGAAAATACAGAGAATGATGGGTTGGACAATTGTTAAAAGACCATTATTCTGCTTTATGTGTGTTAGAATTTATGACAATATTCTATGTTGCCAGTTGTAAGCAACACTCTGTTGAGTGTAGCTCTACTGCTTCATTCCTCTGTGTAAACATTCCTTCTTGCTCTCTGGCTGTGGAAGTGTTGGACGAAGCTGCCAGGGTGATGATGTTGTCATGACGAGAGCTTCTGTGGAGCCCTCCTGGCATTCTGTCCTTTTCCGCCGGGGAAGTTTTTTTTCCATATCAAAGGGAAGTTGTTCACTGTAGAGTGACACCTCAGGGAGCATCCTGAGCCTTGTTGATCAGCCAATTGTTGATGAGAGAAAATGACGTTATTTCAAAAAATTCTCTGTTAATCCTCACATGTTCCATTATTGTGTGATGATAATAAGTCCCACCTCATTTGGCTTCTGCCAGTTGTCTGGATAATGATCGTAAATTTGTTTTATTTGTAATAGCTGTGACTATTGTTCTTCTATATATTCTATTCAAGTTCTTTATAGCCGTTTGATTTGCTAGCAGTATAGTCTCATGTTTCGTCCTCAAATCATACATTAACACACATTTGTGCCACATTTGTGCACAGATATGAGTGAGCATGGTGGGCGCTGCTGACAGGATATACGTGCATACGTATTTAAGTGTGGTTCACTTAAAGCATGATATTTGCCTAAGCGGTGTGCTTCTTGGTGATTCTGGTAGTGTGAATGCTGTCCAATTAGAACAATTTGTGTAGGGAATCTCTCCGTTCTTTCTGTCTGTCTGTCTGTCCGTTCCGATCCTAATATACAAGGTTTGACCTGCATTGAAAATGTTTTGAAAATTTTATTTGGGAAAAACAACAACAACAAAATTGTGGCTTTTAAAACTTACAGCCACTGAAGCGAATTTAAATTTAATTATGCAGTCTCATTTCCCAACTATTTACATTTAGCTTAACTTCCTCTTCAGTAATGCTCAGTTAGGTTAAGTAATCATTCATAATTTAAAGCATTGTTAAAAGGAAATCTCAGAATGAATATATATTTTTCTGTGCACATATGTGATGCATAAATTCACATTTCTAACTGTTTATTTACATTTGTAGTGTTTTTTTTTTTTTTTTTGGACAAAATATTTAAACATTAACTGGTTACCTGCCTTAACTTGAAAATGACTTTTGATTGTATTCTCTAGAACATGCATGTTCATCCCATATCCCATTTATTCAGAGCAGGAAACAAAAAGCATTTCAAAAGGCGCCATGCATAGTTGATCTGGTAACTCATAAATACTTCAAATGTAAATGAATCATTTTGTGAATCCTTACGTAATATAATTAATGTGTGGATGACTGTATAAGTAAGCTAACGTCAAAAAACCCTTGACGCAGAATAAACCATTAGTAATGCACCAAAAAATGATTTTTTTTTTAAAGCAAAACCAGCCAAAAACTGAAAGAAAAACTAGTTTAATTAAATTTAGATAAATTAACTCGTTATGCGTTTTAGGGTGTTGTGTCGACAAGTACTTCATTGTAAAATTCTTCGGAAACTAGACGATATTTCACAAAATAGATATTGACACAATAATAATGCCCACTGTGAAAGCAATAAGTGTTTCGGACAATGACTTCAGCCCTCCAAAATATTTCAGCTTGTTTATTTATTTATTACAGATACACAGCATATGCATATTCTAAAGTGTCTAGTCGGTTGTCCAGAATGCTTTAAAGTGTTTTAGTAAATGGATTGAGCTGTTTTGACAGAAGAGACTATTGAATGGACAAAGACAGGATGCAATATTAAAAGGCTCTGATGGTTTTTCTTGCAGAACAGGATGGACATCCATTAGCTCTCTGGAGCAGGTTAAATGGCCTTGCATGCTGTATGAATTACATTTAACTCCTTACAGTGTTCTTCCAGTGTGACTACATTATGTCCAATGATGAGAATTAGGATGAATTAACGACTGAATTCAGGCAGAATATTGGAATATAAGCACAGCTCCATAACCTGTTTAAATGAGTTATTTCTCATCTTCCGGTAATTTCTATAATGAGTACAATGTTACATTTTAATCATATTAATTTCTCTCCAATAATGCTCTCTGACCAAGACTGCAGCCAAAAGCCACATGTGTGCAATGCACTATGGGTTAGAGAGCGACAAAAATGGAAGAAAATACAACTTTGAGTCAGCAATAGAGAGAGTGCATCACCCACCAGTCTGCGTCTCTCTTATGTGGAGCCGTAGGAACTTTAAAAGAAAAAAATTGTTTCTGTTAGAAATTTCCTGATGAAAGTCTGCACATTCAATAAGCCGTATCTCTGCATTCATCTCATCACATTTCTCTCTTGATTTTGATTCAACAGAATCCAATAAAACACAACAGCAGGCAGACCTGCTGAGCAGAAATTAGATTTAATTGAGACAGTCAGTGTGTTCTCTGCTTTCTCCCTTTCTAGCTTTTTTTTTGCTGGCGGCACTGAAAGCAGCAAGTTCAGTGTTGAAGCTGATGCTACAGTCAAACTATTCTTTTGGAAAAGTAGTTTAAAGATCTTCAGTACTAGCTACTAACAAAAAGTATACAGCCATGTAAGCTACTTTTTAAATTTACATAAAGTAGTTTTATGTAGGTACACCCCAAGCACTGTTTTTATTTTTTTTATTTTTTATTTTTTTTAGATTAGTTTAGTTCTTTTTTTTTTTTAAAGCATAATTGCTTCTGGACAGGGTGGAGCATTGTCATTTGTTGTTGAGCGGTAATGACTGTGGCGGACTAAGCGTTCGTTGAGGTGTGTGTGTTTGTTGTGCAGTTTGATACAGCTGTGAAATCTACACCATACTGGAGCTCTGGCAGACATTGATCAAGAACAGACCGTTCTTATTCATCTGATCATTTTCAGCTGTTTACTCTCTACTAGTCAGCAGTTTAAATTTATTTCAAGTTTGCCTGACTGACAGCTAGGATTTATACACTTCAACCCTCTATACGTACACTTTGGCAATTTACATTTACATTTAATCATTTAGCAGATGCTTTTATCCACAGCGACTTACAAATGAGAACAATAGAAGCAGTCAGGTCAACAAGAGAACAACCACAGTATACAAGTGTATATATTATTACAAAATATTACGAAAATTAAGTAGGAGTGCTCCGATCACGATCGGCCGATCGTTATGCGCATCTCGTCAGTAAAGCCGGTTCTCTAATCAGCAGTTAATTCCATCAGGTGCGTGATTTCACATAGAGCAGCTGTTACTACACAGAGCTTTTATTAATAGAGATGATGCGCAAATCACGTTAATTTTCAGCGTTTTTGGCGCATCTTCTCAGTTAACAACGGCTCTGTGTAGTAACAGCTGCTCTATGTGAAATCACGCACCTGAAGGAATTAACCGCTGATTAGAGAACCGGCTTTACTGAGGAGATGCGCATAACGATCGGCCGATCGTGATTGGAGCACCCCTAAAATTAAGCATTATTTAATGATATAACTTTAGTGATTAGATTTAATACTCGTTAATGAAAGAATATTCGTCATTTTAAAGGGATACTCCATTCCAAAATGGAAATGTTGTCATTATTCAATTATTCCCATGTCGTTCCACACCCGTGAAAGCTTTGTTTGTCTTCAGAACACAATTTAAGATATTTTGGATGAAAACAGGGCTTGAGACTGTCCCATAGACTGCCAAATAAATAACAGTGTCAAGGTCCTGGAAAGTCTGAAAAGGGTCGTCAGAATAGTCCATCTGCCATCAGTTATTAAATAGCAATCAAATAATAAAGATTGAATCAAAATAAAGATTGAAATGTGATTAGATGAATGCAGAGATACGACTTATCGAATGTGCAGAAACAGAAACCATTGATGTATGGTTTATTAGGATCAAACAATATTTGGCTGAGATACAACTATTTGAAAATCTGGAATCGGAGGGTGCAACAAAACTAAATATTGAGAAAATCTCCTTTAAAGTTATCCAAATGAATTCTTAGCAATGCACATTACTAATCAAAAATTACGTTTTGATCAATTTACGGTAGGAAATTTACAAAATATCTTCATGGAACATGATCTTTACTTAATATACTAATGATTTTTGGCGTAAAAGAAAAAAGAATAATTTCAGCCCATACACTTTTTTTTTATTTTTTTTTTTATTGGCTATATTGCTAAAAATACACCCAAGTGACCTAAGACTGGTTTTGTGGTCCAGGGTCACAAATAATGTATAACAATATTAAGCCATAAAAATCTTAAGGAATTTTCAGCACTGATAAGTATACAACTAAAGTACCCAATCATTCAAGCTGTGGAATGCAAGATTATGATGTAAATCCTTTTGCGCTCCCTCTGACCTCATGGTTTAGGAGTATTTCTCTGAATATGGCTTCTTTATTACATAGCATTAATGCATTTAAGTATCTTATACAAAGTGACTTATGTAGTCAAAGAATGGCTGCATTTATAATAAATGGGCATTCATTGTATTATTAGAGACTGTGGTTTTTCTCTCATTTACAGACCAAACATCTGAGCTGTGTATCTAGCTATATAAATGGGCATTAGGCATCAAAGACCAACTCTTCCATGAAATATATGTGCTGAGCTTTATTTAAAGACAGTTTCCATGCATTTATCAAAATTAAGAAAGAGATTAACTTTACAATTACTTTTCTTGGCCAAAATTCCAGTCCTTCCAGTCACAATGTGTGGTCTGTTTTTCTTAAATGCACTTCACTGACTTTAATCAGGAGTATTTGACCGTTCCTCACCATACGTATGTGATCGTCTGTGGGCTGGATGTATATTTTGTTGGAGCCACACATAGTGAATGTAAAGACCTCAACCATTTATCATACGCTTATAGTGTTGATTTTGCTGTCTTGTATGCGATTAGAAAACGATTTAGAAGATAGGACAGATGCACACATTTATTTACTCTTGTCTGACCTGCTCTAAATTTTCTTGTTCAGTACTTTTCTTTTTTCTTTTTTTTTTACTGATCGATTCTTTTAAATGTTTTTTTTTTTCTGCTGTTAGACATTATTCTACAAAAGTTTTAAAAGAGCTTATCAAGAGCAACCTTAATTATTAACTATGCTACTGTAGGGAATGTCAGGAATGTCTTCTTTTCTGTCCTCCATTGTTATTTTCAGTTCTGCTTCTTTCACTTTCATGTTAATTTAATACCAGTTCAGTCGCTATTGAATAACCAGGATGCCACAAGATGTACTTTCTGGTAATATGAAGTTATGCCACTGACACTTATGCAAATCTACAGCAGGGACCTCTGTAGATTTCTGCTGATTTAAGGGCTCTGTCCCACTTCCTTTCTTCTCACTCCTGTATTTCACCATAACCACATCCCCTTGGCTCTGACACCTGTTCTCTCATCTCATGTTCATTCCTCCTCCTACTATCTATATTATCCTGTTTCTACTCATCTTACACACTTTACAATAAATGGGGAGGGGGGGGGTGCTATAAATACGTAATTTTTGCTGACTATGTATTCAAGTGCAGTTATACACAGTTATCGTGTACCACAAAACCTCATCCCGCTAGAGTTCTACCAAAAACTTTTTCAGAGTGTTCTAACTTTCATTAAAGATTGATATTTTACTTTGATATATAATAGAATCATATTTACACTTATGCAAGCAAGTGTATAATGTATTTACAGCATAATTGCACCATTGCATTAAACACTAAATTAAAATACAACCAACTTAATGTATCCTTGAAAGAGAAAATGATTTTTCAAAATGTAAATGTAAAATAAAAGTATGTTTTTACATTTTACATTTTAAATTTTCTACCTTAAAATGTGCCATTTTGCCAGCCATTTATGAAGTTTATTAGTGATACATTTTTTCACCATTTTTTTCGGTGTATATTTTTAAACAAAATATGAAATATTATATAATGTTGTTTTTATAAATGTTTATTTTAAAATATAAAATTTCCATAATGCAGCCATAAAATTACAAACAAACTTCAATTTATAAAGAAATTGATTGTACCATTTCTACAAGAAATGTATTGATTAGAAGTTTCAGTAAGCCCACTAAAGCTTCTAAATATTTAAACAGTAAAAACTAATCCTCTTGCAAGTAGCAACGTGGTAAAAAATGTGAAAAATGTAATGCATTTTTACCAAAACATCCCAGAGTTATTGCTGTTTTCCCGTATATGTCAGTGCATTTATGCCCAGAGGGCATGCATGCATAATGCAAATTACTGCAGCAGTTCATGAGAAGATTTTTTAAACGTTTTACCAAAAAATGAAATGAGCAGAACACTTAAATACCCGGCATGCAAAGTCTGATACTCTCACTTGTACACAAATGTGGTCCATGTGTAAATTTAAGACATACATTTTAATAAGCTGCTTGTGTTGAAGGGTGGATGTGATCAGACTAGCATGTCGCTAATGCAGTTCTGAAAGTGATGGGAAGGCCTTGTGCACTCTACCAAGTTGGGTATTTCTATACCTGAATGTAAGGTTTACAGACCCAGAACATTTCTACAAGGTGAGGATTGGGGAGTGTTCCCCACCATGCTGAATATGCAAAGTCATGTCAAACTGTCAGCCAAGAGAGCTACTCAGTGCCTGGGAACGCTTACGTTCTTGTTAGACCAGTATTCAATTTCTCATAAGCTCTTGTAAGAGCCTGATACAGGGCTGCTGAAGCAGATCCATGAGTACAACCTACCCATGCAAGAGAGAAAGGTGTACAAGTGTTCAAGCTGTCATTCAATTAATGCATTGAATTAATTACAAGTAAAAGTAAAGATTTCTGCATTGTTTTAAAGTTTACAATTAACAAATGTAAAATTTCAGTTTCAAATAAACACTGCTCTTTTGAATCGTCTGTTCATCAAAATCATAAAAATAAATCCACAATAATATTGAACAACACAACTTTAATATATATATATATATATATATATATATATATATATATATATATATATATATATATATATATATATATATATAGAACAGAAATTAAAAAAGAACAGATATATATTTATTTATTTATTTATTTATTTTTGAAAAACCCAACCCTGCACATGCCTCTATGAAGTTGGACAGCCTGTTGGCTGATTGTGACACTCTTTTGTACTCTGTGTCCAGTGAGGAATTTACTGATTCGCAGCCTCAGTGTTGCTCCACATTAAATACACACCCACCTTTTGTCAGTCATTCTTTGACACATACTGTCTAATTATGTGTGCACATGCATACATAATCTGTTTTCTTCCTCCCTCTTTTTCTTTTATTTTTTTGCTCTGTTCCTTTCTTTTTTTTTTTTTTTTAGCTCATTCACTCTGTTCCCCTTAGGAATGTTGGCTTGAGCTCAAAAATCCTAAATCAACCACAGCTTGTCTTTGCTCCCTGGGCCCCACTGCTTTCAGGCCATCACCCCACATGTGGACGTAGACCCCGTCTGGGATAGTGCAGATCAGCGGCCTCCACTGACTCTTTTTTTGGCAACCTGTCCTGAGCTCTCCAAAAAGTGCAGTATAACCTCTCCCCTATTTACTATATTTCTATCATTTTTAAATGATATGTTGTAAAAACTCTTAAGCAACTTCACTATAGTATTTGAGAGCAAAAACATATAAGCCTGTTGATACTGATATATTAAAATGTAAAAAACTGGTTTACATAAAAATATAAATTGTTTTTAATTCAAAGTAGTTTTGCTAACAAGTTGCTATATGAGGTCTACAACAGTTGTTTGATCTGTTAAGCCCATAAACTTACTCTATGTTCATGCTGTTTTTCTTTTTCATTGTTCCTCCAAATAAAGCACATATTCCACACAATATAGGAAATATTATTAAAGGAATATGACAGTGGTTATTTGGCGGTGGCCCAAGGTCCTTTCCTCCCACATCAAGACACAAATACGCACACACTTACAGTCGCTCTACCTTTAAGTATTAAAGAGCAGATGGAGAAAAGGCAAACCCAAGTGGAAAAATTGTGTAGGGCTGCATTTCTGGATCCAGCTTCAAGTCTTCCCTGTGGCCTCCTCTTCTCTTCTAAGCCTCTACCTTTCCATGACCTTTTCCCATCTGATTATCTGCCTCTTTTTGTTATTTTTTTTGCTCTCTCCTTCAGCAGTGGCCTTTGTGTGGCTTCTTCGACTAATGGCACAGACTATTTTAGTTTGAATGTATTGAATTGCTTTGTTTATTCAGGCGCTCTTTGAAATATACAGCTCTTAACGTTGTCTCCATATTAAAGGAGTAAACCAATGTTACATATATTTTGGCCATCATGGCAACGTGCCTTAGTCCATGTAAGAAGACTGTAACCCTTTACGTTTTGGGTTGAAAGGGGAGAATTCCAATAAACGTACAAGCAAAGCTTTTCACTAGCTGATCAAGCTCGAAATGGTCAAGGCTAGCTGAGAATAGCCTAGCCTTGCATACAACTCTTTAGCTGGGACCAAGTGTTAGATTAGCTTGTATTTTCTTCTGGCTAAGAATGGCTTTTTAAATGATCAAGCAACATTGCCAGAAAAGGAGGCAAAAAGGGAGACCCCTTATGTGCTATACCCATGCAGAAAGGCATTGTCTGTGTTTTGCATATGGTTTTTATGGCCTCGAGCAAATTCTCCATGTATCTTTAAGAAGTATTTGATTGAACCTTTGCCCAAGGGCCAGATTGGTTTCATGTGAACATATTGAGGGTAGAAAAGAAGATTTCCAGACTCCTTTGAAGACTGGGCATCAGTCCGGCAAGAAAGAGATGCATAAGTGTCAATGTATAAGCATTCATAATATTATGGTGTTTAACATTGTATTATTTTAAGGCAAAAACTTTCTTGGCCCAGTTTGCTCATTCTATTCTATTCTATTCTATTCTATTCTATTCTATTCTATTCTATTCCTCTTATGTTTGAGAGCTCTGTGACGTGAACTTCTCATTCCTGTTTGGTCAGTGCTTAAACATACATTTTGGGACTTCATATTTGTGTATTTTGTCATAAATCGCAGTCATTCCAGAGACTGCTGTTTTTATTTTTTTGACCTGGCTTTCTGCTCTCTCAGCACCCTGTGAACCATTGCATCAGTTTCCCACTCTAACCCAAAAGCATTTCAGATGGAATTGCTTTGATGTGAATTACTATCAGCATAAATTGGTCACTACTGTTTTTTACTTAACAGCATCCTTGATTAATGCTTGGTAGGTTGGATGTAGGTCACTGGACAGCCCATCCTACAGATGCCCTGTGCCTCTTCAGACTTTAAATTTAAATGGCATTTAGTAATGGTTTTGTTTCAGTTTTAAAGAACGCTTGAGCTCAGGCATCATTACAGGGTTTCTGTTGGGAAATGATTTTTGTGAAAATTGAGGCCTCAAAGGATATTAAGCCATTCAGTTTTATTCCTACAGGCATTCAATTTTTTTGGTGCTTTTGAATTAAATGCTTCTGATTTTATTAAAATCAGTGTAAATGATGATCGATAATGAATAATTTACTGACAGTTTAACAAGTTCATACCAGTTGAGGCTCATGCAGCCTGTCTGTGTGAGAAAGATAAATCACAACAAATAAGCACAACTGCACAGACAAAGAAACTCACAGAACAAACATACTATGGGGAAAAAAAACAAAAACGAGTTTTTACATTTATAATTTATGATGATAAAGCCTAGTTAAGCAACATGAGATGACAAAGAGAGTGCTGGTTCCTGAATATCAGCAAGGTTGCAGATTCGACATAGATTGTTTTTTTCATAGCAGAACAGTTGCGCATCTCTGATTATTCAGAATGTCTAGCATTCTACATCTATTGGTACATTGTTAAATCAATTTTGAAATATCTGCAGATGTGTTTTGACATTTTAAGCTGCTACATATTTAAGTCTGCTGATCTATTTCTAATTCAGTTTAGAGTGATACAGTTTATTTAAATTATGTAGATTTTTAAATATCCAAGATTATCATCATTGCATCATTGTTGAATTGAATGGTTAATTTAAAACATATTGGCCTGGTTTCGCAGACAGGGCTTAGGTTAAGCCAGGATATGGCCATCGTTCAATTAGCATGTTTAAAACGCTTTTATGAATGTGCCTTAGATAAAAACACTACTGATGTGCATCTTGAGACAAATGTCACTGTCAGATTTTAAGATCAGTCGGTGCAAGTTCCTTTTAGATAAAACAGCCCAGACATGCATTTTAGTCTGGGATTAGTCTTAAGCCTTATCTGGAGAATAAATGGTCAAACGTTTTTGATTTTTTAAATGTTTTTGGCTGGAGGTATCTGTTGCTCAAGATGGCGGCTGGTCTGGTTCACTTGAGGACTGGTCAGGTAATTCTCACTGATGCTGTCCTATGGCATTACCAAAAGCTTTTGCCACATTCTGGGCTTTCAATCTCTCTTTCACCCTTTCTTTAGCCGCCAGCTTCAGTCTCCACCTCTGTTTTCTCTCACACTGTACGCTGGTTCCAAGAGAGCTCAGTTTAAGTTGGTCAGACGTGGCTGGTAGGCCTCTAGGTTGAGGTTAATGAAGAGGTGAAGTGTAAAGGTACACAGAGTCCTTGCTGTGTTATTGTGGCCCTACCTGCTTCGGTAAAGAGATTTTTTAAAGAGATCGTGTCATATATCAAAATAAATCATAATTCATATGGTCATCATAGAAGAGGTATCTAGATGTTATCTTACAGTATGTATGTATGAATACATTTTTTTTTAATGTCTCTTTTTTTAATGTCATGTCATTGACCCACAGGCAATGTGTGAATCAATCAATCAATCAATCACCTTTATTTATATAGTGCTTTAAACAAAATACATTGCGCCAAAGCACTGAACAACATTCATTTGGAAAACAGTGTCTCAATAATGCAAAATGATAGTTAAAGGCAGTTCATCATTGAATTCAGTTATGTAATCTCTGTTCAGTTGAAATAGTGTCTGTTTTAATTTGCAATCAAGTCAATGATATCGCTGTAGATGAAGTGACCCCAACTAAGCAAGCCAGAGGCGACAGCGGCAAGGAACCGAAACTCCATCGGTGACAGAATGGAGAAAAAAACCTTGGGAGAAACCAGGCTCAGTTGGGGGGCCAGTTCTCCTCTGACCAGACGAAACCAGTAGTTCAATTCCAGGCTGCAGCAAAGTCAGATTGTGCAGAAGAATCATCTGTTTCCTGTGGTCTTGTCCTGGTGCTCCTCTGAGACAAGGTCTTTACAGGGGATCTGTATCTGGGGCTCTAGTTGTCCTGGTCTCCGCTGTCTTTCAGGGCAGTAGAGGTCCTTTCTAGGTGCTGATCCACCATCTGGTCTGGATACGTACTGGATCCGGGTGACTGCAGTGACCCTCTGATCTGGACACAGACTGGATCTGGTGGCCACGGTGACCTCGGAACAAGAGAGAAACAGACAAATATTAGCGTAGATGCCATTCTTCTAATGATGTAGAAAGTACGGTGTTATGTGAAGTGTTCCGGTTCCAGTTTACCTAATTAATGCAGCCTAAAAATCCTTTAATGGATTTGGATATTAAAAGCATATTAGTATGTTATGTGTATGCCAGGTTAAAGAGATGGGTCTTTAATCTAGATTTAAACTGCAAGAGTGTGTCTGCCTCCCGAACAATGTTAGGTAGGTTATTCCAGAGTTTAGGCGCCAAATAGGAAAAGGATCTGCCGCCCGCAGTTGATTTTGATATTCTAGGTATTATCAAATTGCCTGAGTTTTGAGAACGTAGCGGACGTGGAGGAGTATAATGTAAAAGGAGCTCATTAAAATACTGAGGTGCTAAACCATTCAGGGCTTTATAAGTAATAAGCAATATTTTAAAATCTATACGATGTTTGATAGGGAGCCAGTGCAGTGTGGACAGGACCGGGCTAATATGGTCATACTTCCTGGTTCTAGTAAGAACTCTTGCTGCTGCATTTTGGACTAGCTGTAGTTTGTTTACCAAGCGTGCAGAACAACCACCCAATAAAGCATTACAATAGTCTAACCTTGAAGTCATAAATGCATGGATTAACATTTCTGCATTTGACATTGAGAGCATAGCATAGGAAGTCCAGCATGGTCAAGGTTTAGGGCTTGCTCCTGAGTTCAGAGAGCTGTGGCTAGTTATTGGCTCAGGGGACCTGTAAAGCAACATTTTTGGAGTCTTATGGCCCTCGTAACTGTTCTCATATGTTAACTTTTTTTCCATCACACATCTCACTTTAGTGGCTTTAACCTCCTGCTTAAAAACAAAGAGAGTTTTGTGAGTGTGTTCCATACAGACCCTCACTGTTTTTGTCTTGTACACTCACTGGTGTCGATTGTGCTCTGGACAAAGGTTCCTTGCTGGTGTGGGATGGCACACAGGCCGCCTCTCGGTGTTACTGGCACAGCAAACAGCTTGGGCGATGCAGGCAAAGGCAAAGCCTGATATCACAGTGTTTTATGTGACCATATAGTACAATGTTTACACACATGACCGAAGCCAGATCTGTGTCAACAAAATGCCTTGTGTATTATTTATTTATTTATTGTAGTGAGTGTGTGTCATTCATACTTAATCTTAATCGTTCTCTAATGGAAGTATCAATTTTGGATGGAATGTTTTACAATTATTTACCCTTCAAGTAATGAATAAAGCAAATTCGTTATTTTTTTTTGTAACTTCTATTTATTAGTCGTTGTTTCTTCTTTTCTATTCTATTTTCCAATAATTTTATAACTATTTGTCAAAGTATATGAATTAAATATTAGAGACTTAATTGTGCATGTTCAGTTTACTTTATTACATTTGCCATCATTGAACTCTGACTTGAAGTTAATCTTTAAAACATTAATTTAATAAAACTGTTGAATGCATTTTTTTTAGCAAATACCCACATCAACAACCACTTTTTTCCCCCAATAGTAACATTATAATACTGTGATGGATAAATGCACTTGTAGCTTTTAAAATGACTTTGAGTACTCATGCTATTTTTTTGATAAAATTAATAATAATAATAATAAGCACCATTTTGATGGTTATCAGCCATACCATTAAAATACTTATCAGCTTATCGAAACTGGCAAGTATTTTAATACTGCTGCATTCCTAACAACTTTAGTTAAGCTACAATATAATGTATATATAAATGTTATATTAAGTATTACTTTTAAAAGTAATGCTACCCACCCAACGCTGAAAGGGGCCCTATTATATCGTGCCACCTAAATTACTGTTTGTGGAACTGATCTTTCTCCAGAACCCACAGAGAGAACACGTATGTTTGAAAGTCTGACAGCTTTGCAGAGCGCAGTGTCTCTTTCTGTTGGTGGAGAGCGACCTGAAAAACCTTCTGCATTCTAGTCAGTGAATGTTAATGAGGTGAGGACAGATTGTTTTCCTCCTAAGATGTTCGGTTTTGGTAACACAGCTGGGACGGGGTGCGTTTCCCTTTTATTTGTCACTCATGCTCTGGGTCTTTTGCACATTCTCCAGTTTACTGCATGTGACTGAGCTGTCACATGGAGCAGCCGAGTGCAGGCGTGTTGACATAAGTATAGTGTGATGTACTGTCCCACTCTTATAGATGTACACACTTTTTTACAGATACATTTATGGAGTTGCAAGGAGCCTGTCAATGCAGTCAAGATGTATTGTCAGCAGTATTAGAAAAAAGCTATTGGTAGACTCCAGTTTTAGCCAGTGGGGTGTCACGTCTAGCTTTCTGGATAGTTGGACTGTACATTTTGAAAATACTATGTGGTGACTGGAAGAAACTTGTGCTTTTTCTCTGTGCTTATTCGTTATCTTCTCTTTCTGCTTACTTTGTTGTGTTTCTATTTGCATATAGAATTGAAGTGATCAGTGAGAACTTTGGCATGGAAGAATACCCGGTGCGATCCGGTTTCATACTAGTTTTTTTTTTCAGTCATGCTGGAGGATGGTAACAAATCATGTTAAAAGAAGAGAGGTTACACACTTGCTACCAAGGATGATGATGTCAGCTGTTCAGCTCCAATAGAGCATGCAAGAAACACAAGATTTGTGCTGCATCACTGAACACATCCGAAGAACAAGAGTTAAATTAAGAAGCAAATAAAATGTCAGACTGGATGTATTGATGATCGGGCATCTAAAGGACAGTCCAAAGACTTATATATCATTCAAAAATGAAAACTCTCTCATTATTTACTCGTCACTAATTTGGAACACAAATGAAGAACTTCAAGTATCTATATTCTATCTATTTTGAATACTTGTGTTCAGCAAGGATGCATTAAATTGATCAAAAGTGACCGTAAAGAAACTTACAATATGACAAGAGAGTTTTCAGATTCAGATAAATGTTTTTCTTCTGCATTTGGTTCATCAAACATTCCTGAAAAAAGCATCCTGGTAGTATATTAGTAAGAAATGTTTCTTGAGTAGAATTAGAATGATTTCTGAAGGATCACGTGAAACTGAAGACTGGAGAAATGGCTGCTAATAAATTCAGCTTTGCCATAACACAAATAAATTCAATTTTTAAGTATGTTATGTTAAACTGCAACAATATCTCCCAATGTTTTACTGTATTTTTGATAAAAAAAATAAAAAAAAATAAATATATCTTGTTTAGACATCTTTCAATACCATTTAAAAAAACAATAGCATGTATTGTGCATTCATATATTCATTTCATCAAAGGACAATGTTTTGTCTTTTGACCCAAGGAATACCCTGGAATATAGTGCTTTTTATAAATCGTATATTTCTACAGAATGTAGGTTAAAGATATTATTGTTTTGGCACAAAAGCGAGAGAGTAATGACAGAATTTCCATTTTTATTTTTGGCGAACTGTCTCTTCAAGCTTGCTGTTGGCTGTCACACTCCAACGCCTGGAATGTAAGCAGTGGGATCTGAATGCCAGTCAGCTCTGAAAAGTCTCCCCATGACTGAACCCACACACTTGCATTCACACAAACAAGTATCCTAGTGGAACATGGAACAGCCAACCGATACTCCTTCAGTCCCAAGGGAGTTCTCTTATGTGCTGTATGTGCTGCCATGAGTGTAAGAGTGTTCAATTGTTTTCATGGACCCTAAGGATTGAATATAAATCAGTGTTTACAATGTCAAAAACACTATGGTCTGTAGTTTTCCAAATACCACTACTTATCAGTTTCGAATCCTGTATCAAGGTGAACAAATGTAGAAAAAAAAAATATGGTCAAAGTTATCTCAGATCTTGCCAGTAACTTAAGGCCTCCGATTGACTTTCATGACTGTTGTAATAAAATAAAAAAATCTCTGGGTCTTTCCCTCCTGCAGGTTTTTTTTTTTCCTTCTTTTTTTGTACTCACTCTGCTGGTCCTGTAGTATGTCACTGTAATCGCACTTTAGAGTTTGGCTTGTCCATCCCACCTTGCCTTCCCTTCTTTGTGAATCATCTTTCCCTGCTCTTCCTATTTAATGTCTGTAATGGCTAGTGGACTTTGACGTTCCACTCCATGTGGTGGCTCTCTGATGGTCACATGACCTTGTTTGCCCTCATTAGATACCGATGTGTGAATGAGCATAGATTTTTATCGGGTGCTGTGATGCTTCCCAGAAGTGAGGGTTAATGCACTCAGGATGCCAATGTTTAATGCGTGTTCTTTTTTCTTTTCTTTTTTTTTTTTTTACAAAGGGCTGTCTGGGACAGTTATCAAGTGGATGATACAGGGCCAGGGACATCTACTGAGGATTTCGCTGGTGTTGTCACAGTCTCTGATGTGAATTGAATTGTTTGCATCAGTGTTTGTCCTCATTAAAGTGGTCAGAGGATGATTAGGCTTGACGGAGCAACTTGATTGAGGGCTGTGAGGAAGACTGTTCGTTCAAGGCTCTGCAGGCGTCCCAGGGGACAGAGGTTAAAATGTTTGGACAGGAAGGACAGACTATAGGCGTCCCCTGGTAGTGACTAGCCTCATCAAAAAATAGCATGACAACCAAAGTAGATACTTCAACTGTTATATCAATTTTAACTTTATGTTCCTGTTTTCTTCTCTTTTGACCAAGGGGTGTCCAGTCCTCCTCCTGGAGGGCCACCTTCCATAAACATTTAGCTTTAACACTTATTGAACACACCTGAACCAGCTAATTAAGGTCTTCAGGATCACCAGAAACTTCCAGGCGGGTATGTTTGAGCTTATCATTGTAGGAAATTGGCCATCATACTGTAAGTAGCACAAGGCACTATTCAAGTTGCTGCCTATGGAGAATGTTCCAGATTGGACACTTATAAGGCTCTGTTTCACTTATGATGCTGGCATAGAGAGCAGATGCTCTTGTACCACAGTTTAGTAAAGATTGATAACTTTATTTATTCTTGATTGTGCTGTTTTGACTGCTTTGATGCGTTGCAATATAAGGCATTTTTGATGCAACAAAAAAAATCACTGATCATCTCTGTCTCTTTACTTATTACAGCATGAAATAAACATGAATGAACATCAGAAGGTATCTTGTTTCAACCGCGGAAAGACATCAGTAGACACCATTTTCTCAAGTTTAAGTCCACCAGTGTTAATCTACTCTCTTGTCTGGTTTGTTTGTCAGACAAAATTCAGCATTATGATTGGTCAGACTGCCTGTCAATCAAGCACCCGGCAAAGGCTCAATTAAGACGGCTACTTTTTTCAACTTCATTTGCATGATTCCTAAAAATGCTACCTACCATTTTAAAGCAGGTCAAATCCTAGTTTAGATCCTTCCTTTAATCTTGGACTGGGTCTTAATGATTATTTTCGACCACAGCTCAGATTTAAGCCCACTTGGTCTTTCCTCTACTCACAATGGTATGGTATATTTAAAGGAGACTTCGTAACTGGATTAATTAGAAGCTTTGTCTGTTCCATCTGGAAAAGCTAAACAAGGATTTACTATTCCAAATAGCCAGTCAGTTTTCCTGTCAATAACTCTTTAATAATGACCTTGCTGAAGGGCTGGGGGAAGGTACTTCCAAACAGTGGATGGGATTTTATTTAGGCTCTTCAGTGCTTTGTGTATTTCCATATTTTTTTTCTACTAGCTGTATTTACATACAAGTAGTTTTATCTCGTGCCAGCGCAGCAGAGATTCTCGAAACTGGTCCAACCACACAAACCCCAAATTCTCTCTTCCTCTCTGTCTCCCGCTCTCTCTTCTCCTCTCTGTCATGAGCACAATCGCCACATTTACACACAAACGTTCTGCGCTTCTCATTCTCTCTCCCATCCCCCCATGCGAGAGAACTGTAGCCAAATTGCTGCACATTGGACACCCGGCCATAAATTTATGGAGCCAGAAGAGTCTCAATAAAGATAAATGCACACACTACAGTCACATATGCACACACAGGATTCATAGATGCACACACATGATTCATAAATACACACACAGGATACACAAATGCACACAAAATTCACAGATGCACACACAAAATTTAAAAAGCACAGAAGATTCACAAATGCATACAAAATTCAGAAATGCACACAAAAATCAGAAATACACACACAATTCAGAAATGCAAACAACCTTTACAAATGCACTCAAGATTCACAAATGCACAGAACAAGATTCACAAATGCACAGGACAAGATTCAGAAATGTATTTCTGATGCACACACACATATATCTTGATTTACAAACTGCTTGCGGTCTGTGAACTTCACTGCATTTGTGTGTGAATTTTGAGACTCCCCTGACTTGGCTCAACACACAAATGCTTTTTTTTTTAAACAGGGAATGATCAGCAACCAATCAGATATCTGCCTTCTTTTAGCCAATCACAAGAATGCACCCCATGTGGGGGGATTGTTTACTTATAAGCCAATCACATGAACGTGTTCACACAGCAATTGTATTAAATTGTATGAAAATACAGATGTTTAGATTACAATTCAGGTTTATTTTTTATTATTTTTTACAAAATATAAATTAAAAAATGTCTCAATACATATAGCCCAGTGACTGCAGAAAAAAAAGTTAACCATGGATTCATAAATTTGCAATAGGCAATTATTTCATTTTATTGAAATATTTTAATGAAAGTAAAAAAAAAAAAAAATGTTTAAACCTTTTTGAATATTTAAATATATCTAAATATTCTTTTGGATGCAATATAGAAGTCACTTTAATTATAATATTCAGTCCCTACATGAAGAGAGAGTCAGTGGTCCGCTGCGAGAGGAAAGTGGCTCTCTGGCTGCGAAAAGTGGGTCTGCGGCTGTCGTTCGCTTAGGAAAGTGAGTTGATCGCTGCGTGAGGAAAGTGAATCGTTCGCTCAACTTCGTTGCTTGAGGAATCATTCGCTGAGGAAAGTGAGTCGCTCGCTGGGTGAGGAAAGTGAGTCGTTCGCTGCGTGACTCCTGAGGAAAGTGAATCGTTCGCTGAGGAAAGTGAGTCGCTCGCTGGGTGAGGAAAGTGAGTCGTTCGCTGCATGACTCGTGAGGAAAGTGAGTCGCTCGCTGGGTGAGGAAAGTGAGTCGTTCGCTGCGTGACTCGTGAGGAAAGTGAGTCGCTCGCTGGGTGAGGAAAGTGAGTCGTTCGCTGCATGACTCGTGAGGAAAGTGAGTCGCTCGCTGGGTGAGGAAAGTGAGTCGTTCGCTGCGTGACTCGTGAGGAAAGTGAGTCGTTCGCTGCGCAAAGTGGGTCGCTGGCTGCGCAAAGTGAGTCGCCGGCTGTGTGAGGTAAGTGAGTCGTTCGCTGAGGAAAGTGAGTCGTTCGCTGCGTGAGGAAAGTGAGTTGTTCGCTGATTGGCTTATAAGTAAACAATTCCCCACGTGGGGTGCATTCTTGTGATTGGCTAAAACAAGGGAGATATCTGATTGGTTGCAGATCATTCCCTGTTTAAAAAAAGGCATTTGTGTGTCGAGCCAAGTCAAGGGAGTCTCAAAATTCACACACAAATGCAGTGAAGTTCACAGACCGCAAGCAGTTTGTAAATCAAGATATATGTGTGTGTGCATCAGAAATACATTTCTGAATCTTGTCCTGTGCATTTGTGAATCTTGAGTGCATTTGTAAATGTTGTTTGCATTTCTGAATTGTGTGTGTATTTCTGAATTTTGTGTGCATTTCTGAATTTTGTATGCATTTGTGAATCTTCTGTGCTTTTTAAATTTTGTGTGTGCATTTGTGAATTTTGTGTGCATTTGTGTATCCTGTGTGTGTATTTATGAATTATGTGTGTGCATGTATGGATCCTGTGTGTGCATATGTGAATGTAGTGTGTGCATTTATCTTTATTGAGATTCTTCTGGCTCCATATAAATTAGACTTTTGACAAGCCTAGCGGCATTGTTTTCTCCCCTACCCAGCCCCTAACCCTGATCTAACCTACTCATGACCTAGAGCTACCCAGCTGTGGTTTGCTACTCAACGTGGCCTTGTCTCTTCCTTCAGAAAAACATGGACACTTTCTCAGTCTGTTATGCTATCTCACTCACTCTGCCTATTCTCTCGTCTCCTGTTTGATTGCTTCTCAAGATGCATTTATTCCCTCGCTGAATTGGCTCTTTGACTTGGGCCTGGGCCATGCCCTTGTAATGACACCATGGCTGAATTTTACACACAAACATGGAATTGCATATGGAAGCCTCAAAAAGGAACATTTTACAATGTCTAAACTGGAGCTTCTATCTGATAAATAGCTGGTGATTCATTCATGTATTTGGGATGTCAAATGCACCATAATTTGGTGAAGATTTTGACAGTAATTAAATAATTTCAGCCAAAACCTATGTTTTTTATTATATTTTAAAAGGTTTTTAAGGCATATTTAAACATGTTTGCATCCTTAACAGGACACATACGTCTGACCAATGTTGAACCGAAATACAAAGTTATTCAAAGATAATAAAAGTTCTGTTCTGTTAAACACTATACTTCAACATTATTAAAGGGTACGTTCCACAATTTTCAACCCACTTTGTATTGTCACAAAGTTGGTAATATATGTCAAATGTTAATTTTTTCTTCAAGATAACCTGGTTATTTGTCAGCAAAAGTGTCACATTTTTGTCAAAACTCTTAATTTCATTTTGCGTCATACGGCGGAGTGTTACTTACAAATAAAAGGAGATAAATACTGTACTGTTTTGAACTTTTTGTTGAGTACTGGAATGGTATTGCATAAATTGTTGATATGATTTTTATTTTTATCTTTGGATATTTGATTATAGTAATATTTTCCCTCTTTGTATCTACTACTGACAAGTTGGTATTTTGAAAGCCTTTCTGTGTGTATATATATCTACACACATGCAAATTGCTTTTCATAGATGTCACATTACACACGCTCTGCATGTGTGTCTCTTTGTGTGGTGGATTACGAAGGTGTTATTTGCATGTTTACGATGTGTGTGTATATTAGTCCTTTAGACAGAGGCAGCGTGGAGGGCTTAGTGGTAGTTGGTGTCAGGATGGAAAGTCATTATGAAGTGGAATGTACCATAAGCAAAGTGGTAGGCGGATGGGAGTATCGCAGGCCGAAATACAGCTTGGGAGATCGACCCATACGTGTCCTCTTCCCTTTCTCCTGGAGCTGCCCTTTCCTCAGACCTCTGTAAACCCTCCAGATAACAGCCTCTTATACTAGCGGCATTAATCATTAAACTGTCCTCAGTGTAATGCTATGAACGCATACGCATGGAATGATATACCCTATTCGAAATGACCTCAGAAGAGTAGTACAGCTACATTTATACTTACATTTTGCCAACATGCAGGCCTTTTTTCAGTACTTAAACTCCCATCATGCACTCTTTTGCATCCTTCCTCCAGACCAAACAAACCACAGATATTTGAAAGAGCCGTCTACAGGATGTGTGCCATGTGCCGGTGTCCCAGAGGAGTGCCCATGCTTTGTTTTTGAATGATCTAAAGAGTTTCATGCCCCTGGCCGTGGGAGTTTGGGATCGACCCAAAAAGGAAAGAGCAAGGTCTTGAACCAGAACAAGAGAAGCTGGTTGCTCTCTACCTCTCTTCCTCTTGGTTTTTCACTTGCTATCTTACACTTCTCACAGGAGGTAGCACATTTGTATGTTCGCATTGGATCGGGATCCTGATGCGTTTCCCGTGGAGCAGCGGCCCACACAGTTTAGATTGAAACTCTAGGATTATCATCAAAGTGCATTATTAATCAAACAATACTCAAGCAAGACCCATGTCAGCTTCTTAGAGAACAGACAAACACTCTGCTCACTTTGGTGTCTTATTTTCTGCGAATAAGTGTCAAATGCTGAAATGGACTTGTAGAGTTTCAAACAGTCACTTGTAAGACAAAAATAAGCTTTCGGAGTACTTTTTCCCATCTCAGGGCTAGGTTTTCTAAGCTCAGTCGCTTTTGATATTGCTTCCTTCTCATAGCTCATCGACAGACGATTGTACACTACATTCTGAAGGTTAAACACATGCTTGAACTCTTGTTCCCACAGACATGTTGTTCATGAGAGAGGAGACGCTGTCTGGTGGTCTTCTGTCTGTAGGGCAGATGGAATTGTGGAACCCAGTCATAAAAATGGAATTTGCTGTATATTCGGCAGAATGACAGAATTTGGATGAATAAATCAAAAGTAGGGATTTACACTTAATCAAATTACTATATGGACTAGTGTATGTGGATATTAAAAGTGAGAAGACAGCTATGAATGTGTCTGTGTGAATGAGTGCCACAGTTTCATAATTTCACAGACTCATCATTAATGTCTTATTATGCATGATCATATTCTAGATCTCTTAACCTGACCCAATACCTAAACTTAACAGCTACTTTGCTAACTATTAATAAGCAGCAAATTCGAAGTTTATTTAGGGAAAAACTCTTAGTTAATAGTGAATATGTGTTCCATTTTCTAAAGTGTTCACATTACTTTTAAGAAATATTTCAAAATTTCCATTCATGTTTTAATTTAAATAATAAAGTTCACTTTGTAAAAGATCTTAAAACATTATACAATTTATTCAAATTAAACAAAACAATTAAATGGAATCCAGAAAATAAAAAATGGAAAATACTGAATTCTGGGTAAAAATGTAACCACATGACTAGTAATTTGAACCCCGCATCGATGCAGATGTCATTTTGTCATCGCTCTGATCAGTGCTTGCTTATTAATACTTTATTATTATTATTATTATTATTATTATTATTATTATTAACTTATTAACGTTTTGAGTATTCTGGAAACAAACTTCAGTAAACACCTGAATTAAGAAAACCAAAACCTGCCTCTGATTAGTTTGAAATAATTTCAAAGGACCATGTGTTCTTTGTTTTTTTTTGTTTTTTTGTTTTATGTGGTGTGTGTGCTAGGCTGGTTCCACGTGGAGGTGTGGCAGCATGCCTGCTCAGCGTGTGTAATCAAAAGCACAAATCAAAATAAAACAGCAGCCAAATCATTGGGAGAGGGACAAACAGACTGCATTTTATATAGAGCATTTTACAACTCCTGACTGTAAATGCAGGTTTCTTTCAAACACAAGCCTCTTATTGGCTGGTTATGTGAAAGCTGCTGAGAGTGGTAGAGGATCTGCAGCCAGTTTTTAGGAAGCATTTGATGTTGCCGTGCAGATTCGTTATGAAGCTCAGCACATTCATGGTGCATGTGAGGTTAGTATGGTTCAGATTAGGGCTATGTATTGGCAGGAATCTGGCGATACGATACGTATCATGATCCAGGGTTTGCGAAACGATATATTGCAATACTCTAAGCAGGGCGATATATTAGGATATTTCTTATTTTAGGAATAGGATATATTTTTAGGAAAGCTGGCATTAAGACACCACCATATGCAAAAAATAAATAAATAAAAATTGTTTAAACAGAACACAGTGGGATCTGCATTTGCAATATCAGTCCCTGTAACATTCAACATTATTGAAACAATTTTTTTGACTAATTGGAGAAAAAATTCAAGTGCTTGAAGGATTCTTTAGTTAATTGCAGCTGTTTGTATAAAATGTAATTTATAAAAAAAGATAATATATATTTTTAGACCCTGCTTTGAAGGTTCACAGTTTAAGTTTACAGTTGTGACATACATACAGTACAATGTCATAACATTTTGATCTGAACAAAAAAATTACATCTTACATCTGCATTTATTTGTGTGATTCAACTTGTTCAAATCTGTAACATCCGGTTGTTTCATGTGTATATGAATGTTCCATTGTCCCCAAAATTAGGGAAATCTGTCTTTTGGATTCTTGCACGTTCTGAAGAAAACGTGTACAGACAAAGCTAGGCAGGACATGCATAGATCAGCAGGCCTTAAATATAACAGGCATTAGCCTGCCTGTGTAATTAAACAGTATTGGGGGAATCCACTTAAAGAGGATGCAGAAGTTTATAAATTACTTTATTTTTTAAAAAAAAAAAAGTCCCAACAAAATCTGTTCTTTTAAAAAAAATAAAAATAAAAAATCTTGATCTTTTTTGTATTTATTTTAATACTTCTATAATATTTATTCTGGAATAAATTATTAACTGAAAATGCAATGTGAGGCTATTCTCATTGCCATCTCTGATGTCATCAGCCTGGTTTTCTTACATTAGTGCTGTTTTGGAACGATTGTTTGAATATATTTGCTTACTGGAGTTTAGTGGGTTAAACTGATCTGTTCACATAAAAATGTTAAATCAGGTTTAGATAGAAACTGTGCTTCAGTAATGTATTTGCGTTAAATTATGTTAACATGGTAAGGTTAACGCATTAACGCTGACAAACCTAGTTTTGAGTTTGGTTTGGTTTTTCAGTCCAAATTCAAAATATTGGAGCGGGTTTTCTTCACCCGGCCCCTCCTCCTCAGACTTGACGTACACAGGTTGCTAGAAACAAACAGGAATGAGTGCACTTGACAATTAATGAAATAAAATATGCTGTGTTTTCCACCATCTGGCAACCTAGGATGCCGAAATACAATTGGGTAAACTGGCAGTGGGCGGGTTTTACAAACCAAAACAAAGACCGACATTCCATCCCAGAACGTGCATTTTTAAAGGAGAATAACTTGACTGTAGCATTGTTTTTCAGATAAACAAGTATGTTAACTTAGCAGGTTTCCTAGATATTGGCAAACATATTATGGTATTTTTATGCTTTAGTAGAGTCAAAAGATTTTTATGCTTTAGTAGAGTCAAAATCTTAAATACATCACCTTTAAGTCACAAAAAAATGAATGATTGAGATTGCATTGAATACAATACGACGAATCAAGTGGCAAACAAGAAACACCAGCAACAAAAATGTCTGCCAAATTTAATGTGAACTGCCCACATAGAACTACAAAAACATATCAAGGCATAGTGGTCTGTCTCAGATCTTGTACCTGGATGTGGCAGGATGGGATTAATTTGGATGTCAGATAAATGTACACCCAAACCCTCTGATGGAGACGGAGTAACAGCATGAGGATTTATTTCAGCGATCCGAGAGCTAATACTGTTGGCTTTCAACTCAGTGGCTTTAGATCTGTTATCTATATCTAGAGAGCATCAATGTCAGAGCTGTAATTAAAACAAGGACTCTATTAGCAATTTGAGACGAAGCCTTTTAAAGAAAGAGCCCCCTGCATTTTCCCTCCCTTCTTCCCCAGAGGAAGCTAAACCTTCTCTGAATCTAGACTACACTGCTGAAAAGACTGAGTACCACAACTCTGTCACCATTTCATATATTCAGTGGATCGTTCAGCTTTATTCACTGCAATGTGTTTTCATTCATACAGTGTCGGCAAAAGACCAGTTTGCTGTTGCATTCTTTTTTTTTTCTTTTTTTTTATACACCATGTTGTCCATTCCCTTACAACTGACAACAGACTCACTCTCAAAAATAAACGACCAGAAAGGATTTGAAGTGTGTTTCACACCAGGGTAGTGTAAGAAAACATTTTTGGTCTGTACCTTCTTTGTAACCCCATGTTTGTTTGTTTTTTATAAAAGAAATGGCACTGAAAGTGACTTGATTAGAATAGGTGGATTGAGCTGTTGATTAGAAGTTGAGTATTTATTGGAAAGGTAAACCTTTTTGACTCCTGTGCAAGTCAAATCAAACCTGTTATGTATTGTAATAAAAATGAATGTGAAAAATGTGACTTTATTTGTAATGTTTTTAAAAGTATTTATGTTAATATAGCTGAATTTAAATAATTGGAAGACTTATTAAAATCCCTAAAAGTGGGTCCTGCCGTGGGAAACCAATGCTCTAGTGGATGATAAGCCGTGATGTCCAGTTTTATGTGTATATGATATATATATATATATTTTTTTACATTTAATATGTTTTGTATATTTATTACAATTAGTATGCAATATATATATATATATATATATATATATATATATATATATATATATATATATATATATATATATATATATATATATATTGCATAAAGTCATTTTTACAATTTCTATACACTTAGATTGTATAATTCGATAAGTAATCACTGTATGGACTAGATTATAATTGTATAACTTCAGGTGCATTCAGTCATACTGCACTTGGTTGACATTGTAGGAGTTTGGCGTAACTCCTTTGAGCAAACAGATAGTCTGATCTCTGACCTGAGCTAATCAGGCACAAATTTGGCCTGTCAGAATCCTGTCTTCATGTCCTGCGCCTCCACAACTATTTACATACCCCCGAACCTAGGTTTTCCCTTTTTGTCTTTAGTCCATGTGACATCTGAGTTCAGCCAATCTTTTTTTTTCTTTTTATTGCAACATGATGAAATAAAAACCCCTCCCACCAAAAAGGTCTTGTTGAAATCTGATTATATAACGAGATTAACCCCAGAGTTTTAGACCTGCAGCCCAGTGCAGCTAGTCCACCACAGATTGTGTGTTTTTCGGAACAGTTCCGTTAGGTTCAGGTGGTTACTATTGGCTTAGAATTTTGTGATGCCAATCATCCGTTGATTTGAGACATTTCAGGAATGTACATGTTAATACCTGTTGCAGCCGCTGGAATTCAACAAGATGACAGTAACTGAAGATGTACCACCCCGCACTTAAAAAGGAGAACACAGTGTTTTTAGTAAAGGGTGCAGCGGTGCTTAGCAGACAGTTATCTGTGTTTTTTCTGTAAACAGCCTATTCACTTCAGGGTTGGTATAGGGATGTGGGAGACTATCTTACCATCATGACTGAAGGAAAAGCTCAAATGAAGGAAGGAGTTTGTGGGGAGGAAGAGGAGAAGCCTAGGGCGGTTTCTTTTCTTTGTTAGCCTTTGTACTGCGTGGCCTTGCCTGTTTGTTTTCCATATTCTGCTTCTGAACCCACTCTGAACAAGCCTTTTTTGATTTCTCACAGGACGGCGGACTACAGTTCCAGCAAACCCCGGCCTGGGGAAACCATTAACCAGAGACAAAGCACAACAGAACACTGGTAGGTTCTGTGGCCTTCCCTCTCTGTCTTTTACGCTACCTGAATGTTTGTGACACACTCCAGTAGAATGAGTTGTAATAGGCAACGTTTGACTGTTTTGTGTTTTGCTGTTTAAAAAAAAAAAAAAAAAAAAAAAAAAAAATCATTCCTTTTACCTTGAAGTCATTGTCCAAATCTGTTATAGTTATTTATGTGTAATATAAATATTATTACAATTAATATTTAGTAATAATACTAATAATAAATTAACACATTTATTGAATGCATTGCCCCCCCTCCTTTTCTTTTTTTTTTTTTTTTTTACATCTTTTTCAAAATTTTAATGTAAATCATCTTTCAAATATTTGGGATCAGTAAGATTTTTTTTTTTTTTAAAGAAATTAATACTTTTATTCAGCCATGTGCCAGATGCATTAAATTGTTAAGTAAGACTTAAGACATTTGTAGTGTTACATAAAATTTCTAGTTCAAATAAAAGCTTTTCTTTCTAACTATATCTTCATCAAATAAAAAAAATACTAAAAAAGCTCATAAAAAAAAAAAAAAAACACCAACTATTAAACAGAGCAACCATTTTTGATTTGGTAATAAGAAATATAACAAATTTACATATAAGAACAGCTGAAAATTCAGCTTTGCCATTATAGGATTTAAATAAAATAAGTATACATGTAAGAAATACTGTATGGTCTCCGCTTTCTGTAAATACAAATATATGGAGCCCCGCACATGTCATGCAAGAAAAAAGAAATTAATTGTGCGCATGATTTACTAATTCGTTCCCTCAATGTACTAAAACGTGCACACGATTACTATTGTGTTCCCTTGATTTACTATTGCGTTCACTGGATTTGCTAAATCGTGCACACGATTTAGCAAATTGAGCGAACGAATTATGAAATCGTGCACACAATTTATAAATCGAGTGAAGGAAAAAGTAAATCGAGGGAATGTAATAGTAATCGTGTGCATGTTTTAGTACATTGAGGGAACTAATTAGTAAATCGTGCACACGATTTAGCCTAATATTTTTTCCTACATGTCATGTGCGGGGCTCCGTACAAATATAATATTATGTAATATCATTTATATAAATATAATATAGTTATTTTGAATTGTAATAATGTTTCACATTATTATTATTATTATTATTATTATTATTATTATTATTATTAAATAAATGCAACATACTTCTTTTAAAAAGATTCAAAAATCACATCTGCCCCAAACCTTTGAAAATGTTTTAATAAAATAAATTAACATAATATTAAATAAATAAATTTTTTTGAACAATTATTTATGATTACCAGCATTTAACTAAGTGTAAGTGTAAGTGTAGTTATGCTATTAGAAAGCAGATTCTTTCCTTTAAATCTCAAAATGTATTTCTGGTTCAGAATGACAGAATGTGGTAGCATGCCACTGAGAAACATATAGCGCTGGCCGCTTGTGAGACTTTCTTGGCTCAACTGAGCTACCAAATAGGGTCAAATTCGATGGCCCAGAAGTTGCGGGAAAAATACTGTTTACTTTTGTGAATTTTATTGGGAGGGGTGACCTGGTCTTCAAAAGCCTTGGTATAAATGGCATCTAGTCTAGCCGTTCTTAAGAAGGAAATAGGAGACACACATTCTCAGAATTCCAGCCTACTGTATGTCTGGCTGAAAAAACGTGCCCCTTCCCAGCGATGAGAGTTTCTAATAGCTTCAAATGGAATTCAACACCCTATGAGTGTAGACATGCAAACTTTTTTTTTGTTCTCATAGAGTATTTATTTTTCCAGCAGGTTATCCCAGTATAACAGATGTACTGCCCTAGGGTCTCAAGCTGAAAAACAATTACGGGATCTTTTGGATTAGGAGGTGTTCTCTACACCTGTCAGCAGCTAGATTGTCCTCTGCTGAAGCTTAGCTGTGTCAGGAATGAAAGCAGTTTTCCTCTTTCTCTCTACTGTCCCACAGGCAGCTGCTCTATGAAGCATAATTGCATGTAATCCTGGCCCTAGTCTGAGGGCTTTAGAAAAAAAAAATGCAGCAGACTAGATAATACCAGCTGGAGAGAGCACCTCTAAATGGAGCAACATGTTCTCAGATGAACAAATATGCGTCTCTGCTGAATAGGGGAGGTTGTGCCCTAGTGGTTAGATAGTTTGACTCCTAACCCTAAGGTTGTGGGTTTGAGTCTCGGGCCAGCAAGACTACGACTTAGGTGCCCTTGAGCAAGACACAGAAACCTCCAACTGCTCCCCAGGCATCGCAGCATAAATGGCTGCCCACTGCTCACGGTGTGTGTGTTTGCACTTTGGATGGGATAAATACATAGCACCAATTCTGAGTATGGGTCACCATACTTGGCTGTATGTCACCTCACTGAATAGTGGAAAAGGAGTAGCCTATCTACTTATGAAGTTGAAGAAAAATGTATTTGAGCACATTTATTTATTAAATTAACTTGTTTTAATGGATGTTGCCACATAAATGAATACTAACTCTTATTTTTCTTTTTAAACAAATTTACATTTATTCAGCAAGGAAGCATTAAATCGATAGAAAATGACAGTAAAAGCATTACAATGATTTCTATTTCAAATAAATGTTCTTTTGTACTTTCTACTCATTAAAGGATTCAGAGAAAAAGAAAGAAATCACAGTGCCACAGTTTCCACAAAAACACAGCACAGCTGTTTTCAACCTTATTTTATAATAAGAAACATTTCGTGAGCACCAAATCAGCATGTTGCCATTACAGGAATAAATTAAATTGTAAAATATATTATAATAGGCAGCATTTGTTTTAAATTGTATTGTATTTTTTGATTAAATAAATACAGTCTTGGTTAACTTTCAAGCACATTGAAATGCTAAACTTTTAAACCCTGTTTTAAAAGCAACCAAAACACAAAATGTGTATCTATACATCAATACTGAGTATGACTTTACTGTTCACCAGTCTGCGCCTATAGGATTATTGACTGCTTACAACCCTTGGTTCATGTCACATGCCCTAGTTTTTTCCAATGTACAGTATTGTTCAAAATAATAGCAGTACAATGTGACTAACCAGAATAATCAAGGTTTTTAGTATATTTTTTATTGCTACGTGGCAAACAAGTTACCAGTAGGTTCAGTAGATTGTCAGAAAACAAACAAGACCCAGCATTCATGATATGCACGCTCTTAAGGCTGTGCAATTGGGCAATTAGTTGAAAGGGGTGTGTTCAAAAAAATAGCAGTGTCTACCTTTGACTGTACAAACTCAAAACTATTTTGTACAAACATTTTTTTTTTCTGGGATTTAGCAATCCTGTGAATCACTAAACTAATATTTAGTTGTATGACCACAGTTTTTTAAAACTGCTTGACATCTGTGTGGCATGGAGTCAACCAACTTGTGGCACCTCTCAGCTGTTATTCCACTCCATGATTCTTTAACAACATTCCACAATTCATTCACATTTCTTGGTTTTGCTTCAGAAACAGCATTTTTGATATCACCCCACAAGTTCTCAATTGGATTAAGGTCTGGAGATTGGGCTGGCCACTCCATAACATTAATTTTGTTGGTTTGGAACCAAGACTTTGCCCGTTTACTAGTGTGTTTTGGGTCATTGTCTTGTTGAAACAACCATTTCAAGGGCATGTCCTCTTCAGCATAGGGCAACATGACCTCTTCAAGTATTTTAACATATGCAAACTGATCCATGATCCCTGGTATGCGATAAATAGGCCCAACACCATAGTAGGAGAAACATGCCCATATCATGATGCTTGCACCTCCATGCTTCACTGTCTTCACTGTGTACTGTGGCTTGAATTCAGAGTTTGGGGGTCGTCTCACAAACTGCCTGTGGCCCTTGGACCCAAAAAGAACAATTTTACTCTCATCAGTCCACAAAATGTTCCTCCATTTCTCTTTAGGCCAGTTGATGTGTTCTTTGGCAAATTGTAACCTCTTCTGCACATGCCTTTTTTTTAACAGAGGGACTTTGCGGGGGATTCTTGAAAATAGATTAGCTTCACACAGACGTCTTCTAACTGTCACAGTACTTACAGGTACCTCCAGACTGTCTTTGATCATCCTGGAGGTGATCATTGGCTGAGCCTTTGCCATTCTGGTTATTTTTCTATCCATTTTGATGGTTGTCTTCCGTTTTCTTCCACGTCTCTCTGGTTTTGCTCTCCATTTTAAGGCATTGGAGATCATTTTACCTGAACAGCCTATCATTTTTTGCACCTCTTTATAGGTTTTCCCCTCTCTAATCAAATTTTTAATCAAAGTACGCTGTTCTTCTGAACAATGTCTTGAACGACCCATTTTCCTCAGCTTTCAAATGCATGTTCAACAAGTGTTGGCTTCATCCTTAAATAGGGGCCACCTGATTCACACCTGTTTCTTCACAAAATTGATGACCTCAGTGATTTAATGCCACACTGCTATTTTTTTGAACACACCCCTTTCAACTAATTCAACTAATTGCCCAATTGCACAGCCTTAAGAGCGTGCATATCATGAATGCTGGGTCTCATTTGTTTTCTGAGAATCTACTGAACCTACTGGTAACTTGTTTGCCACATAGCAATAAAAAAATATACGAAAAACCTTGATTATTCTGGTTAGTCACATTGTACTGCTATTATTTTGAACAATACTGTATAACCAAACAAACCAAGTTAACTGTTTTGGTTTAGATGATAAATCACTGTACCAATAAATTACTGATACCAATAAGTACATTTATAAAGACAGGGCAGCATACAAATACAAAAGTTAATGGGTAGCTGTTAAGTTTCCAGAACTTGAATAAAACACTGGCTAGACCAGAATGAACAACCATATTGGTTTATGCTGGTTTGGTGTTAGTAGTCTGGAAGGTGGCTGAACCATTTACCACAAGTGGTGAGGCTGGTTGACCAAATAACTTGCTGGTTAAACAAGTTAGAAAATTCTGGTGGCTATGCTTCGGAAAAGTAACCAGAGCCAAATTTGATATGCATTTTCTTTGGCGGACTCTCAAGGAGTAAGAGGCCCTGTACCATTATTATAGGGCTTCACGCTTTGGGGTTAGAGGTGAGTTGGGGGAACTGGAGTTTACAGTATATTTTTCAGTTACAGTCTAACGTTCTTTACACCTCATAAATTACACCTGCTGCGACGCTGCTGAGGCCTGATGAACTTCAAGCTCACTGAGGGGAAATGAAGTAAGCAGTGAGATCTGTGTGGGATATTGCTTTTCCGTTACTCCCCCTCTCTTTCCTTGAACAGCCTTTTTTTAAGAAGAGAGTGGTCTTAAGATTGGATAAAGATCTCACTCAAGAAATTGCCTAGTTTGGACCCAGTGAAAATAAAGTAAGATGACCAGAGTTCACTCTCAGTGCTTGATTACAACTGAACTTTATGAGATCATGATGACTTAAAGATGAGTGACGCTTTGTACTCTTTCTATGCTATAATCTATTCTGAATTTCTATGAAACATTAAATGGAAAAGAATAGTATGAGATTAATGACAGAAAATATTCCTATGACTGATCTTTTTTGTAATTAATTTTTTCTTCACGTGTTTTGCCTTTGTCAAAATGGACACTTTTTAAGTGATATGGAAAAAATACATTGAAGACAAGCCAGTATTAACACTCATATTAAATTATAAATGGCACCACTAGACTGGTTACTATTTTGAATCTATGGAGCTCACTTCCTTTGTTTTTTTATTTATTTATTTTCATTTTTTTTTTAGGAATGTTGGGTTCAACCCCCTGCTTTTATCTTCCCCTTTACTCTGAAGTTTTTTTGTAATCCACCAGGGTTTTGTTTTCCGCGCACTATACTGCATTATCTTTGCAGCATCTCTTCCTGTATGCGTCCTGGATCACTCACTTGCTCGAAAACCCTTACACTGCAGTGGCAGGCCAAACCTTTATACCATCCCCCCACACGGATAAAACACAAGGCGTGGAGAACAGTACAGTACGTACTGTCCTGGGGCCCTCATTTCTCAAAAGTATGCAACAGTGTAGCGTACACATGTGCAAGAGTGTTTCTGGCTTTTGACACAGGTTTGTATGCTCAGACCTTCTATACACATCATTGATTTTTCTAACCTCTGCAATATGCCACTCCTGCATCAATGAATGGTTTCCTGGAAGAAAAAAATGATCCATCGGCCATCTGTATAGAGCACATAGAATGAATCTCCGCCCTGTCCCTTGGTTTCTTTTGCTCTCCTTCACTGGAAAACTGCACAGGTTTTCCTATAGCCTTTTAATTTGGGACATTAGGTAAATAGAGCAAGGGGAAAAGTAAGTGTTCCATTTCTTGACACTTCCCTCCCACATTGCTGCATTAACAAATGTTAATTTGAGAGTTTTGGGACAGGCTAGTCCAGGGCCCAATGCTAGTATTTTATTTTTATTTATCTTTTCACAATTTTAATTGCCCTACCAACATTTTCACAGGCCCTGCCGCAAAAATAAAAAAATAAAAAAATCCTGTATTCTAATAGATATGCTTATATGACAAAAATGTTAAATACAAGTTCAGTTTTACAGTTCTCGATTCCAGTTTCATTAACAAAGCAAAAACTACTAGCCAAACAAATGTAAAGTTCAAACATTATTAAAAGTCAAGTGATCCGTCAGTAAATACGAACAAATGAACAAATTGCAAGCAATAGCGAAAATAAATAGATGGAACAAGGATATATTTACCGAGCCCCGCACATGACATGCAGTAAAAATTTAAGGCTAAATCGTGTGCGCGATTTATTAATTCGTTCCCTCAATGTACTAAATGCTCGTATTTGAAATCACCAAAAAAATCTGACAAAAACTGTGTCATATAGGTTGTTACTTTTGCTCAAATAGCATTATAAACATCTTATTTTTAAGGCTAGGTCAGCAAGTGCACACGCTCAGTCCTAAGAGCACGTCTCTCAGAACGCTGACTGTTTCTGTAGACACCAGGACTTCTATCGGCAGCTGCAGTGACGTGATGACCGTACCGATTAGCGATTGGCTCTTTCATTCAGGAGACTTGGCTTCCTGCAATTGAGCGGTCATATTGAGCATTGCATTTTTTCTATTCAAACTATATGAGTGACATGTCTTGGGTATTCTATAGTCTTTGATAAACTTCACTGTATACATTAAATTAAATGTATTCCTTGTTAAAGCTACAAATGTTATTCAGTTTAAAAGCAGTGAGTGATTGTCATTTTTTATTTTATCATTATTTGGATTTTTTTTTTCTTTGCATACTTTTGAAACATTTAAATATAAAAAAATAACTACATCGAAATATTAAAAATATAACTATAATAGTATCTCAGTTGTACTGCAATGCTGTTCACTAACCTGGCAAACTTTGGCAAATTCAGTGATTATTTCATCCTTTAAGATTGGTTCCTTTTTAAAGGAAAAAAAACAACAACTTTCTTTCCTATGTTTCCAATCAGATTCGAGCTTTCCAGGTTGAGAAAGTCAGTGAGTTTATTTTCAAACGTAAAACCAAATTTTGGAAATGTGTATATGCTTGTCTCTGTGTGTAATCTATGGTATTGTCGCTGTCCTGTTCATGTCTACTCTGTTTTATTTTGTGGAAAGCTGAGATTTCACGCTGGTTTGCAGTGCTGATATGAATTGCTCACTCAGTTTTAACTGCCTTGTGATTATAAATTCCCAGTTGCAAATTTAAAATGTCATATGCTTCATTTAAAAGGCTCATATGTTACTGCTCAGGGTAGTGTCAGTGTGAATAGCTCTTTTGCCCCACTCTCCAGGTGTCTAATCAGCTTCATTAGGAAAAGGAATGCGAGGAATATACATAATTTTTCAGACACATGGATGCAATTGTCTGCTTAGGTGGCAGTGTGTGCAGTTTTTTTTCAATTGGTGAGCGTATACAAATAGATTTATATATGCATAACCACCCTAAAGTAATGGTGGTTATCTATGTACAGTTTTGTTTGAACTTCCATAGCCTGTAGGTTTGTGTGTGTGAGGGAGAGACAAAGAAACTTCCTCTCTGTTAAGTCTTGTAAGTGGATTAGACTTGGATGTGGAGACTTCCTGGGGAGCTCCCGGCATGGGACATACACAGACTGGGAGGTTAATGACAGTCTGTTTGCTGTGTTCATGTACTGAACCTTGGTAATTGAACGGTTGCTGGCGTTTGTACACAGATTAAAAAAAGCTGCTATTTTAACGGCTTGCAGTGCTTGCAGTATCTGTACAGCTTTCTGACGGTCATTTTGAATTTACAACATAAAGAAATATGAAACATGAAAAATTACAAAACAACAATTCTTTGGGGCTCATTTTGTCATTTTCTCCTGTGTTACTTTGGCATATTTAAATACCAATTGCCATATCCCCAACAGCAGCAGTCAGTACATTACAGACATATCAGGTATTTAAGTTTGCAAGATATAAACCACAAGATCAACAAACATAAGTTTTATTGAACTATTGGTATGTCAACTGGCCAAAACTGTCATTTTTATTGCTAAACTGTTTTGTTGTTGTAATATTAAATTTTTTTTCCCCCCAGAGTGACACATTTAAATGCACATTGTAATTATCCAAAAATTCTATCCTCAGATTCTATTTAGTGCTGTAGAACTGATGAAACCTGGCATGGTAAAAGTAATAACCATAAATGTTGAGCTCTTATTAGAAATATTGAGAAATATCGACCTCCTGCAAACACAACTTGGGTATTGTCACTCAAAATGCATAAAGAAGATCGGAAGATATGAATCTACAGATGGAAATAATTTAGTATGTGCTATTTTTTGTAGCATAATGAATTAGTGGATTTCCCCTGAGAGGTTCATGACATCTGTTATTTATTTATTTATAAAAAAAAAAAAAAAATCCAAGAGGTTTTACTAATTTTTTTTTTGTATGTAGCAATGTGGGAGAAATGTTGCATAGCATTAGTTATGTGACAATATTTTTTCGCATTTCATTTATTACATATACTTAAGTGTTCAAGAGAATATGGTGGATTGAACTGATCTGATTTTTTGCTGGTAATGTGTTGAGTGGTGTTAATGGGTGCTATTTGTGCAGTGACACTATTATTTAAGAGGGAAAATTCAATAAATGTGTGTTTGTTTTGCTGCATCCTCTCTGGTGGTGATGGTAGGATAGGATAAGGAGCTGGATTAGCACACAGAGCCTCCTGCTTCTCGGAAACACATTACTGTGTTGTTTAATCAGTTAATCAGTTTGATTATGAATCCCTCACGATGATGCTACATGATGCACCTGCTGCTCCACATCTGGACCAGAGCACAGAAGCATCCTCTTTTGTAGGGTAGGCAGTAAGACAAAAAAAGTATCTATCTCTCTGTCTGTCTGTCTGTCTGTCTGTCTGTCTGTCTGTCTGTCTGTCTATCTATCTATCTATCTATCTATCCATCTATCCATCTATCCATCTATCCATCCATCCATCCATCCACACACACTAGGGTTGTGCCGATAGTGAGTGATAGTGATCGTGTATCGATGATAGTCAGAGATATTGATGATAGCAGATGTCTCTGTCAATACGATATGAGGCTCATTCTCTATTAATGTATTAAAAAATAAAAATAATAATAACTATTTTTATTTTTATTAGGCGGCCTATTATAATTCGGCTATCAAACTGCCCAGCTATTTCACTTCAGCAACGCATTTCTCTCTCACACACACAGACGCATGAAAAAGTTGTAACGCTTTGACTCGGATAACTCGTTAAATCCATGAAATGAAAAAGAAAGAAAACAAGGAGTTGGTAATGGCTGGTACACGGCAACTCGCTCTTCTCAAACATGAGAGATTAAATCTTCCTTGGCATTACAAATAAAGGAAATACAAAATAATAAGACGGCATAACCAACCTATCCATAGTGGCTCTCACGTAGTCCTTCTCTTAAAGACTGATCACTTAACTTAAAACACTCACTATGTGGTGATGACATAGAAGGACTACGTGAAAACCACTATGGATAATAAGTTCACTCTGCCGCTTTGTTGTTATATTCATGCAAACCACGCTATAATGTGATGCATGCAAAATACAGAGTTTTGACCGTTACAAAGTCTCCATCCACAAACAGATGTACATCATCTGCAGATATAAGGTATTTCTTTGCACTTTAACAAGTAATCTGAGTGGCCTATACAGTATTGTTCAAAATAATAGCAGTACAATATGACTAACCAGAATAATCAAGGTTTTTCGTATATTTTTTTATTGCTACGTGGCAAACAAGTTACCAGTAGGTTCAGTAGATTCTCAGAAAACAAATGAGACCCAGCATTCATGATATGCACGCTCTTAAGGCTGTGCAATTGGGCAATTAGTTGAATTAGTTGAAAGGGGTGTGTTCAAAAAAATAGCAGTGTGGCATTCAATCACTGAGGTCATCAATTTTGTGAAGAAACAGGTGTGAATCAGGTGGCCCCTATTTAAGGATGAAGCCAACACTTGTTGAACATGCATTTGAAAGCTGAGGAAAATGGGTCGTTCAAGACAAAAGTTGATTAGAGAGGGGAAAACCTATAAAGAGGTGCAAAAAATGATAGGCTGTTCAGCTAAAATGATCTCCAATGCCTTAAAATGGAGAGCAAAACCAGAGAGACGTGGAAGAAAACGGAAGACAACCATCAAAATGGATAGAAGAATAACCAGAATGGCAAAGGCTCAGCCAATGATCACCTCCAGGATGATCAAAGACAGTCTGGAGTTACCTGTAAGTACTGTGACAGTTAGAAGACGTCTGTGTGAAGCTAATCTATTTTCAAGAATCCCCCGCAAAGTCCCTCTGTTAAAAAAAAGGCATGTGCAGAAGAGGTTACAATTTGCCAAAGAACACATCAACTGGCCTAAAGAGAAATGGAGGAACATTTTGTGGACTGATGAGAGTAAAATTGTTCTTTTTGGGTCCAAGGGCCACAGGCAGTTTGTGAGACGACCCCCAAACTCTGAATTCAAGCCACAGTACACAGTGAAGACAGTGAAGCATGGAGGTGCAAGCATCATGATATGGGCATGTTTCTCCTACTATGGTGTTGGGCCTATTTATCGCATACCAGGGATCATGGATCAGTTTGCATATGTTAAAATACTTGAAGAGGTCATGTTGCCCTATGCTGAAGAGGACATGCCCTTGAAATGGTTGTTTCAACAAGACAATGACCCAAAACACACTAGTAAACGGGCAAAGTCTTGGTTCCAAACCAACAAAATTAATGTTATGGAGTGGCCAGCCCAATCTCCAGACCTTAATCCAATTGAGAACTTGTGGGGTGATATCAAAAATGCTGTTTCTGAAGCAAAACCAAGAAATGTGAATGAATTGTGGAATGTTGTTAAAGAATCATGGAGTGGAATAACAGCTGAGAGGTGCCACAAGTTGGTTGACTCCATGCCACACAGATGTCAAGCAGTTTTAAAAAACTGTGGTCATACAACTAAATATTAGTTTAGTGATTCACAGGATTGCTAAATCCCAGAAAAAAAAAAATGTTTGTACAAAATAGTTTTGAGTTTGTACAGTCAAAGGTAGACACTGCTATTTTTTTGAACACACCCCTTTCAACTAATTGCCCAATTGCACAGCCTTAAGAGCGTGCATATCATGAATGCTGGGTCTCATTTGTTTTCTGACAATCTACTGAACCTACTGGTAACTTGTTTGCTACGTAGCAATAAAAAATATACTAAAAACCTTGATTATTCTAGTTAGTCACATTGTACTGCTATTATTTTGAACAATACTGTATATGTGCACTATTTTAAAACAAGCCCTCACTAACTGAGTTTAATTCCCCACTTATGTTAGGACACATCTCAATCGTGTTTCTGTGACGGTGCGTCAAGCTCGTTATGAGGTGTTCATTCACGAGCACTGTGTGACTGATGCAGCAGTTCAATTAAACTTTACTACAAATATAAGAATTTAACTGTTTTGAATACTTTATATTGAACGTGTTTATTTATGTCCAGTATTGGTGTTAAACTGTTGGACTCTACTATTGATTTTCACCGTTGACAGATTTTGCAGAACATTTCAATTGATACCTTCCATGCACAGATGTGGCAGATTTGTCACATGACGCGTGATATGACAGTTTCGTCTGACTATATTATTTGGGTAATTGCATGAATTACAATCTCTTCAAATATTGAAGTTTCAAAGAAACTAATTTGAAATAGCAGAAGTACTATAGATAGTATTATAAATATGGACATATTATATACTTATGAATATTATGAAATACTAAATCCAAAGAAGTACCTAAAACAAATTGATAGTCCATGAAGCCTTTGGTTTACTAGTAAAATTATGGTATTATTTAAGAGTAGATGCTTAAAGGAGTCATATAATGCTACATGTACCTGCACTTTTATGAGTTGTTTGAACTGAAATGTGTGTTGGCAGTGTGTGTACACAACCATCCTATAATGATAAAAATCCACCAAGTGTTCCCCTTTCTCAAATCGAGCCATCTGACCGTGTGACGTCACACAGTCGGAGGCCCATCCCATGATTGATTGATTGACAGCAGCGTTTCAGCACAGACTGGACTTGTCATACTTCAGACTCACCCTGAGTGAGCCATCATCAGTCCGAGATGCGGACAAGCATGACTCCAAAGTGATTGAGGTGTTTTGTTGTTGGAAGTAATAATGAACATAGCAGTAGTCATTTACTTCCCACATCTGAGTGACTGAAATCACAGAGGTTTAACTTATGTTTGGATCTAAAGGAAATGCGCCCTTGTTCTACTTAAATGAGTTTATGTTCGCGCAAATCATTCATGATCCAGCATCACATACAAAAGCAGTGAGTATAATGTATTTAAAGGAAATCACCTTTACTAATAATGTGCTAATTAGCAAGTTTCACTATGAATGTGGCTAAAGTAAACAGTAGACGTTTCTCAATGTCAAGAAAGGATCCTCGGAAGCCAGAATTTCGAGGATGCTACGTCATCGACATCCGTCGCAGGACTGTTCCAATGTCGAGGATCCTCGGAATTTCAACCAAGAACTGAGTCCTCTGTTCGAAAAATATCCCATACACAGGAAAGGATGCACATGTGTAGCCTTCGCGCTCTTCACACTCTAAAAACACCCACAATCCTATGTGCACAGCTTTATTGTTTCTTGAGCTATCTTGTTCAAAAATTCAAAAATGTCAAACGTTAGCGGATTCGGAGCATTAACAGTTTTTATTTACGTTAGCCTAGCCTCTGAAGGAAGTGACTTGGAAGGACCAGTCCTGTCAAGGAAGTATCCTTGACATTGAGAAACGCCTATGCTGAGTCCAATTCGCATACTATCCGTCCTAAATAGCCCTCAGCTTTTAAGTGTAAGAATTCAAATGTTTAACCTTAATTAAAGTTATATTTTATCGTGAAAAATAAAACGATGAGAAAAAAAGGGAATAGTAAATAAAATTTTACTGGACATAAAGAATGAATGAAACGTTAACAGTTGTGGTGTGCGTAACTAGGCAACCACGTTGTCGTTCACGTTGCAGGACGTCATCGAAGTATGTCCCAGAACGTGCATACTCTTTTGCTACACACTCAAAAGTATGTACTTTTTCCTCACAAAAAAAGTACATACTTTTAGGTCGTAGTATAAGTAGACGAATTGGGACTCAGCACTAGTTCAGCTTTGATTTTAAACCTTTTATGTAAAAAAAAAAAAGTATTATTATTATTTCATGTTTTTCAAAATACTTCAACTTGCAGGTTTAAAATTTTCAGTGTGGACCTATGCTTTTTTTTTTTTTTTTTTTTAGGAACACACCAAAATGAACATTTTGGATACGCTTGGACGAAAACCAAAACTGTAAATACTTTGTAATAATTATTTTGTTAAATATTATAAAGTAATTTGTAAGACTTTTTTAACTAAATAATTTCAGTGAAGACAATAAAATAACCACACTTTTATTGAAAGTAACAATAAAATTGGAAATTAATTAATATTAAATATCAAAATATTATTTTTATTCAGTTTAATGCGACAGAATCAGATATAACTTTTTTTTTTTCTAATTATGCAAATAATATATAGTCCTACAAAGTTATTATTATCAGAGCATATGAGGATATGAGGTACTCCGCATCATATATTTTCATCTCTCAGCCGTTTTTGTCTTTCGTCAGAAAACTGAAAATGCCATTACGGTGCATCCCTACTCAAACTATCTAATGCAATATAAATGGTACTACAAGGTACTGCTCATTTGACATTGTTTGTTTGTACTGCCCTTTCATGCTCTATCGTATTTCTTCGTCTTTTTGTTGATTATGATCGTAATCAGAGTTACCTGTACAGGTGTTTCCACCTATACAGATGCAGTTCCTGTGGGGAGGGATTAGGGTCGTTGGATAGGAGCGAAGCTGAAATTCCAATCAGTTCATGATAGCTTTCAACTTTAACCCAGATGAAATACCAACAGCAGGAAGACAAGTAAGCCAGTCAGCGGTGTATCACCCTTCTGCCTCCATTTCCTTACATGGCCTTAAGAAACTGCTCTGGTTGGATACTTACTCAACAAATTCAATTCATTCTCTGCTTCACATGTTATTAGTTTTGCAAATGCTTAATTAATCTAAACATCCCCATAAGAGTTGTTCAACCACACAAACAGGTCTCGAGAGCTATGGAGCCTGCATTCCTTCCTGAGTTATAAGTCCCTTCCTGAGTTAATATGTTAATTCTTACTGTTTGCCAAACTGGATCGTATCCCAAGGTAATGTCATCTCCTTGCTTAATTAAACAAAATGTAAACGGATTTAACCACGGAATGTGCGGCATAGTATAGCTAGATGGGATGTTGTTTAATAGGGTCTAGATCTTACACAGATAGGGTTGTGATGCTAGTGGGTGAAGCGGATATTTAGGTAGTCTTAAGCTTAGGGAAGACACTGCACATACTGTATATAGTTAAACTAAATCCATTATGGCTGTCGTAAATAAAATGAAATGAAAAGTGTTGACTGCAGCATTAAATTTAGATCTGCTCGTTGTTGTTGCACCATGATTCTTATTTGGCATTTTTACAGTGTTGCACATTATAACCAATCATTGAGCTTATGAATGCTGCAGCCAATCAGAGGCGTTCAGATGAGTCATCGCGAAATGCATTTTTTTGTTCAGTGTGTGCTCTCCCTGAATGAATTCTGCTCTTTTGCAAATCCTCTCATCAGAAACAACAAAGTGCTGATGTACGTGTGATGTAAATTGAAGATTCGTTCATCAAACATCGTATAGACAACTTTACTGATTATAAAGGGAGTTTTTTGAGAGTGCTTGAATTCGCGCTAGACTCAGGTCGGTCATACTGTTCCTTGACAATGTAATTGTTCTATGCTCGTTTTCTGTGTATAATTTATTCGCTGTTTGAAAAACTTTAGAAGGTACAGGTGATAAAAAAAAAAAAAAGATTACATCCATGAACATAATTTGACATCTCTCATTGTTCCACTCTTGTTCATATCGTCATCAAGCTTCGAAGTGAACTCGCGAAAACTTACATATTGTGCCTTTAAGTTGGTACAGTAGTCTGCCATACTGTTATATAAATCTCATTCATTTACATAACAAGCTATCAGAATTTCATTTTACTTTTTGGTCATATAAATAATAATAGATACAAAAATATAAAAACAGCAAATAGAATATTTTCTTTCTCAGTTTGGGCCTCTCATAAAGTGAAAAAGGTATCTGACTCAGTACATAACTTGGGACTGTTGGTGGTTCTCAGAAACGTTCTGCTACCCCAGTCAAAGATCAAATGCTAAACCAAAACCAAAAGCGAACCCCTCCGTTGCTGTGGCAACAAAGCAGGATATGTAACCACCATGCCGCAGGAAAGAGAGGACTTCCTCTCTGTGCACATGTTAATGTTTTAATGGGAGTGTTTCAGGGGTGTGCCTTTTTTATACCAGTAGTGCAGTAAATGTGTATCAGCTGCCTTGACATTAGAAACAAGAAGGTGTGCGGTGATCCAGTTACCAGTGTGCAATGGATACTGTGCTGATAACTTCGTTTTATTGCTTGCATATCAACTTCCATTGACTTTGAGGAGTGTGAGAGAGTGACATCTTGTTTTTCACAATGATTAATATCACACCTTTAGCACACCTTTATCTTGCTCACACTGAAAAAAAAAATACTAATAATTTTGTTCCATATTTTTCAGTTTTATTTCCTGTTTTGACCCTAAATTTATCAAAATTTATGCTTATAAAAAGAATAAAGTATTTGCCAGAGGTCTCTAAAACTCTTAGACCACTCTTGCTGGGCTCTTCCCAGCAGTGTGAGCAGCGTGTCTGCTGCCCGGTGGAGTGGTGTTTGTCTGGGCAGAACATGCCAGAGTGAAGCTGGTTGGAGCTCCCAAAGGAGAAGTACTTTGCTAATCAGATCCTCCTCAGCGCAGGCTTTGCATCACAGCACAATGGTTTTTTCTCCCGGGTCTGTGCTGCAGTAAGTATTTCCTGCTCAGGGCCAGCTTTACCCAGATTAGGGGAAATGGATTTAATGGGGTTGACTCTGTGGCTCAGAAGGTGATATCTGTACTAACAGATTTCAGAATGCTATTTCTTTTTTATGTAATAAGGGTGAGGGGGTGTTAGACAACAGCTGGGTGATCATTAAAGTGTGGGAAGAGCCACATGAATAGCAACAGTTTTTATTTTTATCTTGTAGATAGATAGAGAGACAGACAGATAGATAGATAGATAGATAGATAGATAGATAGATAGATAGATAGACAGATAGATAGACAGACAGATAGATATAATCAGCATAATATAATAATTTCTGAAGGACCATGTGACAGTAAAGCCTGGAGCAGTAGCTGATTAAAAATTCTGCTTTGCTAGCACAGAAATAATAATATTTTAAAATAGAAAGCTTATTTTAAATTGTAATAATATTTCACTATATTATTGTTTTTAATGTGTTTTTTGATCAAATAAATGCAGCCATGGTAGGATATATATATATATATATATATATATATATATATATATATATATATATATATAGGATATATAGACATCTTTCAAAAACATTTTAAGATGCCTTTTTATTATTATTATTATTATATTTTTTATTATTTACATTTGTCCTGTATTTAAATTATGTAAAAAGGAAAGCATGCATACATTTGAGTAGAATGAACCATTTTGAACAGATTGTAAATTGACAAGATATTAGAAATTATAAAATAAATATTACATGTAAAGTATTTATTTTTATTAAATAATAACACGTTATGTGATGCACATAATAAAAACAACTAAAAAAAAAACTAAATTTTTTTTTCCAAGAATCTCTTGTTTTCATTTGTTTTCATTTGAAGTGTTATTTTATCAAGTATTGATATTGGCTTGATTCTAATTCATTTGAATAACCAAGAAAACATGCAATTACCTAATTTTTAATTAGATTTGTAGTGCTTCTTATCACACTTAACTTTTCGTGTGTACAGTATGTATGGCTTGGGCAGATGGCATTTTATGAGTGTAGTATGTTAACTTGGCTTGGTTTTACCCGTCGTTTACTGTCTAGTCTCATCATAAAGACACTCTTTCACTATATTACACATGAAGCTCATCAGCACAAAGATAAACAAAGAAGACGAGTGAGAGTGCCTTAAGGATGGTATAAGGCTATAAAGAAGATAAAGAAGCTATAGATAGAGGGAGAGTGATAAGCACATCCTTGGCAGAGCACAAAGCATGTCTGCCTGTTCAGGTTGAGTCCGCAGGCTCAGTGCCACCTTCAAATTTCCCTGTCAGTGAGATTTAATTAAATCCACAATACTCAGTTAAGTGAAAATATGCCTCTGCGTTCCTCTCCTAAGGTCGCTGACCTGAGCAGAGCTCCTCCAGAGGCTCAACCTGGAGTGGTGATGGGGGGCGGGCTAAATTAATAACGCAGATATGCATGTAACTATGATGCAAACCGTATGGATGTTAGTTAATCCCTAATGACTCTTGGGATTTGGTTAATGAGGTCCGTAATTACATATACAGCACAATGTGATTAGCCCTCGCATGGAGACGTGGAGCAGGGTCGAGGGGAAAAGGGGGATATGCCAATGATGATGATAATACTTTTATTACGTTTCATTTCCCTAAGTCTTTGTGGGGTACTGAAATGTCCCTTATGGGTCGTACACATAATGCTTAGTTCATTAGGGGAAGAAAGATTAAGATTACCTCTGAGTGATACTAATTGCACATTTGCCAGTGTATTGTCTAGTAATGTTTGCTTTGCAGCAAGATACAATGTGGTAAATAATTCAGGATTTCCCTGTGCAAATTAGGTGGTGTTTATCTTTATGTTGGCAAGGTTATTGTTTTATTATAGTACATTGTTTTATTATAGTTCATTTAGTTCACACAAGCAATTAAAGCCAGCTTTTTAGAATGCAGACTTTTTTTGGTGTGAACTCAGGTTTAAGTGTAAGTTTGTTTAATTGGCATAAACATATTTCTGGATCTATTTCTGTCCATAGAAGCGTGTGGAATTGAAGGCTAGTTTGAACCAAGCAGTCTACTCAAGCAATAACTTATATATATAAATTATAGGATGCATTACATTTATCAAACATGACTATGTTTATATTGCTACAAAAAAATATGTTATATAAATGCTGTTCTGTGGAAGAAAAGTATTGCATTATTACATTGCATTAAGCTGAATAACTGTTTTGCATATTGATAAGAAAGTTTTCTTGAGCACTAAATCAGCATATTATAATGATTTCTGAAGGACCATGTGACAGTAAAGCCTGTAGCAGTAGCTTATGAAAATTTGGCTTTGCTAGCACAGATATAAAAATATTTTAATAATAGAAGACTTATTTTAAATTGTAATTATATTTCACTATATTATTGTTTTTAATGTGTTTTTTTAATCAAATAAATGCAGTCATGGTAAGCATAAGCATAAGATAAATAAGACTATATAAAGTCTTATTAAATATTATATATATTTTAAATAATTATTTAAACTTTTAAATAATAGTGGAATATCTTAGACAGCATTTGAAGCAAATTCATCACACATAGATTTATATACAAAGCATTACAAATATACTACAGTGTCCATTAATGGCTCCTTGCTAGTTTAGTTGTAGTTATGCAAACACTCGTGGGCTTGCAGATGTACAGTAGTAGCCTTGCCATGTATGAAACTGCAGGATTACAGATGACTCATAATCAATGGATCTTACTCCCTCTGATATCGCAGGATCACTGACATTTATTTTTGTTCTGGCAGTTCATTACATTTCTCCAGTAACATGTTTGCGTTTAGAGTCATGAAGCTACCTGTCAGAGCAGGTGAGGGGAGATTTAAAGCAGGATGTGGTGAGACATGAAAAAGCAAGTGTTACTACAGATTGTAAGATGCATGTAGCAGCGTGGGGTATCAAAGCAGAAGAGTGCTCATGGGGAGCTTAGTGCCCCGCCAAAAGCTTGGATGTTTCATACAGTGCGTATGATCCTTTTATTGCTGCGCTGAAGCTGCACAGGCCCCGTGATCACATGCTCACACACAAGGCCTGTTTATCGGCTCCCTCTATCAGTGTGAAACAGGAACATGAAAATCGACTGTTACTTTCTTAATGCATGATTCTGGTCTGACTCTGAATTATTAATCATATTGCATGTTTTTTTAGTTTTTGTTTTTTTACCCCTGAACTTATGGAATAAAACATAATGATGACGTTTCTAATCGTTTTACTTTTTCAGTCGCTCTCCTCCTGCCGTCTTTCTTAGTTTGGCTATGGAATAACTTTCTTTTTTTATATTGCATTTAACTGGATCATTGATGAATATTTTTGCATTGAATAACAGGTTTGACTTTAGTTATTTCAAGATAAAGAAACACCATGTATTGATTATAGAAAAATTTAGAGTTCACTCATAATTCACTGATATATTGATTCCAATAAGTTGATTTTAAATATTAAATTCGATTTTGGAATTCTTTGGACATAAATCAGCCATTGTAGGCTGATTTTAGTTTCTAACATTATTTATTCTAAACACCTACATTGAAAAACAACAACAATGTCCATAAACGATATGATAGCAACATATCTTGCATCACAAACATTAACAACTAAAAAGATGTCTTAAAGCAAATTTGATAAAAATCACGTGAAAGTTATGAAAAGTCATAAGTGTTTATTTCATTTCCACATAATAAAGATATATATTAAGTTAAGTTTTAATCATATCTTTACCTGCATGACATTTTCCCAGTTTTTCCCTGTTTTCATTACACAACACATTATTTCTAATCATAAATTTATTGTAAGTACAGATTAAAATATACAAACTAAAATATTATTTGCATTTGTGTGTATGCCTTGTTGAGGCTATGTTCAGCAATGTATAATTTATTCACACCTGTTTAACCTGTTTGTCAGCACACCTGGACATAATGGGTTCTAATGTCAAGGTTCCCATCATTTGCATTAAATGACACATTACAAACACAACATGCAAAGTGTTGCTTTGACATGAGCCTGACCGCAGCTGTCCATTCCTGTTTATGCATCTAAAGTTCGCAGCACAACCCAAGACATACTGTATGAATTTATGATCACTAGTAGATAGTAATGGTAAAATGTTGAGACATGTTTTTTTTTTTTTTTTCCTTCAAGACTGTTGGAAGACCATTTCAGGTGACTAGCTCTTGAAGCTCATCAAGAGAAAGCCAAGAGTGTGCAAAGCAGTAATCAAAGCAAAAGGTGGCTACTTTGAAGAACCTAGAATATGACAGATTTTCAGTTGTTTCACACTTTTTTGTTATGTATATAATTCCATATATAATTCCACATGTGTTAATTCATAGTTTCGATGCCTTTAGTGTGAATCTACAATTTTCATAGTCATGAAAATAAAGAAAACTCTTTGAATGAGAAGGTGTGTCCAAACTTTTCTGTACTGTATATATAAACTTTTTTTTTTTTTCAGGAAAAAATCATGCTGTAAATGACAGTTGCCATAGAAAGTTGTTACAGTGATTAATGTTAACATTATGAATTGTTGAAATCATCATAGCGGGATGTTTAGACTTTGACGAGTAGATCGACACTTTTAGAATGACTGCTTTTAGATGTATGAAACCATCTGTACGTCACATTATATTCACTTCATATTCTCCCCCGAATAACCATAAATGGATAAAAAAAAAAAAAAAATGTATATATATATATATATATATATATATATATATATATATATATATATATATATATATATATATATATATATATTATTTGCTTCTTCTTGAGTTTTACGCAAACAATCTGGCTGTGTGTCTCAAAGAATTTGTTTGAATAAATTATAAATGTTCCACTGAAGAGATCATGCTAATAGAATTAAATTCTCATTGATGATTTGATTTCACACTTTAATATTGACTAGTACATTTCTGATACTTTCATTACAATGCATTATATTACCTTTACAGCAGTACTAGTGTTCATAAATGTTCAAAGGTTTGTTTGACAGTATTTAGTTTTTTTTGTAAGTCCCAGTATTGTCATTTGGAAATGCTCTTGTTACTATTTGAAGCCTGATTTTTGCAAAACAATCTCTACTAGAAGCCCACTTTTGTCTACCACTAGTTTTTCAAAGTATATACAGGAGCTGTCACTAACACTGGAGCTGTCAAAATGATGCTTCAACATTAGAAATCTGTCCTCTTCACTTCTTTGTTCCTTCTCTCATACTGTAGAAAAAAACATCTCTGTTCTCAGCTTCTGAGTGAACCGAGAACATCTGCAGTTTATTTCTAAATCCATACAAAATTGCCCATTAGTTGTGTGATGAGCAATAATTCATTCATCGATGAAATGCTCATTAGTGTGAACAGCTGGTGTTTAATGGAGGTGAGAGAACATTTGAGGAAGAGCGAGAGCTGGAAAGTGTTCTTTTAATCACCGTGAGGTCTGTGGTGGGATTGTTTGATTGTGGTGTATATGCTGTGTGGTGGGTCTATAGGTGCACAAATGGGACATGCTGAGCTCCTCAACTCCCTTATCTCACCACAGAAAGAGACAATATCATATCGACTAAAAATGAACAAACACAAATTACAAGTCTAAATGAGAGTAAGAAATCGGCAACATTTTCATTGGTTTGGTAGGACCCTGCTTTTGAGCCTACTGTCATTTTTGACCCTAGAAAGTAGTCAAACATGCAATGTTTGTGTTTGTGTTTTCCTCGTCTTCTACGATTCATGCTCGTCAGATTATTTTATATGACCAAAATGAGTTCTTGGGGAAAGTTGCGCAGTAAACCTGTGTAACATTATTACACCATTACCAGAGTACAGGTTGACGGCTGTACTGCGTTTGAGCTCCGTCACTATATTCTTTTCATTGACTATTTTTAACTTATAACTTTAACTTTGACTATTTATACATCATCGTTTCCGTTTATATAACGTGTGAATATATCCTCTATTGTATTCTACAACAAAAACAATCAGAGCGCCTCGCTATCACTAGTTTTATTATTATTTTTATTTTTTCTAAAATCCTGTCAAATGTGCACAAACTACTAGCTACTACTAAATATTGTAGAAACATAATTTTCTGTAAAGTTGCTTTGTAATGATTTGTTTTGTAAAAAGCGCTATACAAATAAACTTGAATTGAATTGAATTGAATTGAATTAACATTGTTGAATCCCAAGAAATGCTAATGCTGCCATTGTTTTACCTGATTAATTAAAACTGGGAATTAGCCGTGTCTGTAGTAGGAATTGGCATTTTTGTGCTGTTTTGTAATATTTTAATCTGTGTATTTTTGCATTCAGGTCTGTTAATTTGCACTTTATCTGGAAAGAGACAGGGACAATGAAAGGGAAACCATGATTTTTTTTTTTTATTTATTTATTTTTTTAAAAAGCTCCCAGTTTTTCCTGAGTTCATTTAGATGGAGGCAGCTCATGATCTGGGGTTTTTAATATGTCGGAGCGGCTCAAACTCTCCATCTTGTGCATTTGAGAATGCAAAACACATAACACATAAGATAATGCTGTAACCAATTTAAATAAATAAATATAATCAAATGAAATGAGGAATGTTTTGTTCAAAGGCTAGGAAGTTTAAAAAAAAGTCATAATTATAGTGTTGTGGTGTGACAGTTTGTAGAGATGTGTTCATCTGTTCCATTTCAGGGCATTGTATTGCTCAATGGTAATCAATCAGTGTACATTACTGCAGATTGAGGCCAATTGTGGCGAATAAAGGACAAGATGCAGTCTACTAGCACAAGATGATCTCTACAGATCCTAGCTTGACCAAGTACTGACTCGTTTGTCGAGAGAGATGTTAGGTTGATGGTTTGATGGCGCTTTAATCTGCTCCTCTGTCCCTCTGTGAAATGATTCAATATATAGACCTGTTTGTTTGTGTTTGGACCCTATAGGTGGGTCTGAGGGACTGCGCCGGTCATGTGGGGATCTGGGGGTGACCGCCGGTCGCTGTTGGAGTGATTTAGGTGGGGGAGCCACAATATTTACCTCATATGTTTCAATGATGTCGTGTTGAGAGAGGAAAGCATGGCAGCATGACGTTTACTAAAGCAGGATGGAACGAGACCCAGAAGCCTCTCATACTTTCCCAGCCATGACTGTTTGTCCGAGGGAGCGTAACTCCCATGAATGATACACACTTCACAGAAAGCCAATGCCTTTTTGCTATGTGTGTGTGTGTGTGTATCTGACTCTATAAGCAGCATTCCTCTTGTGAAACCGGAGTCATAGAGAGTGCTGAGGAAGAATGGAACCTATTCAGCCGCACCACTTAATCAGAGTCCCTCAGCGTCCCTCACCGTGTGTCTCAGGTGCACGGCCTCTCGTTTTATTCTCCATTCTTCACCATTTTTTGTTTCTCTTCCAATCTGTCAATCTGTTTCTCCTCTTACTCCCTCGCTGTTTTTCTCTCTGCCTCTCAACTGTAAAAATGGTCTTGGAAAGACAGTGTTCTTTTGGGGGAACCCATTTTCTTTAACCATGAATATTAACACAAAGTAGTTGATTTTAGTAGATATGTCTACTTTTGCTCCAAAGTACACTTTTTGTGTGTGTGTGTGTGTGTGTGTGTCTTATTTTCTTAGAAAATTCCATAGCAACCTTAAAAACACATTTACTAGAGAAGTAATATTGTGTGAGATATTGAGAGTTGTTTTTAAAAAATATACTACTGATCAAAAGTTTGGGTATGGAAAGATATTTTGAATGATTTTAAAAGAAAACTCACCAAGGTAGCCTTTATTTGATAATACTACAGAAAAACTGTAATACTGTGAAATTTAATTACAGTTTGAAATAACTGTTTTCTATTTAAATACAGTACAGACCAAAAGTTTGGACACACCTTCTCATTCAAAGAGTTTTCTTTATTTTCATGACTATGCAAATTATAGATTCACATCTTTAGTCATGCCTGGTGCAAACTCAAGATAAGTAGGGGCCACAGAGAGGGCCTGAAGGTCTCCTACTCTCCGCAGAGAGGTGATTGGCCAGAGAGGCCAACAGAAAGGAGGTTTTAAGTGTGAGATGTCTGTCTGAGATATCTTGAATAGGTTCAAATGGGGGTCTGCACATTGCCTCTAACACCACAACCAAGTCCCACGGGGGAATACGGGACCGTACTGGAGGTTTCAGCCTCAGCGCACCGCGGAGGAAACGTGTAACTAGGGGGTGTCTTCCCAAAGACTGGCCATCGAGAAGGGCGTGGTAGGCCGCAATAGCCGCCACGTAGACCTTCAACGTGGAGTGGGAGCGAGCGAGACTAGATCTGAGAACCATACTCGGCCCGGCCAGAACGGGGCTACTAACAACAGACGGACCCCGTCCCGGCGCACTCTCGCCAGAACTCCCGGGAGCAGAGCAATAGGGGGAAATGCGTACAGACGAAGCCTCAGCCAGGTCTGTACCATAGCGTCCAGTCCCAGAGGAGCTGGATGAACTAGAGAGAACCAAAGGGGGCATTGAGACGTCTCTTGAGATGCAAATAGGTCTACTTGAGCCCTGCCAAATACTCTCCATATCTGCTTCACTACTTGTGGGTGAAGTTTCCATTCCCCGGGCCCCTGCCTCGACAGTGTGTCTGCTCCCACATTTTGTTTCCCAGGAATATATACTGCTCTTAATGAGAGGAGTTTGCTCTGGGACCACACCAGGATCCAGTGCGCCAGCTTGTACAAAGGGCGCGAACGCAGACCTCCCTGGTGGTTGATATAAGAGACCACCGATGTGTTGTCGGTGCGCACCAACACATGGTGACCCCTTAGGTCTGGGAGGAAGTGCTTCAGTGCACGATAAACTGCTAGCATTTCTAGACAATTGATATGCAATGTTTGATGGTGATCGCTCCACAGACCACGGGCAGGGTGGCCACTCATGACTGCACCCCAGCCAGTGAGGGATGCATCTGTCGCTAGCATTACACAGCGACAAAGAGCTCCCAGCACCGGGCCCTGTTTCAAGAACCAAGGTTTCTTCCACACGTCTAAGGCACGTAGGCAACGCCGCGTGACCTTGATAGTGCGAAGTAGATTGCCCCTCGGGGAAAATCCCTTGGTCTTGAGCCACCACTGTAGGGGTCTCATGTACAGCAGGCCAAGAGGTATCACGTTGGACGCAGCTGCCATCAGACCCAACAATCTCTGAAATTGTTTGACAGTGAGTGACTGGCCTTCTTTGACTCTCTCGACTGAGATGCGGATCAACTCGATACGAGCAGGGGACAATCATGCCTGCATCGCAGTCGAATCCCATACTACGCCTAGATAGGTGGTTCTCTGAACCGGAGAAAGCACACTCTTCTTGTCGTTCAGTCTCAAACCCAGCTCCCCCATATGTGCGAGGACGACATCTCGATGCCGAACCGCAGCCTGCTCTGACTGAGCTAAGATCAACCAATCGTCAATATAGTTGAGAATGCGGATGCCCTGCATGCGCAGGGGGACCAGAGCCGCGTCTACACATTTTGTGAACGTGCGGGGTGAGAGTGCAAGGCCGAAGGGAAGTACTCGATATTGGTAAGCTTCGCCCCCGAAAGCGAACCTCAGAAACTTCCTGTGTTGTGGAAGGATGGATATGTGAAAATATGTGTCTTTGAGATCTATTGTGACAAACCAGTCCTCGGACCTGATCTGCGCTACAACATGCTTGATTGTGAGCATTCTGAATTTTAGTCTCATAACTGAACGATTTAAGACCCTCAGGTCTATAATCGGACGCAGCCCCCCATCCTTCTTCGGAACTATGAAATACCGGCTGTAAAATCCGGACTCCCTGTCTTGAGGAGGGACCACCTCGATGGCCTCCTTCTCTAATAGGGTTTTCACTTCCTGTTCCATAACCAGACCCTGCCTGAGGCCGACTATTGTCTGAACGACCCCGTTGAATACTGGCGGCACGGAGCCGAACTGAATGCGGTAGCCTTTTTCTACTGTGTGCAGGACCCATTGAGATACATTTGGCAGTAGTTTCCACGCTGCTAAATAATCTACTAAAGGAATCAGTCTCTCGAATCCCTGTCGAGCGACTCCACATCAACCTCCTCGGAGGAAGAGAGGCGGAGCGTCGACCCCTCTCTCTGAGTGGAAGGAACCGCTGAGCGTGCTTCCGACTCTAGGGATTGGGTGGCAGAAGTGGAAGGAGATAGGGACTGGCCCGTCTCCATTCGAAGAGGGCCCTCCGGGAACGAAGCAGCCGCACCGACATACGCTCACAGTGCGGGCAGTCAGCCCCCTCGAGAGCCGACTCAGCGTGCTTCGAACCCAGGCAAACCATGCAAAGGCTGTGTGTATCCCCACCCGTATATATCTTGGGCAGGGAGGAACACACAGCCTATAACGCGATTTGGAATCGCCAGTGTGTTTAACTTTCGCCTTGCTTTTTGGCATGTCTAGGAGCTCTTAAACTGGACAGACAACAGTAAATAAGACTCACAGACAAACAGTTTGACATTCACACACAGAGCGCTTGCTGAGAGACGCGAAGCTCACGCCAGTTTGCCTGTTTATGAACAAATCCTGACTAATATGTAAATGATATCCATTTTTTATGCATTCGTTTATCTATCTTGGTCAGGTTTAAAGTTAATACTTATAAAGTTCATTGAACCAAATCGAGTAAAACAATCTTGCATTCAAAAATCAGCTACTGTATAGCATTACAGGAGATTACAGATGACAGCTCTGTGAGGAAACCTGAGCGTTATTGAATCAGTATGTATGTCAGGGCGCGAGCACCACTGTGTAACCTGTTTCCCGCTCGCTCTCTTTCTCTCACTTTTTTCCAGCTCTAATGCACAGAACAGTGGCGTCTTTCTCCCGCAACCCAAAGTGTCAGTTTCTTCCTCCTCATCTTTAGACACGGCCTTTGCCAGCGGCGTTCGAATCATGCCCAGAACACACTGCAGCACTCTCCACAGGAAATAAAAGAAAAGAAAAGAGAATGTACCTGATGTCTGGAAAATGAAAACTCAAGTGCAGTACATCTCTATACCATTCCCTGTTGGATTTTAGAATGTTTGAGAATTAGATTATTTTTTACACTATATCTTACCTCGCCTAAAAAAGTTTCCAACCCGCATTGTATTATTTGTGTTTAGCTTTGTTTTTCCCATCAGAGCTGACCCATTCTGGGGTTTTGACCCACCAGTTGAGGACCATTGTTTGAGACCACACAGACAACAGAGCCAGTCATCTGAGTGCTTTAAAAGAAATGTCCGATGGTTTGCATGCTCAGTTGTGCGAGGGACGGAGTGGAACGCAGAAAATTAAACATACCTGGGCTTTTAATCTGGTCCCTACTTTAAATCCAATCATATCTGCTTCATAGGAGAATTGAATGCCATCTGCATTCGTTATCATCACCTTTTGTATCATTATCTGCCAAACTCGTACAGTTTCTCCTCTACCTGCGTTTGGCCTGGACACCTGAGTACCAAGATCATGTGTAATGTATGCTTATAGCAGCCAACAACTGCCAGCCATGTGTATGTGTGTGTGTGTGTGTGTGTGTGTGTGTGTGTGTGTTTGGCCTCTGCTGCTAGTATAATAGATTTTTTCCAGAGGGCCATCTGTTCTCTCAAAGACTCTCTCAGATTCCATATGGTCGGGATGGAGTGGACACATTCTGATGGAGAACCACTGGTGCCACCAAGGGCCATATCAAAAGGGCCAAACCAGTCATATTAAGTTTTTAAACCTGGTGCTTTTTTAAAATATATTTAATTTTAAATATAAACCTGGTGCTTTTTTTCATAAATATATCCCAACCATTTTTTTTTTTTACAAATTACATTCAATGAATCAATTTGGCACTATATTTGATTACCAAATACTGATTGCCTTTAGCTGAGAGAGACTGAGAGGACTATTGACTAGATGACCGAAGAAATCTTGAAACAGTACATGGGGTGAGGAGATCACATATATACTGGAGAGCAAGTCCATGCAAAGCTTTAAAAACGAAGAGCAGATTTTTAAAATCAACATGGAGCTTGACATGGAGCCAGTGTAGAGAGGTGAGTGCAAATATAATGTGCTTTTTAGTTCCAGTCAATTCACATACAAACAAGATACATTTATATTAATGATACTGATATATGCAAGCCTTAATATTCACATAAAAGTGTATTTTATCAAAGAGAGTTTAGATATTTAGATACGGCAAAAATATGGAGAGACTAATTGGGTGCCACGTGTTTTTGCAGAGATACAGACTGACTGTTCCAGTCTGGCAAATTCAATTAAAGGAGAGAAGAGGAGGCTTCATTCTCTTCCTCTGGTTTTCTCTCTCCCTCATCTCTCTGGTCCTCCCCCGTGTGTGGTTATGATCAATGTTTATGCACCATAATGTTTCCTGACTCTCCTGAGGCGTCAATGTGAAGGAGGGATTGACCCATCTCATGCTATGTTAGTGGGTCACGTTGAACTGCTGTCCTGCTGATTAAGTGCCGGGGGCCGCTGCTTCTCATTACGGCTACACGCGGAGCCCCGAGCTGCCACACGTTCAGAGCATGTGTGAGAAGTCTCACCACAAGTGCTTTGGGAATCGGAGTCCATTTCCTCTGTACGCCACTGCACCAAAAAAAGAGCAAGAAACGCAATATTATTGTAGAAGAAAGGGGCCATTTGTACTTTTGGTCATGGTGTTTAATGAGCCCTCAGGGGCTATACCTACAGTGCTGCAGATTTGGTGAAGATGCAATGCATAATGTATGTCTGAGAAAGGAGGTGGTAGAACCCCATTACCCACAATCCACATGCAAAGGAAACACAGTGTTTACCTAAAAATAAATAGACAGAGTGATCCTCAGAGGTTTAGTCTTATACATGCACGTTTATTAAATACAGACAGAGGCCGCTCAGCTACGCATTCCCAAAAAGTAAACATATATGCACAAACAACCCGATTAAGATGCACAGACATATACAGACTCAGATGTATACAGGAAAAAATGATGAATTCCCTGCTAAAACCTGTCGGGCACCTAGTTTTTCATCTCGCTCCTTCTCTCCTTTACGTTGTGTGGAGTAAGACCTTGGCTTTGTGAAAGGACATGAAGTGAATGGGCAAAAAAGCTAGGAAAGCAGAAAAAAAATATTAATTTACTGTTCCAGTTCAAAGCTTGGGGCAATTTGCCTCCATCTCCTAGCCTCCCTCCTCCACATGTATTTACCTTTTTTTTTCCCTGCATTATATGCTTCACATATCTGAGCCTGTTGCATCATTCTTTTTTTGGACTGAGACGGTTAAACTCACAAACTGTAAAAAAGTAAATTAAATACTGTTTTACATTTAACTCAAGCATCTTCTTATAAATTTAATCTGGTCCGTATAGGATTTATAGGTAGGTTTGTCGTCTTTCCAGCACTTCACAGCACGGTCCAATTTCAAATTTGATTTAACCCGTTGTTGAAAACTTCATACATAAAATAACAAGGAAAAATCATAAAATAATGTTATGCTGACATCACATCTGAGTTTTTAACACCTGTAATAAAATATATAATAATACAAAATATATATAATAATATTATTATTTTAAAATATTGTTGATAACATTTTATTGTGATATTTTTAGACCAAGGATAAAATGAACTGAACTTGAATGCACTGTAAATTGCTTTGAAAAAATGCCAAATGCATACATGTGTAATAAACAACAAATACCAAATTGCATGCAGAATATGTTATGAACGCAAGTACTTGCTTTTTTACGGCATAATTTAAGTTTGTTCTTTGTATTTGTGTGTAATATATCAGCGTATTTGCACATGATACTCATTTTGCATACTATTTTTCGCAAACTAAATAACAAAGAAGGCGTATTTGGATGCAGAGAGTATTTTCATCAAGCTCTAGAAAAACTACAAAAGCGATAGCTTAAATTTGAGTTTAAGTTTCCTTTTAATTGTGTATGGTCCTCAGTCACTTTTACAGATTCAATTCCTCCTCTTGTTTTACTTTTTATGAACAAGATTAACTCATATGACAAACTGAACCAGTTATGTTATTCTTTACAGAAAACAGAAACAAACAGTCCAGAGAAGAGCGTGTACTGCAACATGTGTGACTGTGCCCTGATTTTTGATGGGGTGAGAGGTTGTTTTTGCCTAGAGAGGTGGAATGCATGCAGCATGTGCATGTTTAAAGCAACGTAACGGGAATTTCCACACCCAGATCCTACATATGTGTATTATGGAATTTGAAGGTACAATATGTGTGTGTACTAGGGGTGCTAATACTATCCAGGACCACACAAGCATGAGAGGATGGGTCACAAAACATCACCCCTCTCCCACAGGCACCATCATCCTGGTGAGCGCTGCCACCTTCTCGGCTTTCAAGGCTGCAGAACATCCGGGAGAGGGCCCCAGCTAACCCACCCGGTCCAGCTACCCACCCACCAACACCTTTAATCTCAGGGGTGTGTGCGAGCTCCCTCGGCCCTCCGTATGCCACAGCGCTCTACATTTATAGCTCATTACGGAGGTGACTGAGATGAGGAGGTGATGGGTGGAGGTGACCGGTGGGGAGAGCGAGATGATATAGGAGCGTGATGCAGGAGGAGAGCAGCGTGTGGCTGCTTCAAGGGGTGGGTCGCTGTGCAGCCCACTAGAAGCATTTACAGACCATTAACGCCACAATCTGCATGCTGGTCTACAGTGAGTCTGGGTTTTTTTTTTTACAGTACAAGTGTGTGAATGGTACTGCTTTTTCTTTTTATAAATGTGGCCTTATTTATTTCTCTAGTTTTATTTGCTTTGGAGTTTTGGCCAGCAGCTGGTGTGTTTTATTTGTGTTGTGCTTGTGTAATGCTTGGCTTTTTTACAGTGTGTGTGTGTGTGTTTGTGCTAAGCAACAACTAGACATGTTGTTCTGTCTTTTATGAGAACTTACAGAACATAAATGCCACTGCCAGCAATAAACACATCAATTTTCTCTCAAAGTGACAGGCGAGCTGTGGGGTAGAACCATGAGAAATGATAGAAATTCCTAAGATCACCTTTAACACAGTTACTTCTTGCACGACTATATGCAAATTGAAAGGGCTGTGTGATGTTGTGGTGTGTGATGTGATTTCACATGCCGATTGAAATGGACTCATAGAAAACCTAGAAATTCCTTGAAAATTTGTTTTGGGCTGGCAGAAAAACTGTCATCATTAACTTAACCTCATGTCATTCCAAATATTCTGTAAAACACAAAAGAAGATATTTTGATAAATGTATCAGTTTTTTTGTTTGTTTTCATCCATACTATGCAAAACTGTTAAGAGTGGTTCAACAATATTCAAAATATCTTCTTTTGTGTTCCACAGAAGAAAGAGAGTCATACAGGTTTGGAATGACATGAGATTGAGAAAATGAAGACTATACTTTCACTTTTGTGTAAACTGTTCATTTAATAAAAGCATAAAAATCATTTCTATAATGAAAAAGCATATTTCTAGTTGCTAGATTCTAAAATATTGAATTGACTGAATATTGCTATCAAGTAGATTAAAACGAAAGGTTTTGTTGCCATGAATTGCTCAAATTGGTTCACAAATCGCTCTGAATGGTTCAGTAACAAATAGAATTTATTAGCAAATGTGAAATGCAGAAGTGTCTTTTAAAGGGATAGTTCACCCAAAAATGAAAACTTTGATGTTTATCTGCTTACCCCCAGTGAATCTAAGATGTAGGTGACTTTGTTTCTTCAGTAGAACACAAACTGAGATTTTTAACACAAACCGTTGCAGTCTGTCAGTCTTATAATGGTGGTGAATGGGAATCACAGCATAAACAAACAAAAACAAATCAAACCCTTCGGCTCTTGACAATGCATTGATGTGTAAAGGCACAAAACGAACGGTCTGTGCAAGAAACTGAACAGTATTTCTATATTTTTTTAAACTAACTTAAACTAAGATTCATGCAGTGTCCAAACTGTTAGGACTCTCCTGAGTGCATTCTCAAGCAGGCGCTTGAGTCATCTTCTTCTTCTTGCTTTATGGCGGATCGTTGACTTATAAGTGCATTACCGCCACCTATCTCTCAATGCTCAATTTGAGAGATAGGTGGTGGTATTGCACTTATAAATAGACGATCTGCTGTAAAGCAAGAAGAAGAAGACACCTCACGCGCAGGCTGTGTTTTGAGGAGGCGCTCATACAGTTCAGGCATTGCAGTGCATCATCTCTTTAAGGTCATGAAACCTAATGAATTTATTTACTTGTATGCTGTATATTTGTTAGTTAGCTAAAATTTTCCCCTATACAGTAGCGCTTACTGTTGTGCAAAATTTAAAGGATTGTCACATCAAATTTTGTGACAATCGAGAACTTAACCAGAGGGAAAGATTTTCTGTATTTTACTCATACAAAGTTATTTTGCACCACATTCCATGTGATTCCAAGCCAAAATGAGCCACATGAAAAGGGAAAAGGAGACCTCAAACATGAAACACTGACTTTTGTTTTTCACAGAGGAAAGAAAGTCATACAGGGTTGAAACAACATGGGGGTGAGAATTCTGACAGAATTGTCATTTTTAGGTGAATGGTTCCTTTACACAAACAACCCAAGGGGGTTTGAAGTCAGTGAGGCTTGATGTTGTGGCTGGTTTTTCCTGCTCTGCTGTTGTGTATGTGTCCAGCTTCTGAGAAACTGTGAGGGAAAGCAATCTGTGTTCAAGATAGGTAGTGATAGGCAATGCCTGCAGCTGAGATTGCCCAGACTGGTGAATGCACTGGCAGCGGGTGTACAGATCATAGGAGCCAAGATCCCGCATCTCTGCTTAAATTCCCAGCATAACCTACCGAGTGTCACTGAGTCACAGGGTTGTCCCAGCCTCTACCAGTACACACAACACACACACATGCATTGGAATTCCCTTTGTTTTCATTTGGCCTGACTCCTGCTCCACTCATAAAAATACTATACCTGTTTATCTGATGCACTGCCATACCTCACCTGCTGTGTTTGCTCGGAAGTGTGCTGGAGCATTCAGGCTCTGTCAGATATCTCACACTCTACAGATGGCAGTTTTATTCTGTGATATCTCAATTGTGTACCACTTCCCTGGGCACAGACCATGGTGAAGTGTATGAACTACACACAGACAGGCAAGAATTGTAAGGGGGAAAGGAGATGGATCTTTAACTGGGCTCCTGTCCAAACACAGTGGCGTCCTTTGACCCTAACTGCATCCCTGACCTCTGGCTGTGTTCCATTTGTCTCTCTACATTTTCTTCTTAAAGTCATGCTTATTTTATGTGTAAGCATGAAACATGATTAATGTCATAATTTTTGATAGTAATGCACATAAGCTGTAGCCTGACTTCGTCATACTCATATTAAAATGTTGTGGGCGGCGTTCGGGCTGGCACCCAGGCTACATAAGCTGGGTTTCCATCCAAAGTTGCGAATTTAACTTATGCGCAAAACTTAAAAAAATTATTTTTTAAGGAAAGAAAACTAACAAGTATTTGTGTGATTATTAGTTATGGCAGTTTGTGTGAAAGACACTCATAGTGTAAATTTGTGCATCAGTGCTTTTTGACAATATCGGCAATATTTCACAATCTTTATACTTTGTTATGAACAAATATTCCTTAATTTGATAAATTTAAAAGTATAGTTTATCTAACATTTCCCATCCTTTAGCTTCATGTCTTTTCAAACCTGTATAACTTTATTTTCATGTGTTTTTTTTTTGTTTGTTTTTTTGGTCATACTACTCTTGTCAACTACTATATCTTGTTTGGCCAATATTTTCTCGAACTGCTAGACTCCAAGAAAACATAAAAGCTCCATAAAACTAATCCATTTGATTAATGTGTATGTGTTATATTTTTTTAAGTTAAGGAATATACCCGAACTGCTATGACCAGATCATTGATTCACTGACAACTTGAGAACTCCATCAGTCTGACAGTGAATTAATCTTTCTCATTGAAAGATTGGACTCAAAAGAGTCATTCATTCATGATTTGAATATTGCTTAAGATAAACATGCCAAAGAGAGACCAAAGAATAATGACAATCACATTTATGGAGCCCTCCTTGATTTTTATTACATTGAAAAAAGTGGCCAGCATAAAATAATTCACATTTTAAGTTCTACAAATAAAGCTGTCATACAGATTTGGAACAACTGTGTGATAGTAATAGATATCCCCATTCTTAAAATTTTACAGTAAAAAACTTGTATGTGTATGTGCGACACTTGATGTGGCTCCAATCACTTTTAATCAGCTTTGAATTCTCCCATCATTTTTTTTTTTAAATCGTACAGAATGAAGCACTTACAATGTCAAATTGCACAAGCATTTTAAACATATTTAATTAATCACATGTGTTTAACTTTGACAGCCCTAGAAAGTAGGTCATTAGACGGCTGTGGATTCAATCCATTCAGCTTCACGTTGCGTCAGAGGAAGAGCAGTGCGCGATCTGCCACGATCTGAGGTGAAGTTCACAGCCTGACACTGAACATCCATCTGACTGCAGTGAGATCATTTGATAAGTTGCTAGACTCAAGCAATTCCTATTGGTATATCGTAATGAAAAATAAATGCTGAAGCATCCGTCTTAAAGTAAATCTCAGGTTTTTTATGCCTGACTGACTGGCCTTGTAAAAGATTAATGGAGCATGATTTAGCTATGCACAAAGGCGGCAAACCCACAGAGAGCTTGATTCGCTGAATCTTCCTTATAACCACATCTTGAGAACATCAAAGTTTTGTTTTTTTTGATTGATCCACCTTAGAAACAGCGAAATCGGGAGAGGAAAGCCCTCTAATATGTTTTTAAAATACAGTCACATTCTTGGCAGCGTCGTGACCTGTCTTTGCCAAAGGCATGGTGGAATGAGGGAGGAGGCCAGGCGCTCTTTGAAGGGGAGTGTTTGTGTATGTGTTGGGAGGTAGCGTCAGTTTCCCACAATGCCCTTCCTTTTCCCTTTTTTTGTTCCCCCTACACATCCGTCCGTGCCTAAGGGAAGTGGCTTTGTCAGACTGACCTTACGTGAGATAACCATCGTCTCACTGTGTAGTCTCCTTCTTGCATTTGAGCAAATCCACCCCATTCATTTTCCCCATTCTTGAGCTAGAGAAGATGCTAAACAGACACAAGCTAAATTTCCCCTCGGATAAGATGGCAATTATTCAAACGCAATAAATGTCTGGGGTGATTAATGTTGTAAAAGCAAAGCATTGGATGGAAGGGGCTATATCTGCCAAAAGAAACTCCTTCCCTGTCAATCAGAAGAAATTCTTCAGGTTCAGCTGAACAATAGTAGACTGTTATGTATCTGCCTACCTGATGCATTGACTCACATTTAACATTTGGAGATTACTGACAAGTTAAATTTGTATTTCAGTTTGAATTGTGTTATTGTACCTGTACACTTTAACTTCAAACACATTATCTGTAAACAAAAACTGTGCAGTCATAAAGGTGTGAATGTGTATATAAATTCTAAATTTCATGTAAGTTTAATATTTTAGATAGCAGTTTGTATTTTATTATATTTATCTGTATGGCTCCATTTTCAGTGACTATTATTCCGGTTTTCAGTGTTACATGATCCATAAGAAATCAAATAAATTATATATCTATTATTAGTAATTTTGTGAATGCATCATTTACTGGCATTAAGCTGCATTATATCATATATACCAGCACTATAAATGCTAATTGGCCAACCTTCTCAAAGATCTATACTGGTTGACCACTCTTCTCTTTCAACTTTTCTGTTCTGTACATTTCTAAACCATTTCCCATCCCCTCTTTGTAAACCTGACATAACAACTACTAAAAGGTCAACTACCCAGAGACAATAATCGGGCATGTGGTGACTTGCAGAGGCAGTTTAACCAGCCATCAATCAAACAAATTTATCAGCCCTCTCCATCTAATGTAAACAGCAAATGTTGGGAAGCAGGATGAGTCAGGCAGGGTCCGATAGTAACACTTGCAATGCACCAAATGAAACAACAAAAGTGGCTGTGGTGAGTATTTTATATGTATTTATTGATTGATTTATTGTACTTGTATTCGACTACTGTACGTTTATCTTCAATACCTAAAGGTTTTTAGTTATTTTTCATAAAAAGAAACATATATGTGACGAGATATTTCTTGCATTTAACCACCCAGATGAAAACAAAGTGTCTGGTTGTACGCTAAACCTGGCCCCTAGTTCTAACATTGTTAGTTTGACATTGAAAATGGTCAACATGTGACCGAAACGTTTACCTTGTTTTATTCAGTAAATTGCTCATATTGCTTTCATCTCGCTTGTGACTCTTTGATGTTTGAGTGTGCAGACTGTTTTCAAGCTCTTCACCTTTGTAAGCTAAACCTGCCACCATCTCTGTTTTTAGAGGCTGTGCACAGATCTAATGCTATTTCAGGAGCACAATCACAAGAAAGGTGTTTGTTCAGTTTTGTTTTAACACGAAGGTGCTACTGAGCAAGCATGTGTGTAATTGGTGCATTCGATTTTTTAGTTAGGCTGAGATCGGCAATCAAGCAAATTAGCATTTTTCAATCCCTTTGGCATTAAAAAAAACACTCTTTTTCAATGTTGATTGGTTATGCAAGGATCTCTTTTTGCATTGTCGTCTTTGTGAAACATTCTTTAAAGGATGGTGTGCTCCGACTGGCATAGTGGCATCTGCACAACGTGGCCTTCACTAAGATCATATCAGATCACAATCTGGAATCTTTATCTCTTGAATCATCGGTGCTCTGTCATTAGCTGTTCATAAGCATAGTGGCTAACCTGTCAAATCCCACCAGATGAAAATGCCAATCTTTTAATCATCTTAACATTTTCTAAAGATTTTTTTTTTTTACTTACTGCGTAATTTAATTGCACTGTGGCTCTGATGTAAAATGTTTATAGAAATAATATTGTAATTATAAAATATATTTTCTGTATTAGGAAGTCTGGAACATTCTGTCCTGAATGAAACAAGAGAGAAAGAATGAGAGAGACTGGCTAAGAGTCTGTTTCACCCTGCAACATGCTAACTAATTATTCTTTTTCATGCTGCTTTCAAACCAGCATTTTAAAGCATTGAATTAAAGGCAAGAAGAAAGTAAGCAAACGGGGGAAGAGCGAAACAGAGCCCACTTTCTTCCTGCCAATTAAAAAGTTTTAGTGCCGCATTTGAGAATGCAGAAAACAGTGACAAAGTTGGAGCAAGAAAAATGAGCCTGAAAACCTTACTCAGCTGCACCTGCTGCAGTTTTTATATCCAGTGTATGCACTGTGTCAACATATATGTCAAGCGATGCCCCTTCACACACACAGCAAACCCACTCCCGCACACATTTGGCTTACGTACACAGGTGCAGTGTCAAAGATACCTGCAATGCTACACTTTAAAATTAATGTGGCCTTTGTGCATTTTTGGCTCCCTTTGCACTTTTTACAACACACACACTAAAACAAACAGTCATCATTAACAAACACCACCTTTCCTTTTTTCCTTGTTTATGGCCCTATTATGAATTAAACTTAAGCTGCTGTATTCTTTTTCTTGTTCTCTTGCTCCTGGTCTCCATCCTGTCCCTGTTCTCGCTCAGTTGCACGTTTAACAGGAACCCTGCCTTGTAAAGCTACGTTTATAGATCCCGTATGTTTGATTGTATGGGGCTTTATGACTTTGACCTTGACTGAACAGAAGTGAGAGGTGGACCTCCTACAGTATACAGCCCTGGGCAGGGACAAGACTGTTCGCGTGTATGTTTTGGCCATGTGGCTGTGATAATGAGCGGCTTTGTAGTTGACCCAAAATTCAATGATCTTTTACTCACCCTAGATATGTTCTTGAGAACCATGTGACTTTCTTTCTTTCTGTGTAACAAAAAAAGCATATATTTAGCAGAGTTTCTAAGCTGCTCTTTTCCATAAGCCTTATTCAGAAAATAATTGTTTCTCATGGGTTTTATCACTGTGGAGATTCCTTTGATTTGTTCCTCAAACAAAGTGGTTGTAAGGCTTTTGAAGATTTGGAAAATGAGGACTACTTCAGTGTTATTTTATGCCTTTTTAGAGCTTAAAGGGGGGGTGAAATGCTAATTTTCACTCAATCTCCTGTTAATCTTGAGTACCTATAGAGTAGTACTGCATCCTTCATATCTCCAAAAAGTCTTTAGTTTTATTATATTTATAAGAGAAAAATAGTCTGTGCCGATTTTTTTCGGAAAAACACGAGCAGCTGGAGGCGTGACGTGTGGGCGGAGCTAAAGAATCACGAGTGCCAGTAGGCTTTTGCGTTGAGAGCGTTTGGAAGTTGTGACATTACCGTGAGGAAAAAAAAAACCATCATCCAAAACAAACCATGGCTAGAAGGTATGTATTGAAACTGAATATATTTGCTTATGTAACCCCTCTCTCCCGGGTCCTTTCTGACGCTCCTCGCACTCGCTCCGAGCGGTGCTCGAACCCGGATTTCCGGCATGGGAGGCGGACGCACTAACAAGGAGCCAGAGATATTTTAAGCAGTTTTACTTACCGCCTGCGGTTCCAACACACGATTGTGACCCTTTTTCGTTGGGATTGCATCATCCTTAAGAAATAAATGAGACGCAAATCCAGCGTCAAACTGGACCTTGTTTGTAAAACAAGCATCTTCGAAATGCCGGGAACAAACAAAAACACTTGCACAACTCCGTTGATGCTCTTTAAAAATAAACTTCGTCCATTGGTCCCTTAATGTTTTTTTTTTTTTTTGGTAATCTGTGCAGGGTTGTCTTGCCCTCACAACCAAAAACACACTTCTTTTGTGACATTTCACGACGCTCTCGCTCTGATCAGTGAATTTGTGTTGTGCTCTCAGTGCTCTGCTCTACGGGAGTGCCCGCTCTTCCGGCAGAAGTGCCCTTAGGACCCATATAAGGAAATTCCGCTCCATCTAACGTCACACAGAGCCATACTCAAAAAAACTTTCCGAAACTTGTGACAAACCGGAAGGAGTATTTTTGGAACAAACGTACATCTTAATTTTTGAAACTTTGTCCATGTTTAGCATGGGAATCCAACTCTTTAACAGTGTAAAAACTCAGTATGCATGAAATAGCATTTCACCCCCCCCCCCCCCAACATCCCTAGTCCCCATCCACTTTTATTGCCTGAAGAGTGTAGCATAAATTCTCTTAAAAACATAATTTTTTTTGTTGCTCCACACAAGAAAAAGAGGTATACAGATTAATACAGATCTGCAAAGAAATGTCGGTGACAAAAAATAAGACAGAATGTTTAAAGGGGGGGTGAAATGCTATTTCATGCATACTGAGTTTTGTACACTGTTAAAGAGTTGGATTCCCATGCTAAACATGGAAAAAGTTTCAAAAATTAAGTTGTACGTTTGAAGGAGTATTTTTGTTCCAAAAAAACCTCTTCCGGTTTGTCACAAGTTTCGGAAAGTTTTTTTCGAGTATGGCTCTGTGTGACGTTAGATGGAGCGGAATTTCCTTATATGGGTCCTAAGTGCGCGCTCTTCTGTCGGATTTTCCTTATATGGGTCCTAAGTGCGCGCTCTTCTGCCGGAAGAGCGCGCGCTCCGGTATAGCAGAGCACTGAGAGGCTGAGCACAGCCTGATCAGAGCGAGAGCGTCGCGAAAAGTCACAAAAGAAGTGTGTTTTTGGTTGCCAGGGCAAGACAACCCTGCACAGATTACCAAAAGAGAAACAGCATTAAGGGACCAGTGGATGGAGTTTATTTTTACAGAGCATCAACGGAGTTGTGCAAGTGTTTTTGTTTGTTCCCTGCATTTCGGATTGCACATCGTTTATTTCTTAAGGATAAAGCAGTCCCAACGGAAAAGGGTCACGATTGTTTGTTGGAACCACATGCGGTGAGTAAAACTGCTTCAAATATCTCTGTGTTGTTAACTTAGCTCTCAGCGCGTAAGCACATCAAGTAAACAACATGCGATGTTGTCATCAAACTGCACTTTCCACATGTACAGCTTAAAAAAAAAAAAAAAAAAAAAGACGACATGAAGTGGAACTTAGTCATTTTCCAAAACCGCTAAGCAAATATCTACAGTTTCAGTACATACCACATAGCATACCGCCTTTGCTGATGCTGCTCTTGTTAAATTTCAGCCTCTGGATCTGTGTCACAGCTTCCACATGCTCTCAACTCAAAAGCCTACTGGTGATCGTGATTCTTTAGCTCCGCCCACACGTCACGCCTCTAGGCGCTCGTGTTTTTCCGGGAAAAATCGGTACAGACTATCTTTCTCTTATAAAATATAATAAAAATAAAGACTTTTTGGAGTTATGAAGGATGCAGTACTACTCTATAGTTACTCAAGATTAACAGGATATTGAGTGAAAACGAGCATTTCACCCCCCCTTTAATTTTGTTTGACCAATCCTTTCAGTGGCCGTCTACCAATCAGGAGGCAGCATCACCATTTGAAATACTGAATGAGCAGCTTCTCTCTCATTACTCATAATTCTCTTTCAGCATTTGTTAATCATTGGAGACTAATTATTGTGATTATTTGCAGCAGTCCCAGTGTGCATCACTGTTGTGTTGGTCATAACCCGCTTAAAAACATTTAGACACACACTTTACTCTACACACAATCGACGGGACCACACTTTCACACACATCAGTTGCCCAGGCAGATGAAAAGGCCTGTTAGGCTGGCAAATATGTGAACAGGCAACTCTGATGAAAGATGATAGGCCAGCTGAGCATTAACTAATGCAGAACAAATGTCCTCTTGGCTTCATTGTCAAAGGATTGCGTCACACACTAGCCATGTGCTTTAATCGCCACGCACCTCTTCAGTCAGAATATGGGCCGTTCGGACGCAAGCGTATCCCTGCCGTATCAGTATACGAGTATCATGGAGTCCCGTGGCGTGTCTCCGCTCTGTGATTGTGCTTTGTCAAGCTTTGAGCTTAAGCCGCCAGATCCTTTCCTTTCTCTTCACACACAATAAAACGATCTAATTCCCCTTTCTGGACCAGAGCCACCCATTCATTGATGGATTCTGAGGGCCTGTACGGCATGTTGGGGAGTGCATTTAGTGTGCATAATAGATACCAAAGAAACATCAATAAACACTTACACATGCTCTTCTGTAAGCAGATCCATTTGTGAATTTGCATCGATATATCAGTAATCACTTAAGATGCCTTTATAGAGGAGACTAGACAACTTTACATTGAAGAAACAATTGGGGATGAGAGATATGAGCCAAAAAAAATCATATCTCTGTATTTTTAGGCTGAAGACAGATTACGATATACATCTTGGTAATTTTTAGACTGAATGTACACGGCTTCCACTTTTAGATGCAACATAATCATGGCATTCTATGCGGATTAAATAGTTCCGCTGCTCCAAATAACTAAACTAGGGCTGCAATTTGATTATTTCTTTAATTAATCAATTGATTTATATCTTTTTTTTCTCTGTATTTATTAAAATAAATTAATATGATTCCACATCCTGACCAATGTTGTCCCCCAAACAATGTGAAAATTTTATATAGTCTAGGGTGTGCATTATGATCTAAAAAAAGCAGACATTAAAATCACTAGATTAAAATGAAAACAAAAGCACAGACTAAATGTTTACTGGTAAGAGGTCAAAGGAACACACTTTCACTTTATATTTGCGCTCCGTTTCGATTGCACTTGTTTGACATGACTTTCTTACATTTACAGGTGAGAATATATGATGAAACATAAGTTATGCACTGAGGAAAACACCTCTCAAATAGCACACTGTATCTGTTAGCAAATGTACCTGTCACCTGACAGGGCATATCAGCTAAGAGCACCTGAAAAGTCTTTAATTAAAAAAAAAAGTTTGGCTCTTTCCCTGCAGCTGCTCACCCTGTGCCCTTGCTTTTTTCAGATGCGCTCACAAAATCAAACTACTGTATATCAATGTACTGTAAACAGTATTGTCTGATTCTATATTGTTTTTGAAAATATATCAGTGTACATTAAAAAGTTCATATACTGTATCACCCCAGTTCTAAAAAGAGTCCCTGATCAGTGGCTTTTTTTGAGCTCATATTCTGTCCTTATTGACCTGTAACAACAACAAAACAGAGACTAAATTTGGATACCGATTTGTCGTCTTGCCAAATCCCTAATTTGCTCGTACACATCGACTTTCTTTGTCTAATCTCATCTGTTATATTTAGACTCGTGTGTCCATTTCAGTACAGTCTGCATACACAAATAAGTCTAAAGACACCGTTAAAAGACTGTAAGCGATGATATATCCAGGTGAAGTGACCATCTAAATGGGCCGGCTCATCAGAATTGAGTAGCCTGTGGAATCACGATCATTGTTTTTCTCAATATCCCACCGCCTAATCCAGATTATCGAGGCAGTCGAGCCCTTGCGATTTACACAGGTTTTAAGACACATTGTTGCTGCCAAAGAAGTGATTGAGCAGCCTAGTGGTGCATGTGAGCTCCTGGGTTTGCACAGGGTAAAAGGAGAGATGTGATTAGGGCCCTCCTAATCGAAATTGTTGCCTGGAAAGTGTGCTTTCTGTCTCCAGTGAGCCGGCTATATTTTGGAGAGCCCATGGGAAGCATGTTATATGGGACAGCCAGTTAAAAGAGGAGAGGGTGCACACACATTTGTCACTCAGTTTCAGAATAGAATTTAGACCAGAATTATGATACTGGAGTATGTATGCATCTATTTTATTTTATTTTATTTAAAAAAATAATACATTTGACTAAATCCAAGTTTGCGAGGGGCATTTTTGTTTAATACATTGAATCAAGATTACTTTTATTTGTAAAATCTCAGTATTATTGATCATAGAGGTGAAAATTCAATGAATATATATACAAATAATATATATAAAGGCCAGATTTACTAACAGCTTGCACCAGCGCAAACGTCTTTTGGCATCAAAATAGTATTGTCAGGATTAACTAAAGACGTGCAGTGAAGAATTAATGCTTAAAAGACGTGGACAGTTATTTTCGCTTCTGACTTTATTGAATATACATTGCAGGTGTTTCAGACGCTAATTTGCCCTGTTTATTAAATCTGGCCCATAAAATATAAATAAATATATAAAAAAAATAATAATACAAATACACAAATAATTAATAAATTAAAAAATCTTTAGCTTCGCTTGTACAGAGTCCAATATAATGTATAATATGTATAAATGTATAATAAAATTGTATGGAGCCCCATAAAAAATAAAGGGATCAGATCAACAATTATTTCTCAAAATAATTGACTTCCAGAGAACCTTTTTGTTTGCTCACAAAGGTTTTGCACTCCCCCAAAAAACTTCGCCTGAGAAACTTTGCAGTCACTCAAAAAAGTTTTGCATTACCTACTAAATTTGGTGTTAGCTCTCAAAATTGTGCATTTCCCAAAAAATGTTATGCTAGAAAAAATGCTGCTTTCATTACCCTGAGTTATTGCAGCATTCATTGATTCTTTCTTTTTTTTTGCAGACCTCATCACATATTGCTGAGTTGGAGAGCGAGGTGGGCTTGGTTTGCGAGCTTCGCTCCGCAGAGCCGTCCGATGACTGTCTGACTCATCACAACCCGCGAATGACAGGCGTGCATTCGAGGGTGGGGCCCGCCTCAGTCTCACATGATTGGCTGCTGGATGGAAATAAGGTGAATGGAACACATGCCCAAGGAGCAGGACCCAAACCAATCAGAGGGAGAAGAGAAACGGTGAGCTTGTTAAGAACTGATCTTACATTTCACTGCTGGTCATATGCTCTCCATATAACCATCTATGTGACAAATAAAAATCTTGAATCTTGATCTCACAAGAGATTCCATACTCATTAGTGGGGCTACAACATATCATAATGAAGTTGAGTTTGTATAGTATGTCTTGGTGCCAAGTTGCCCGTACTCCTTGTTTCTGTTTATCAAATTATATTTCACATAGTGACGCTTCGGGAAACTCAAATTTTCTGGTCAATGCACACAGTCTCCTACATAATTCATTTTTCTGGTAACTGGCTCCATTTGTGTGTGTACATCTCTCAGTGAGTGTGGTGCTGGCTCTATGCCGTGCTTTTGAGTCTAAAGGCAGACGCTAAGAGACGAGCCTTTACCTCAGCATCTACTCTGCACACACATTTTATACAAGGTCTGGAGCCGGCAGGAAAGTTTCCTCAATCCTTAGAGAATGCCTGTTACTGTCAAGCACACTCTCAAACATTACATGCACACACACACACGTGTACACGCTGCTGTGTAGGCATTTGGTTTAGCAGGATGGCACAGACTGCCCCCTCACGTTCTAAAAAAAGAATTCGTTTTAGAGCCAATAGCAGTGTTTCTGCCAGTTAGCAAAACACGTCGTTCTCAGTGTATGTGTGTGAAATGTGTGTGTCATCTGTCCTTGAGTGATTGCTTTATTTGGCACATCTATTGTTGCTTTTCTGCTTCTCTGACCACAGATACCTAAAGATTTGTTGATAGGTGTGTTGTTACTGTCGCACTGCTCGACTAGTTGGCAAAGTAGTGAGGCTGACTAACCTGTGTTTTTCAGCACCACAAAATGTAATAGATTATAGGGGCAGTCGTGGCCTAATGGTCAAAGTGTAGGACTTGTAACCCAAAGGTCACGGGTTCCAGTCTTGGTACCAGCAGAGATTGTAGATTGGGGGAATGAATGAACAGCGCTCTATTCCACCCTCAATACCGCTACTGAGATGAAACACTTGAGCAAAGCACAGAACCCCCAACTGCTCCCCGGGTGCCGCAATGGCTGCCCACTAGGGCTGCACGATATTGGTAAAAAATTACATTGCGATATTTTATTTTTCTGCAATATATATTGCGATATGAAATCTGATCTATTTTTTTCTTACAAACAAAAATGGGGTGAGCAGATTTAGATTCTCATTTTAAATGATTTAAACATCGACCCCATCGTGTCAATTGATTAATATGCGCAAGGTTGAGAGAGCAAGACAGCGCTCGTGTTGTTTGAAGCGCTCTCTCTTTCTCTCTCTCCCTCTGTCTCTCTCTCTCTCTCTCACGCACACTCTCTCTTGCTCTCACACTCTCTCTCTCGCTCGCTCTCTCTTTTGCGCACTCTCTCTTTCGCGCGCTCTTTCTTTCGCGCTCTCCGCGAATCACATTCGTCAAGGGCCGGGGAGTAGCTGGCCTGTACAGTTAATGAATAACGGATCAACTACGACAGCCTACATCGAACATCCTGCGATGTGACTATCGTGGATTCGTACATCGCGATATCGATGCTTAAACGGTACATCGTGCAGCCCTACAGCCCACTGCTCCGGGTGTGTGTTCACGGAGTGGGTGTGTAGGTGTGTTCACTACTCACTGCTGTGTGTGCACTTAGATGAGCACAAATTCCAAGTATGGGACTCCATATGGGACTATATATATTTATCTTGATGTAGAGCCAAAGGCATGCGTCTTTTCATTTTACCACTTTACACCCCATTTAATGCATTATCCTCTAATTAGTCTATAAATGTTATTCAAGATTAACCATCATTAAATCAATGATGCTTGAGAGCATGTGAAAGCGTTCCTGCTCAGGTGATTTCAATGCAATTATTAGTTCAGACTACACAGAAGCATCATCAGGAACACAGGAGCCGCCACACAAGGCCATACATCAAGACTTCAGCATGACTCAGCTCTTAGCTGCAGACCCATGTTTAAGTGTTTGTGTGAGCATGCATATAATGGGCAAGACCCCAGGAATGTGGGGTCAGACTCCCAGCATGCTCGCTCAAGAGTCGATTAAACAAGGGCCCTTCAGCTTAATTACACCGAGGCCACATGTCAGTAGATTAGCTGATCACTGAGTGAAGCATTCTGAGTTAAATCAAAGAGCAGGAGTAGCAATCACACGGTTCCGTTCATCTTATTTAAGCTGATTTATTCTTCCCTTACTTTCATTACTTGCTCTCCTGCTTTCTTGCCACCTCTGCTGACTGCCTTCCAGTCACCTTCCCAAACCTCACGCCCATAGTGACTTCAGAAGTTTATTTTTCGAGTGAGTAAGAACTAGCTTTAAACAACCCTAATATTTGCCTTTAAGCAGACATTTAGCCCCGCCCCATACTCACACCATTGGTGGATCTTGTGTCGATTTCATAACTTCATATAATTTAAACCCATTTCATGAATAAAAGTATGTTCCAAACAAAATCACTTGATTAAGGCTATATTTGATGTTTGTCGGCAGTTTGGCACTATTACAGTTAAGTTTTATTTCAAATTGTCTTCAACCATATTGTTTAGTTTGTGGTAAACTAACTGTATCAGAGGGTTCCACAGATGTCTGGGCTGATTTCAAGCTTATTTGAGATGTGTGGAGAAGAACCAGGCATGTTCACGTTGTTTTTTTTGTATTTATGTAAACACTACATGCCTGTTTGAAACTATTAAATGCATTAGGTTCAGGATTTAAGGGGTCATGGGGTTTTATATTTATGCAATCATAGCGCAAAAAATCATGGGCTCAATTCCTAGGGAACACAAACACACTGATAAAAAAAAGCACTGTAAGTTACTTTGAAAAAAAAAATAATAATTTTTGTAGAGCTTACTCTGCAAGAAAAATAAAAAAAGAAGAAGAAAAAAAAAACATACTGCAAGTTTCCGATCTCCCCAGTAAAATATGAATAATCCTTTTCTACCCTTCTGAAATGCCAAGATTTGAAACTGGTAGAATCATGACATCTCAATTGTTCTCGACACACCCTTTACCATGTGTCATCGTCATTTACAATCAAAAAAGTATGTTATGAACAACTGTCCATCAATCACAAGAGCGATATGCTGTTGGAGAAAAATGTCAAGTAAATCCGAAAAAAAACAAGTTGTTCTGCCAATGGATGCAAAGAAACCGCACTTTCAAAAACTTTGCATAGCCTTCATAAAGATCATGCCTAATGTTTATTTTTTACAAAAATAACATTTTGATGCCAGTTTTCTAAAACATCTTTTATTAAAATATATGCCAGCGTTAAAAAAACACACACAACATGTTGTACAGAAGGGCGTGGATATGGTGCAGTGAAGTTTCAAAGCAGTGGGCTTTACTTCATTTCTACAAGAGGCAAACGGAAAATTATTGTTTGTACAAATATTCAATATTTTTTGCCCTGTCTTTGCAAACTTTATGAATTTAACCTCATGAAACCTAACATAAACATCTGAAAGTGCATTTAATAGTAAATCTCAGTTACTCTGTGCATCTCTATCACCAGTGTTTTCACACGCTTTGTTGTACATCTACATTACCTGATTCACCAACATACTAACCCTGCAGTTTTCATCTACTGAGAGATTAAAGATGCGCCGTGCAGCACTAATACAAACATGGACACATATTAGAGGAACAGCTTTAGACAACAGCGCCACCATCCCTCCAGCTAAAGTCACGTGCGCTTCAGGCTTGCAGACCGTTCGTCTCATCTACCCTTTCACACAGACATGCCAGCGCCATCCCAGACAAACACATAAAAAGTGTGAATGCACATTTACATACATTTAGCGACATCCCTTCGGCTTCTTTCCTGCTTTGCTCTTTGCGAGCTTGCACGTGGCTTTGGTTCTGACATTAGCTTGGAGCTGCCAGATCACATTTAGACGGCGTCTAAAATAAGCTCATGTAAAGCTGGCAGAGAGAAGAGAGACAGTGGGGGAGAGAGAGAGAGAAACGGCAAACACACAATGAGGGATTTAGAATGAAGGCAATGCAAGGTGGAGTGACTCCAAAACTTTTATTTGCATAAGACTTCTCTTTGCAGCTTGACAGATCTGAAGACTGTCAGCTTCCTGCCGCTCAAATCATGACTCGCTCCGCTACTGATTCTTAAAAAGCAAAGCCTTGATTTCAGCACTTCATTTTCTGGGAATAATTAATTCAGTCCCCCCTACAATTGGATTTACCTGGCATGTCTTTGAAATATTTCTTCAAAGTGTCTCTACAAATACATTTTTGTTTAGCAATGGATCGAAGGTGACGGTAAAAAGTAAGAAACGTTCTATTCATCAAAAAGTCCTGCAAAGTATCAGTGTGTCTTGAACACCAAATCAACGTTTTAGAAGAAAGATGTGACTGTTGTAATGGCTGTTTCACAAGAATAAATTACTATTTCATAATTTTAAACCTGTAATTTCATTACATAAATACAGCCTTGTTCTGTCTACAAGAGGTTTCTTTAAAAACATTAAGAATTATTGGTCCCCAAAACTTTGAACAATGGTGTACTGCTGTGCATCTAAATTCAGTGTGAAGCACACAAACTTTCTTTTCACTTCTTCAGTGAAAACTCCCTCCGTCATTGTAGTTATTTATATTATTCCCTTCAATAAACCCACTGTCAGTGCTTGTACTGTGTTTGCCTCGTCGTAGAAGATGAATGAAACCTTGATCGATATAAATATGCCACAGAGGTACAAAAAAGGTAAAAATAACCGGAGGTGACAGAACCGGTTGGCATGTTTATGGGTGCTGGCATATATCAGGCTCCATCTCTCCTGATTTATCACACCGCTCGCCCAATCTGACCATCTCTCGCTCTTAACCCCAGATTACTGCCCGCGAGAAGGGATCACAACACCCAATCACAGACCATGGAAGGGATTATGAGCGAGAGAGACTATCTTTCATGAGGGATTCTTAGAAAAATTCATAAAGAACAGTCAGGGGAGATTCAGAGTTAGAGAGACAGCAGGCAGAGGGAAAAAAGAGAGGGAGGGTTGCCAAATGACAGAGAGAGAGAGAGCGCCCACTTATGCAAGAGAGGCATCAAAGAGAATTCAGTCAGACTGTGTTTATACGACTCACTCCGTTGATGTGGTGAAGAGTTATAATCCTGAAGAACAGCTGAGTGTTTCATCTTCATCATGCACATCCTCCAATCCCACTGCATTATCAGGTGAGACACTTCTCCTACCTGTATCGCTCTACAAGCCTAGTCCTGGTGCTCGAAAACCTGGAAATCAAAACCTGAGAAATGTATCAATATATCTGTAAAATAATAAAAAAGTAGATTACAATATTAATATTTGATTCTGTTACATATTATTTATTATAATTTCTATAAAATTATACAAATTGTGAATGCATTTTTCCAGTTATGCTAAGATCTAAAGTATTTCATCAACTAGAAGCGGCTTGTGTCCAAGTGTAATCACTAAATATATTGTGTCTGTTAAGTTGGTAATAATAATACTGGTTATAATATGTGGTAGAAGTAGTAATTTGTTGTTATTGCTGTTGTTATTATTTAAAGTATGAGTGAAATGAAAAATCATGAAAAAAAAAAACATGGTAATCCATTGGTATAAAGTGTGGAAAACCCGGAACAGATCATTTCCTGGTCAGCTAATCCAATTAAATATTTTCAGGTTCCTTTCTGTGGAGAAGGTTGCGCTAACTTCTTTTTTGGGATCTTCTGTGATGCATCAGTCGACTGATTTAGATTCTGACTGAATGTGCAGATTCCTTATACTTCGGAATCATTTTCAGAAGGTCCACCTTTGTTCCTAAAGGGTCCAAATGTGACCCTGGACTGCAAAACCAGTCTTAAATCGATGGGGTATATTTTTAGCAATAGCCAAAAATACATTGTTTGGGTCAAAATTATCGATTTTTCTTTTTGTGCCAAAAATCATTAGGGTATTGAGTAAAGATCATGTTCCATGAAGATGTTTTGTAAATTTCCTACCGTAAATATATCAAAACTTAATTATTGATCAGTAATATGTATTGCTAAGAACTTCATTTGGAACTTCAAAGGCAATTTTTCTTTGCACCCTCAGATTCCAGGATTTCAATATTGGCCAATTATTGTCCTATCCTAACAAACTATACATCAATGGAAAGCTTATTTATCCAGCTTTCAGAAAATGTATACATCTCAATTTAAAATAATTAACACTTAAGACTTTTTTTTAAAGTTACCACCGCAGTGACAGCTTTTGTACCTTTTTTTTCTGAAAGTGTGTGAATTTAATGAGAAACTGTTTCATCAGTATCATCAGCTCAGACAGATTATGAGCTGGTTGTTTGACGCTTTGTGTGCAAAACGATGGATGCTCATTCCCGGCTTGTATCACGGTATTACTGTGCAAGCTGCAGCCTGTCCTCTCAGATGTTATAGCGCTTGTCCTCTGTCCCTTTAATGGGAAAGTTGTGTAGCTCTTCCATTCGGATCTGGAATAATTGATGTTTCTGCAGAGAGCAAGTGCTGTTATTTATTTATTTATTTGATTTCCCCCCTCCCATCCATTTCTGACTAGGCAAAATCCTCTGAGGTTTCTTTTTATAGCGAGTGTCAGAGTGGAAAGAAGCCCTTGCTGCTTTTATCTTTCTTTATGCCTCTGTCTTCCCATCTGCCTATCTTTCTATTGCACTGTATATCTGTTCATCTTATGACGGGATCTTTGCCCATTGCTTTTGTCATGATGGAACTGAGTAAATGAATCTTGTAATTTGTCTTCTTTGACACACCTCAAGTAATCAATACTCTGGAGCCTGTCTGAAATGTGAAATCTGGGATGCCTGTGTTTGACTTTTGATGGCACGTTCGTGTTTTCTTTGTGACAAGTATGTTCTCACGGGGGCAACAGATGATTGACAGCTGTGTTGGTAAAACCATCCGCGACAGAAAGTCAGAGTGATTGTGTCAAATACAACGCGGCTTTAGAGTGACATTTCCGTGTGCCTGAGAGAACGAGAGGGAAAAATGTCCAGGGGCTTCTGTGTCCTGACTGAACCTCAGTCAGACGTATTAAATGACATTCATAAATGACGCTCTACAGCTGCAGAATCAATACAGCAAATGACAAAAACAATGTGATGAGCAAAAGAACACCAGTAGCCAGTATTAGACTTTGAACTTTTTTATAATCTTTTCCCCGTGGCTTTGAACAAAGATGCCCTTCTTTGTGTTTATGTGTGTGACATGGCAGAGCTTGAGGGAGCACATCACATGAACCTTGTTTTGTGTTCTCCTGGTAATTTCCAGAAGATTCTATCAATTGAGAAAAGGGCAAACTCAAGACGCTACCAAAAAGTATTATTGGGATTGTTAAAGTGCGTTCGAATACCACATAAATACCTTAGTACTAGGGCCGGGACTCGATTAAAAAAATTAATCTAATTAATTAGAGGCTTTGTAATTAATTAATCGAAATTAATCGCATTTTAATCGCATATAAATATTTGACCTGAGAACAGTGAGAAGTAATTTTTTTCACATGGATTTATAGTATACCATTGAATAATGACTGAATACATAAGCTTAAGCAACAAAATATTGTTTATTTTTGTTCGACCAAGTCTAGCAGACCAGTGCAATTTTTGCCATCAAGTGTAGCAATAGCATATGTAGAAACAATTTAGAAATAGTACATTTCAGAAATTCCGGAAGCTTATAGGTGCTGGAACCTTCTGTAAAGTGTTTTTTTAAGTAATACACAATACTGTCAATTACATTCAGAACATTGGAAACACTGACTATTAGAAAACATCTCTCTGTTTCTTCAGAGACCATAACATACTAAGTCCAACTCTCAATAACCTTGGCCAAAACAATAAAGAGTTTAACATAAACTGTTGCACCAACAAAATAATACATAGTTCAACATAAAGTGTAAAGTCCACGCTAGCTGCTATATGTTTTGCGTTGAGGTGATACTTAAGGCTCGATGTGCTGCAGTGATATGCGAACGCTAGTTGGTGCTTCAGTATAATCGGTCCGCCGAAACTCGTCCAGTGAGAAACGTTCCGCGGTGCAAAAATAAGTTATTAAAAATGCGGGAATTTTTTTTGTGTAATTAATTAATCTTAGTTAACGCGTTATTTTTTGTGTAATTAATTAATCTCAATTAACGCGTTAAAGTCCCGGCCCTACTTAGTACATTATAGTAGGCTAGCAAAGTGCTACAGTATTACTGTATTTCCTGATACTGTCCCTCCACAGTATTTTTGTAAGCATAATGGCAGTTGTTATGTAACAGGAAAGATGTCCATCTATACAGCTTTTGATGTTTCAAATAATTTTTATGCCGTTATGCATTTTTTCCATCAAAATCCAGCTCATGATCTTGCATATATACAGTGGCCTCCATAAGAATTGGAACAGTAAAGACAAAATTGTTCTGTTTGCTGTGGAGTCAAGAAATCTGTAAATATGATTAATATTCTGTGGGTTGCAGACTCACTGCTCTGATTGCATGCAAGGGATCTGCAACCAAATATTAGCTTTTAATCTTTTACATCGGCTTTAATTTCAACTGTTCCAATACTTATGCTCACATCAAATGGTGGGATGCACTCTAAAAGTGCTGTCCTTTTTATTTGGTATAACATGTATGTGTCGAAAATGTGACATTCTGTCGTTTTGTCGTATATTCATCTTTTAATCATATTTGCAGATGTCTTGACTCCACAGCAGAGAAAGCAATTTTGTCTTTACTGTTCCAATACTTGTGGAGGGCACTGTACTTATTAGTATATTAGTATAATGTTGACGTTTGCTGAGGTTTAAAATAGCTCTCCCTTAAGAAATCAAACTCTTTTTGATATATATTTAAAGAGGCTTGCATTAGCGTTGGCAGCAGCAAAGCCATTGAAGCGCTGTTGACAGACTAGCACCAAATGCTAACAGATTTGCCTACATTATTTGGACACTTTGTTACATAACTTTATTTTTCCCAGTGTAGAGCTGAGCTACTCCAGCCCTTTAATCACAGCCAGCCTCGATGTACCCAGAGACTGTGGCATTCACAAGTATATGTTGCTGGAGCTCATAGAGTGGCTGCATAAGTCTGATCACTGTCTCATTGGTAGTTGCTGCATTGCATCATTGCTCATTGGCCCCGCTCAGCTTTGTTACATCAGCAACTCTCTCGGTCTCTCATGATTCCGGAAATTGCCAGCTCTCATTGATTAATTAATGATGTTCAGTCATTTTAGTCAATGTTCCTGCCTCTTCAGTCATAATGGGCGTTCCTACTGCTGGATGACCTAATGTTATTGGTGGGCTGCAAAACTTTGAGAAGTTGATCAGAAGTGGGGTATATTAAGAATTTGATTTCATTTTAAAATAAGATCATAACAATGTATAATTGTAAGAAATTACTTCCAGACATTTTTTAATTACTAGACACATAATCTTAATATTTGTCTTAATATTTGGGTTTTTGTTTTTTATTTGTTTGAGTTCGGTTTTTATCGTTTTTGTTTTGTTTTGTTTTGGGTAGTATTCAAAGACAATAATCTGTGTTTTATGTGATTTTTTTTTATGTATAGTGGGACTACTTTTTAAAAAAAATATTCAGAAGCCCTTTAATTTATTTTTTAATAGCAAAATCAATTTGAAAATGACTTCCTGGCACTTTATCATGGTTAAATAATTGTTTTTAAATTGTTTGGTGTTTTATTATTATTATTATTGCAATGATTAAATTTTTTTTATATCAGAGATGAGTTTAAACTTTTTAAAGAAGTTTAAATATTTTTAGTTTAATAATTACTATTATTGTGACAGCTTCCAGTTGCTAAATCACTGCTTTTGTTTATATATTGTGCTGTGGGCCTTTATCATTTTATTATGTATTTTAAAATCAATTAGAAAGTTTGAAGGACATTAAGAAGAGAGAAGGGGTGTGGGCTCAGTCCTTTGTCAGGAACACGTGCACCGAGTCTCTCAAAGCTGCCTGTATTTGCAACCTTCTTTTTTGTGATCCATACTCCTTGTAATCAAAATGACAGGGTTGTCATGTTGTTGGAGCACTTGGAGCTGAATGTGTGCTTGTTAAAAATATAAAGTGATACCACAGGGAATTGCAGCCATCGAATCAGCACAAAGCACACTTCCTGTGCGCCATCTTTGTTGAGTGTACTAATATCATCCTCTTTCTCTCTGTTTCTCTCCTCTATTTTATTTTCCAGGTGGCTCGATGGCCCGAAAAGGAAGAGAAAGAACAGTCAGTGTTCGGTGAAGAGCATGTCTGGTAAGATGTCTAATAGAAGACACGAATGCTCTTGCCTAGAGCTGCAAAAGTATGCTTACACTCCTCTGACATCCCATAATGCATCACTGATTACACATTTCTGAGAAACACACGAGAAACCCAGAAGGAGAGAAGGCTTTTCAGTTGCCCCGTGATCTTCCTCTAAACAACTCCAGCATCAGTTAGCTCAATAGACTTGTTGTTATGTGATGTTCTGGCGATACTCCTTCAGGATATCATAACTCACATTCAAACGATTGCTCTTCCAGACTAATGGGCTCTGTAAGGATTAGCGTTGTATTAGTGGAAGGAGTGGCTGTTCAGTTGAGGAAGTTCGGTAACGTGGTTTGATGTACTGTACATTTATTCAGGACACCCCATCTCTGCTTGGTTTAGATCCATCAGGTTTCCAGTAGCCGCATTTTTATGCCTGTCACTGCTGCTCTGTTTCATTCATTCATAAACTAGATTAGTCCCAACATCGACTCTTACCTTTTAGTTTTACAAAGCTGGTGCTGTCACATACACTTGGGAACGAAAGACGCTTGAGCAGTGTTTAGGGTTTCATTTTGTACAAAGGAAATGTTGTTAGAAAAGAATGACAGTTAAGTAGCTTAAAACAAGTCTACAAAACTTATCCCAATAAAAATGCCATACTTTACATCGTCTGCATTTTTTTATTTAGCCCTATATTTTAGTTTAAAGAATGGTGAAAGTAAAATAGCTAGTACTTTTTAGCTAGTACACACACACAAATCCTACTGATTTAAAAACAGATATGGATAGAATGGAAGATTAATCACACATTGGATTGTAATAAAATCTAAATTTATTGATTTTAATAAGGATTAGGGTTTTACTGAATAAAACATACATAGTGAGTTAACCCCTTAAAACCTACTAATATACAGTACAAACCAGACCTTAAGTCAGTGAAAAACATTTATTTATTTAAAATTTGTATTTTTTTCCCTTCTGTTGAAATGTTTGGAGTCAGTTTTATCCAAAAGGATGCATTAAATTTACCAAAAATGGCAGTACAGACATTAAAAAAGTTTCTGTTTCAGGTAAATGCTGTTTTTGCACTTTCTATTCATTAAAGAATCCTAAAGATTATCACTATTTGTACTGAAAGATTTGAATTGAAACTGTTTTCAAGATTGATAATAATAATAATGTGTCTTGAGTACCAAATCAGTAGATTACAATGATTTGTAAATTAATAGAAAACCTTTTTTTTTATTGTAGTAATATTTCATAATATTACTCTGTTTACTGTTTTTTATTTATTTATTCATTCATTTATTTATGTATTATTATTATTAGTAGTAGTAGTAGTAGTAGTAGTAATAGTAGTAGTAGTAGTATAAGGGACTTCTTCAAAAACATATTAAAAATCTTACCGACTTCAAACTTTTTGAATGGTAATGTACTGTATATTTAGTAAATCAGTGGGCAGTGGGCTATTTTTCCTTTCTGTAAACCATAGCATGTAACCCAATCAGTAATGAGTTTCTTATCTATGAAAGGGCTTCACACATTAACATGTAGTGTAGCTTAAGATGAGAGACTTTTCAGAAACACGTGGAGGATCGTAATTACTGTCAAGTGACACTCTCAGAGTCACTCAGGGCTCTTCAGGGCTTTCACCAATCAAGGTTAACAAGAATAGGCTTTAAATAGATACTCAGGTCTGAATTTGAAATAATGTTTTTTTTTTTTTTTTTTTTTTTTTTACATTTTCCAGTTTCTGCTTCAAGTTAATTTACACACATTTTAGGAAAAACAATCTAGAAATTACGAACAGCTTCTTTGCATTTTAATCTAGGAACATTTTTTATATCTAATATTTATTGTGGTGTTGATTTTACTGATGTCTGCACTTGTCTGTTGTTGTGAGTTGACATTAGAGTTGTGTGTGTGTGTGTGGCAGGGTACATCCCCAGCTATCTGGAGAAGGATGAGCCGTGTGTTGTGTGTGGAGACAAAGCTACCGGCTATCACTACCGCTGCATCACCTGCGAGGGCTGTAAGGTAGGACATCTCTGCTATCACATGTGAACAGTGATATCTTTTAACAGACAACTCAGCCCCTCACGTATATTTGCAGACTAGAATCTCACTCCAGGTCTGATCTGTTCCACAAAACATCCTATCATTCTCAAACCTGTCAAATCACAAGCCTAAAAACTGTGTCAACCATCTTATCCACTGTCTGTCTTTGTTCATGAAGGGAGTGAACTATGAGGGACAACTGTGGATGTGGATGTCTTTGACTGTGACTTTAAGAGCTCTCAGGGCTTGCAAATTCCATCACTGCAATAAAAAACAATATATATTAAAAAAAAAAAAAAAAAAAAAAAAAAAAAAATATATATATATATATATATATATATATATAGATTATATTTTACCATTTTGATAATATAGATATAATTTATTAGTATAATTTATGTAATATATCTAGGTTTTTGAAAGCAGTATTTAATGCATTAATATCTGAACAAAAATACAGTAAATTTTGTGTGTAAATAATTATGTACCCATATATATATATTAAATAGATACTCAGATATATATATATATATATATATATATATATATATATATATATATATATATATATATATATATAAGGAAAACAAAATAGCATACTTTTTATTTTATTGTGATGTGTTTTATTTTTATTTTGTTTCAAATTTCCCGATTAAGGGAATGCACTCAATAGAATATTTGCTCTTGCTGTATTGAATTTAACTGATTAAAACTAATTTTTACTGATATATAGTTTTTAGTGACTACTGAAATATTAGCACTTTTTGATCACTACTAAAAAAACAAGAATAATTGAATTGGGTGAAAAACGTGACAATTGTATCTTGAATATATTTTAAACTTCTTTTTCTCACATCACTGGCAAATAGTTGTTTTGTTTCATTTTTTCACCTTGTATTATACACAGTTTTTCTTTTCAAAAGGATATTTAGATATTTTTACAGCAAAACGAGACAAAAAGGTTTTTGCCGTCCCACATTTGAAGCACAGATTGTGACGGATAAAATGGGTCTGACTCCCTGCATCTGAACACACTCCTTATCCTCCTCACTCTCTCGGTCTCTCAGGGATTCTTCAGGCGCACCATCCAGAAGAACCTCCACCCCTCTTACTCCTGCAAGTATGATAGCTGTTGCATCATCGACAAGATCACCCGCAACCAGTGCCAGCTGTGCCGTTTCAAGAAATGCATCGCAGTGGGCATGGCCATGGATCGTGAGTAACCTCGTGCACTCTCATGCAAATAACATACAAAATCCCAAACATGCAAAACCGCACACAGACAAATGAAAACGCATGAGGGGACCTCAAATCAAGTCTCTTATAACAAAAGTTCTATCCTAACCTAAGTTAATATAATTTGTAATAAAAAATTATTAAATGACAAAATAATTCAAAATTCTCACTTGGTTGACCTCACCACTGGATCACAAACTCAGCCCTGCTCCTTACAAACACAAACGCATGCTGGCAGCGATGGTGCATTAATCTTATACAAACTGAAGTCTCAGTCTGGGGTTCCCCTTACATGTGTCCATACGCCTCACATATGTACAGCACATGTTCAAGCCAGACCACATTTCTTCTTCCTCTGACACTCCCTCTCTTCTATAATGTTTTATGGATGTCTCGTTTCTACTTTGATCCCTCCCCGATGCTCTTACTCGTTCTGTCCCGTCCGTTCTGCACCGCAGAATCATTTTGTTATTCGGAATTTGCCTTGTTTTCCAAAAAAAAAAACTGCCTAAACATCTTTAAAATGAAATGGAAAGGGAAAAGCCACTTAGAGGATCATAAATACAATTTAATAATGTGTTTTATGCAACACACGGGTTGAGGCATTAACCTGTTTTTATCCTCGGTGTAGTGGTTCTTGACGACTCAAAGCGGGTTGCAAAGCGGCGCTTGATTGAGGAGAACCGTGAGAAGCGGAAAAAGGAGGAAATGGTCAAATCCCTGATGAATCGGCCAGAACCCACCAGCTCAGAGTGGGAGCTGATCCGTATGGTGACAGAAGCTCACCGCCACACCAATGCACAGGGCTCTCACTGGAAACAGAAACGCAAGTTCCTGGTAAGCAAGCACCTGATATAAACAAGTCTGAAGTCTGAAAATTGAAAAATGTAGCTGTAGAGTATTATTAAAAAAGCTTATGAAAATTTCAGAATCACGTAACAATATTTGTTAAGCACATAACATTTCTATATATATATACACACATTTGAAGTAAATATATAAGTTGATAAAGGAGAAAAAAATGTGTCGGCTCACTACATTTTATTTTCAGCTTAGTGCATCACTATGGCCTTTTCTGTCAGGACAGATTAGCATTTGTTTGTACAGCTTGCTAATCAATGTAATGAGTGACAATACCAGTCTGCTCATATCAGTTGTGACCGGGCAACGGCGAGCGTTACAGCAACTGTCAGTGACTGGTATAACAGGAATGCAGTGTTGCCATGCAGGGCCTTTGAAAAAGCGCCTCTGTTTATGAAGAAGGAAGGAAAGAGAGCTTAGACAGTATTAATCGCTCATTTTCTCAGACAATATACCACCCACTGTGAACGGTGGCAGGATCAAGGAAGAGAAAATGGAATGAAAGAGTGTAGGAGACATGTAGACACACATGCTTTAGATCTATTGGAATTTTCTCACAGTCATATCTTTCCAAACCTTTGTCTTTTTTTTTTCTTTTTTTTTATGGGGACCAGTGTTGATTTGGAACACATTTACTTTCATTGCAAGAACAAAACAAGTTCTTCGAAATATTCTTCAAAATAGATTACAAACATTCAAGTGAGCACACAATATCCGAACATGTCTTACTAGTAGAACAGGTGATTTGGAAATTCTCTATCGTAGAACCGATGTTGGTTTTCTCTGCCCACCAAACACCCTTCACCTTCCCAGTGGTTACGAGTGCTATCGAAGCCCTGACGCACACCAATCTAAACATTCGGCTTGCACTAGACCCTGTGATGATCAGCCACTGGGGACAGAGAGACCACTTGCCCAGCCGGCTGAGAACATCTATAAAACGGCCCATAAAAAATTCAGCCTACTGTATATAACCTTTACTAACAAGATATGACTCCAATAACAGTGCAAGGCCGAGACCCTGAATGACCCCGATAAACTGCATTCTCTCTCTTCATGGGAACACTCACTCTGTCCTGTCAGTAGTCCAACGGGGCTGTCTTAAGATCTCTGGAGTGAGAACGCGCAGTGCCAAGTTCTCAGCAGTGAGAAGGCCAAGGTGGACCAGCAGACGGGATAGTTTGCACTGGGGTCCTACTGGCTGCTTTGGGAAGTGTCCAGCACTACCCCCACCTCCTGAAAGAGGAGAAACACGCACACTTTGAATCTCGAATCTTTCGCTCCCGCAGTCTCACAATGAAACAGAATAGGGTTTGTGTGTAGCACTACCATTCGTTTCTGCAGTCTTGTCTTGATTCCAGTGTCTTTGTTTATTGTCTGTTTGCTTTATCAGAAACAAAGAGATCAATGTGATCGCACAGTTTGAAGTCTGAGGGAGTGTCGCAGTTGTGCCTCAAGGGGTGATGTCCACAACATGGATATGTTTTAAAATGTCAATTTTTAGATAGGGTTGTTTATCCACACATGCTGGTTGTGACCTTATAAAATCGCTTAGGTCATGGACAGATTCATGATATGTTATGTTTATATATATATATATATATATATATATATATATAAAACTAAAATTATAATAATGAATTATATTTAGGGTTGGTACAATTATTAAATTATTTCTGTAAATATATATATATTATTTGTCACTTTTAATTTGATAATCTCAGCAATTCTTCCATTGCTTTTCTTTCACTTATTTAACTCCTGAGAATGTAACTGACTTCACTTGCTATTCTTATTTCAGAGGCGTTGATGGCAGCAGAAACACACTGCAAATATGTAGTCCACAATTCATAGCCATGTCTCACATTCGAAAAATACTTATGCAGTTGCCAACATGTAATGCTGTAATTGCACCTCTGCCTCCTGAGTACTTATAATTACCTCTCTTCTGACTCATGTTACATGCCTCTTACTGCATACATAGAATGTTGCTCCAGATGTCAGGGCTACTTGGCTGTTTGTCCAGAGTTTTTACATGGCTGACCTCTAATCCACCCTGAGGAAACTAAACGCTGTGGTTTTCCAAGGCTATCAGCCTACATAACTGCAAAGCCAGACCCCACACATGCATCTCGTTTGGTGTATCTGTACATCCATTCATATATTACTCAATGGAAATGCATTGTTGCTTGTTACAAAAGCCAAAAGTGAAAGTCAGAGTTAACACCTCTGTGAATCCGTCTGTGTCTGCAGCCAGAGGACATCGGACAGTCTCCGGTGGCCCCCACATCAGACGGGGACAAAGTGGATTTGGAGGCCTTCAGCGAGTTTACCAAGATCATCACCCCAGCCATCACACGTGTTGTTGACTTTGCCAAAAAACTGCCCATGTTTTCGGAGGTGAGTGTGCAATTAGGTTTTGTATTTTTTTTTTACACACTGTTTTTAAATGTGTGTGGAATATTGCCACATTACATCAGTCATAGCTATTGTGGCATTCTCTCCATATTTAGCATTCACCAACTCTCTTGAACCACAAGTGTGAACATTCTTGCATAGTAGACTACACAGCACCCTCATGGCAACGGATTTATTATTGTCTACACCATAAATTTACCTTGTCATCCATTCCACACGTACCCACTACCTCTCGGGCTCTTTTCTAAGTTGAGAGCTATGCCTCCTGTATTTTCCACATTTTGTAATATGCACCTAGACAGACTGTAATACAAAAATGAATAGTGAACAATACTAGGATTCTTGTTTGTATTGTAAATGATGTGAAACGTTTTATTCATCGAGGTAAATATTACTGCAGTCTGATGCCATTTCACCTCCATTTTTTTCTGTCCTCAGTTCCTTTGTGTTTTGTCATCCTGGATTCTTTGCCAGTATATGATTAAGGCTGTCAATGCTAACACATTAAGTCATTTTTTTTAACACTGTAATTTTTTTCAAGTGCATTTATTCAATTTGACATTATAACTACTCCATTCTCTGCTGTGTAAATATTAAAGAGTAGTCAGAAATAAAAAAAGCGATACGCACACATCAGTCCTTATTATGTTCTTATTAAAATAATATAAAACATAGTTTATATAATTTAAAATATAAATATATATAAATTAACATTTAATTAATGTATTTTTATTTAATTTGAATCTTAATAATTGTGACATTTCACCCACTATTAAAATGCACCATTGTTTGTTGTTGTCAAGTTGTTCATTATTTTTAATAATTTACTATTATTTTTATTCTGAGTGTCAATACTGAAATCCATAGTGGCATATATAATTTTGTTGTTTTCCTCATAAAAAAGGATCAATATTAATTCAAACTGGAAATATTTTATATATATATATATTTTAACATTTGAAACAATTTAAAACCATGACAGTGTATGATACCACATACTCAGGATGATACCACAGCAGATTTTATTCCATTAGGTGAAGTAAATATGTATTATCGTGTGATTTCTCATTTCTTTAGCTTCCTTGTGAGGATCAGATCATCTTGCTGAAGGGTTGCTGTATGGAGATTATGTCCCTACGTGCTGCGGTTCGGTATGACCCGGAAAGCGAGACCTTGACCCTGAATGGAGAGATGGCTGTCAAACGAGAACAGCTAAAGAATGGAGGACTGGGCGTTGTGTCTGACGCCATCTTTGACTTAGGCAAGAGTCTAGCGCAGTTCAACCTGGATGACACAGAGGTGGCCCTGCTGCAGGCCGTATTGCTTATGAGCTCAGGTGAGAGAGGACACATTAAAGGAAGAGAACTCTCAAAAGCGGATTAGCAGCAAGAAACAGTTGTAGGGATTTGAGAAGTATGTTAGGTCTGTTCCCAAAGCAACTGGGCTGCCATTCTGTCTGCTGTCTACATAGGCAGCTGCCTTCTGTGGTAGCATGCTAACTTGAAATAAAATGTATTTATAAGCAGTAACTCCATTTACAATAACTGCATGACATAGCACTTCTCAGGTAACACATACAAGAATATCCAATAAACCCCAATACAGCAAAACAAAAATAACAGATCTGTAAGCAAGAAAAAAAACATTCAGATTCTCCATAGGGTCAAGATTGGAACTATTTTCATTGGAGGAACAGAGCAAAAGCAAAAGAACAGTCGATAATTACAATATGTCACATGTATGTCACTTACTGTTCATCTTAGACCTGGTTGATGTTAATGATTTTGACCTGGTTAATGTTCTTTGCTTCGGCTTCACTATGTAGAAAATGAAGTGGAAATACTTCATATCTGGAGTGTTCATTTGATACCCAGGAATGTTGATTATTACGGCTGTGTACTAGGTTTTTGAACATGATGTTTGATAAATATTGTAGTTACTTAGAGGTATTTCTCCGTCATTCAGTGTGAAACCTAACTAGATGGTTTTTGAAATGAAGTATTTTGCTACAATCCTGTAATGGTCATATAATGAGTATTGTCCTTGCATCTTCTGTGGTTCTTCTCTTCAGATCGCACAGGCTTGACATGCGTGGAGAAGATCGAGAAGTGCCAGGAGATGTACCTCCTAGCGTTCGAACACTACATCTACTATCGCAAGCACAACATTCCCCATTTCTGGCCCAAGCTGCTGATGAAGGTGACGGACCTGCGCATGATCGGAGCCTGCCATGCCAGCCGCTTCCTGCACATGAAGGTGGAATGCCCCACTGAACTCTTCCCCCCACTTTTCCTGGAGGTCTTCGAGGATCAGGACGTGTGACGTCCCAGTGAGATGCGGCAGGAGAATCAACAACGTTTTGTAACTCGTGTTTCTCTACCCGTCTCACCCCCGTCCACGCACCAAACTCACCAGCAGCAGCTGAATTGGCAGGGGTCATCTTCAGAAAGGCTTTCATACGGGGAGTTTACTTTTTATATTTTGCTTTTGGCTCGGCCCTCCCTCATCCACTAAATCCACCACGCAGGGCCCTTCTGTCTCGGCATGATGTCTTGGTTACTGGTTTACCAACACCTTAGACACCGAATATACATCTACACACACTCCTGTAAGTGTGCTTACAGATGCAGTACTCATGCAACTCAAATCCTCCGATGATGCATTTGTACACGTACAGACAGCACTACTGTCATGCCACCACTGGAGGTGCCCTCTGCTAAGACTGGATGGCAGCTGGCATATAGATTCCTCCGCCAGGTCGTGAAGTGGTTAGTTAATTTCACTGATTAAAATCTCAGTTCTTGTGAGATAATCCGGCGGTATCTCAAGCTCCGCGCTAACATGAATCTTCTTTAATTAACAGACCTCATGATTCTCTTCGATATTGAGCCTGTGTGTGAAGTGGGAGGAATTTTGAACCAAATCAGGTGCTATATTTAAATAAAGCTACTCAAAATGGTTTGTGATTTTTCGAGAACATACCCCCCCCCCCCCACTTCTCTGTAGGACACGGACCGTTGGAAGCTCTCGGTCGCCATTTTAGCGTACATTCAAGTGTGCCGCTCAGTGACTTTGTGTGCAGTTCATTCTTGCCGTTATCTGGGCTTATTTGTGGGCTCCTTGAGCCCTTTTTTGTCCCTGGAAAGTCACACAGAGAGATGGAAATCCAGGCACCCCTACATCTCCAATCCGCACTGATTTGTGTGTTTTACAGGTGTCGAGAGGGAGCCAGTATTACCGTACTCCTAGACCCAGCACACACAAACATACTAAAACACACACCTCAAAACTCGAATGCCTCATTTTTACTGTATGCACTGCAGTGCTGTGGTTCTGGACTCCCATGCAAGGCTTTGAGAGTTCAGTCCAGCCCATCTGTGTTCCGGTCAGATGCTACTGTTGCCCGGCCTGTGCGAACACACACGCACACTCCTGACGGGCCGTGGCGGACTGGCTGTCGTTGATGTTTTTTCTTTGTGTTGTTTTTGTTTTACCTCAAATGTGGTCACATCTTTGGCTGGCTGTGGCTTAAAGACTGCCTCTGTGCTGACAGGTTCTACCTCACCTCTGGACACAGGGCAGCGACCCTCAGCCACACACACACACATTTAAACACACCTACACACACTTCTATCCTCACACACTGACAGCCAGGATAGAAACACTCGGAGAAACACAGTTTCTTCTCAGTTACGTTGAAATACCACTGTAGACAGGAGGGCCTGCCATTCCTCATCGTAGCCTGTCAGATTTCTCCGAGATGGCTGAGAGAAAAAACTATTCTTGGGTGGACTTTCTTTGTTTCTTGTTTTTCTTTTCATCTGGGACCAAGTGTCACTTCAATTTCCGTCAAACCGGAAGCTAGTTTTCAGAAGACGGCAAACTAAACCATACATGTTGCTGACTACGAAGAGGAGCCATGGAGAGAACAACAGATGAAGGACCCGAGGTGACCAGGCCTGAACCGAATAGGTCTTTCACTGTTTCCTTTTCAGTACCAAGCAGTAATTTGGAAAGTGGAGAGAGGGGTTGGCTGGTTTCTTCAGGGTGGGGCAGTGGACGCAGTGAAGCTAGCAGTTGAATGAAAGCACTTAGCTTTGAAAGAGCCAAATCTTCAGAGACAATTCAACCCCTGGCACCTTTTAAGGAGTTTTTGCACTAAGGCATGATGGGTCCCACCCTCCAGCTCCTCCAGCTCAGTCGCATGTTTTACAAGGACACGCCCCCCAACCTCTCTGTCAAACAGAGGCCACGCCTTTATGTGCTCCTGAGCACACCGTCAGAGTCAGTATTAAGTCAAGCAAAACCCGGTCGTGTTCTTTCTCAACAGATGACGAAACACTCAAACAGACCTCTGTGTCCCCGCACTCTTGAAGTCAAAAGTGGCTTGAGAGGAGCACCCAATAGAAACGGCCCTTTCCTTTGTGAGACAAAGGAGAGGCCAAGCCATGCAAAGAATGGCAGCACCGAATGAATGTGAACAAGGAGCAGCAGAATGAAAGAGCCAGAATGAGGAGTTGCTCTATAATATGGTTGCGAAGGAACGCAGCCAATCAGAACGAGAGGAGCTGTCAGCATTTCCTGAACATCTGGCATGGAATTCCATCTTGAAATCGGAATAACGCAGCAGAGGTTCCGACTGGCTGATCAAGTGAGGGTTTCGTTGCTGCTTTACCTTCTAATTTTATTTGAGAGAGATAGAAAAAGAATAAAAGGATATAATAAAAGAAATACAAACCCGGTAAACGAAAAATGACTCCAGAACAAAAAGTTAAAATCCCGGAGCTGGAGCTGTTTGTTTCTTTTTTCTTTTCTCTTTTCTTTTTTTTTGAACTGAAATTTGTGTGTTCGTTTTTTGATGCTTAACTCCTCTATGTAAGAGAGAGAAAACAACAGCCGTAGTCACTTTTTTTTTGACCATGCGTGCAGTGTAAACTAGAGAAATTTCACCTCACTATAGTTTGTAACGATTAGTCGACTGCTCTGTTTGTCTGTGTATCTGTCCTTCATCTTTTTATCAAGAGGAATTTACAAGAAGAAACAGGAATATTTTCTTTTTTATATATATTTTGTTTTCTTTTTTTTTTTATGAAAACAGAAATAATGCAACGGAAACTGAAAAAAAAAAAAAACTGAAACACAATCTACTCATACCTCACACAACACAAAGCTTAAATGAACTTGGTAGGAGTGCTTATCTGCGTGGCACTTATGTCAAAGTGTGTCCAGCGCATGTGTTGAACTGTACAATGGGAAGTATGTGCGCGAGCGTTCATGTGATCGCGGAAGCACACAGCCCCCTCCTTCGGCCTCGAAAGCCCATCTGTTTCAGATTTACACCAGTTGCATGCATCAGCCTCCATTGGTGAACGGTGTCACCTGTGCTGATGCGACGAGCCGTAATGGGAGCGGACGGGATGCGATGTGGCTGGAAGGCTGGAAAGGGAGTCGTGTGCATCCGTGACAGCAGAGAGTGCTTTAGGGTATTGAATGTAGCTGACAGGACTGGGCTGGAACCGAGCCCGGGAACTAGAACCTCACTTCAGGTCACCAGCAAGAGTGGACAGTGCTGTCAAAATGATGTTACACAAACAGCTCACTAGGCGTATATTGCCCGCCTTCAAAGTGCAATACTTGTGTTTTTTTTTTTGTTGTTTGTTTAGTTTTTCTTTTTTGTACTTTTACAAGATTTTTGGCCATAACCAAGGATGTAAATACAAACAAAACAAAAAAGATATTGAAAGATTAAATCTCTGTGTTAACCATATGCAACCATCACATACTGGATGTCGAGGCCAGAACGCAGCCCGTGCGCAGACTGATCCTTCCATTTTTGTAAAGTAAATCTGCTTACGTAGCTCTGTAAATGCTTCACACATCTGTATGTGTGCTTTTGTGCACTAGCAAACGTGCATGTTCAATACAAATATGAAGAATAAGAAGTGCCCCATGAAATTAATAATCCAACCCTGTGCCTCCGCAACCCTCTGCCCCGCACTCAAACTGCTCTTTCTGACAGGGTAGCTAGACGTACATTTGTTTGCTATGTCACATTTCTGGTATTGATATAGGTGGTTATGGTCTGGTACCCAGAAGCACTTAACTGGCCTTGCTAATGCCAATCACTTTCCTTAGAGGAGAACAGTAGATACTGGTTTTATTTCGCTTTGGTGGTGGTGTAGGTTTGTTTTCCGTCCTTTTTTTTTTAACAAAAATTTGTGTTAAGACAAAAAATACCCAGAAGCGAAAATGTCTATGCAATGCTAAACCCTATGAAATCATGTTGACAGTGTCACTGAGCCCTGATTAGCGGACATGTCTCTTTCTGAACACTTCCCCTCCCAGAGTCCCACCCACCGCAACTGCATGAGCTTCAGTCATTTTGTCTGTTCATCAGTCAGTGTCATAGTCAAGGGAAGGATGGCCCTAACTGCTGCCTGACTGAGACTTGCTTTGTCAAACCTTGCGAATTTTGAGGGCGCTAGTTCAACTTTCCACTGATGATGTCATCCGCTGTCGAGAGACTGCATTTGTGTTTCTATGTATGTGTTTGCGTCCAATGCTCTCATGGTTCGGTGGATTGGTACTACCTGTTAGAAACAAAACGGCATTCCACGTATTCAAAATGAAAACACATTTTTTTAGAAACACTAACCAAAACATCATTAATATTCAACCTTGAAATGTATTTTAGTTGATATTCCCTCCCCTCTCAGCTGTCGAAGTGAAACGCAGACCAAAGTTAGTCTTAAAGCTGCGGTAGGTAACTTTTGATGCTAAAGCGGTTAATAAACAGAACTGCTTGCATCTTGCGGAAGAACATCGTAGCCGGAACTACTTCTCTCTGTTTATGTCTATGAAGAATCACAAAGGTACTGGGTTACTCCGCCGCGGTACCCCCGAAGCAATCTAAAATAGTCCGAATATAAACACTTATTATAGGTGTAACCTAGTGATTCAGGACAAGCCAAAAACACGGTTTGGAAAATGGATTCATGGTGTACTCGCTTATTATATAAATTTTTCTACAATTTGAACACAAACAAAGTTACGGACCGCAGCTCTGATTGGTTATTTTTTACCGGGAGCGATGGAGTTTCTGCAAATGGCAATAGGACCACTGGGCGGAGCCAGAAGAGCTTTTTTTTTTACACAGATTATCTGTCTCATATTCTACTGTCAGGACATAATGACAGGTTTAATAAATATGTAACAAATATTTTTTTACAAAAGTTCCCTACAGCACCTTTAAAGCTGAAGTGTGTCATCTTTAATGCAAAACCAACTACTATTAATGTTAAAATACTTCATTAATACACCGAGATTACTATAAATAAGCCATTTCTAGGCTGATTTCACCAAAAAGCAATCACACTGTGTCTCCGAGGCACTATCGAAAAGTTTCACTGGCCTGGCAATGGCGCAACCAATGGCGTGAGTTTGAGTTGGGACTATCAGTTTTATCTAGCTAATAGCAGAAGAGGGGAGTGGTTTGGAAACCTGCCATTCCATTTAATGACACTAGTTGTGCAGAAATCACACACTTGTGCGAATATGCGAAACCCCAATAGAATGAAAGAAAAAAAGAAGCGTTCTATTTTTGAACGTTTAAGTTTGATTGGCAGCCCTCAACACTGTGGTATCAAAGCCCTCATTTTCGCTGATCCCTTTGAAGTTGAATGTGAGCGTCTTCATCAGCTTAAACTGTGTTTGTGAATATGTAGAAGTGCTCATGTGCAAAATGCACCCAGCCATGAGAGAGTGCGCAGAGAGCGGGGATGATGTCCATTCCACAGCTGTTTTCAATGAGACTGGAAAGGAAAGCTTTTGAAGGATTCTCTCAGGTATCAACAAAATAATAATAAAAAAGACAAAAGAGAAAAAAAAGGAAATATAACAAACTTTTTTTTTTTTTTTAAATAAATGTTTAAAAATTCCAGCCATGCCTTCTTGTTAGCTCATCATTCTTTGCTCTCTGAGTGTTTCAGTGTTCTTGTCTTGTGGTCTTCTTCTCTTTAGTGTTGATTAGTCTCTCTCTTTCTGCCACGTGCACACACATTTCTCCTGCACTCTTGGGGCTCATCAAAGGCGATCACGAAAAGCCTGGTGAGAACACATCTCTGCTTATCTAAACATTAAAGCAGTGAGCCTTAATATTTCTGCAAACTATATTTTTGATACACAAGCATTTAGTGGAACCAGACCCAGTCAAACCTGTCTTTCTTAAGAGCACTCAGTATATATTTATTTTTTCTGTAGAACTCGTACTGAGACCAAGTGGTGTGGATGAAATGTCATGCTAATATTTTAATGATGCTGTTGTAGAAATGCGCCATTTGCTGTCCAACATTAATTTATCCTAGATGTTCCTTACTGCCGAACACAAGATCCAACTCCTCCCACCTTACATTCACCTAAACCTATCAATCCCCACCTCCTACATTTGGATTCCACCAAGCCTCCTGCCCCCTGGATCTTGTGTTCTGCAGTGAGGGGCTACTGATTTATTCTGTAAAGTGCGTAACATTCAGTAGGTCATATCACCTCCAAATGGCGGTTCCATGAAGCGACCCACTATGGTTATTACATTTACATTTATTTTATTCATTTTAGCTGACACTTTAGCGTCTTACAATTGCTATATATGTCAGAGGTCGCACGCCTCTCAGTGACACATTGGTGTCTCACAGTGGATTTGAACCTGGGTCTCTCACACCAAAGGCATGTGTCTTATCCACTTAGCTAACACCACCCCTAATTGCCAAATTGGAAAGATTCATATAATGAAACCACTTTTATTAGGCTACTGTACATGGATTAAAACATATTTCATATACCTACATGTTTTCAAAATGAATAAATAACCTTTAAAATATGTGAAAAAAATATTAGAACAAAATACATTCACATGGGAGTGAAACATGCCAACATTTCTAAGAAAACAAATTCTCGTCACCTGTTTGCATAAAGGTGAAAGACTAACTTTACATGAAAAGGTGTTTAATCATATGATGACCATCATTTTGTTTGCTCCTGACATTTGTGTTATTGGTTTGGACTTGTGTATTGTGTATGTTTTTGTGCTGGGAATATATGTCTGCTGGTTTGTGGGAGCGGGCCTGTTTTGTGTCTTGTAGTTTCCATGTGGCCGGATTTGCTGACTATCCCCTTTGACATGCTTTGAGGCTCTGTTGATACAGCATAGAATCAAATAATTGAAAATAATGATAATAGTGAACACAGCAATTCATGCTGAGAATACCGTGTCAGGATGGAAAGTGGAGAATGGCAGAAAGGGAAATGAGGTCAATCATTTGTTTTTACAGTATGTCCATCTTTAAATAGAATCACTGATGTTTTTACTGTTGCTACTGGAGAACTATTCCACTATTAGCTGTTTATTTTGTTTAATTGGTTTGCTTTCTAAACCTTGCTATGGCTTACACATGCACAACATATTCATTCATTTTGTTATTTTTTTTATTTTTATTTTTTTTAAGATGCCACGCTGACTGAGTGTGAGGTGTCCGAAATTATTATACACGGATGTAACTATACATTAACTTTTAATTTATTTGGGAAGAAAATGTGTCCTGGTTAGTTTCAATATGGCAAGTATATATAATATATAATATTCAGTCAGATCTTTCTCTGGCTTTTGGTTGTTTCATGTAACTATTCAAGGCTAAAGTGATTATGCATTCTGTAAATTAGCTGTCATCCAAATTACAATTTTGCACCTGAGTATGATGTTTAGTTTGAACATCTTGTGTTTAGTCAGATTAAATGGGCTGCTGGAATGTCGTACAGACATGATTCTGCCAAGCCATGAGAGAAAACTATATGCAGAAGACAGAAAGTTGCATATACTGCAAATGCATTTAGCCAATCACACACAAAACATTTCTGATGGTAACATTATGCAAAGAAAGCTCGGGATTCTTATGCAATGTTTGTCAGGTACACAATGGGTGCTTTTGGTTCGGCCTTGCTCAGGTTTGCTTTCAGGGCATTTTATGTTATGTTGGATTTTATTAAAATAAATGACTTACTATACATAGAATAATATGCATCCAACAGCCAAGGTCTATATTGAAGGGTCAATGTATCAAGGCCGTCTCTTTCTCGCAGATCTATAGACGTTAACAGACCTACACGTGCACACATCTGTTTTGCTGACACATTAGTGCTATTTCCTCTCAGCGATCCACTGACCAACTGCCAAAGCTTCATTTCATTCAGCTTCTCTTACAGGATGTGCCTGGTGAGACATAAAACACGCTAGAGTGACAGAACTGGATGCTACAGAAGACAGCAACAGAACCTCGCTTTTAACATCGTTAGACTGGAACGTACTGTTAAAAATAATATTCACAACATATCTAATAATTCCCTGCCTACAAGTAGCCAGTCTAGTATTCTCTGTGTGATTAGTATTTTTCTTAAACAGTAAACAAAAAGATATGCAAATCAAAACAACAACCAAGCAAAGAAACTGGCTTAAAAAACAAAAAACAGACTTAGACATTGTCCTCTTTTTTTATTTTTTTTATTTACCGTTTTCTTCATGCGGTGATGCGGTGATGCGTGGAATAGGGCTTATTATTAGATTTGTAATATATGATAATCATGGCCAAAATACATTATTGCCATATTTATAAAGTTTAAAAAATAATGATATGAGCGAATATATTTTAACTGCAATTTTTCTTTTTTCTTTTTTTCTTTCTTTCTTAATACCAGCTTTATGTCCGCTAAATATCTTGAAATTAACCCTCCTTTTGCCAGTGTAGTAAAAGCACATTTCAAACCCTGTGAGTGACTAACCACTTTCTAAACCAACAGGAATATTCCATTATAAACTTTGTTTCTATGAGTAAGTCTGTCCAGGTTCAGCGGCTGGGTTCATTTATCCTGGCTGCATCCATCAGGAAGTTACAATTAACTGCCGTAATGCAATCAATCTAATAGTCTTTTAGTTCACCCTGTCTTTATAAGCTTTAACACAGTGTGGAAAAACCTTACAACTGCAATAAGAAAATCAGAAGCAGCAATGAAGGAATTGGAAACCAGTATAATATATTTTTATAATGAGCTAGTTTCCGAAGCAGCACAGTGAATTTTGATTGGCCCCCGGCAGAAAATGAAATTCTGAATTGTGACCTTTTGGGTACAATGTGGTCAAAATTAAAAATCCAAAAATAAGTCCTATCCATTTCTTTGCTGTCCATTTTCTCTAAATTGTCTCTCTTGGAGACCAATAACCTGACTTTGCCATACACCAGTGTAGATATTGATAGTGGTATACAAAAACACATTTTAAGGCTGTTCATTAACTGTGTGCTGTGCATGCTTTGTATGTGTTAGTGTTTTTACTGTTTGATTATGAGGCTTCATGCTTTCTGTTCTCCTGCCTTTTTGCACCTTTTGAGGCCTGATTCAAAATGTACTGTTTACAGTATATATATATATATAAAAAAACAGATATATATTATTAGATGAACTATAGCCAGTGATATTCAGCATGGAAAATTAATCATGTTCTGCTAAAGATGGACAGGTCTTTCTATTCATTAGCAACTTATGCACATTGATTTACAGCAGCTGCAGAGATTTTCTAGTGTTTTTTATTATTTCTTTTTGTTACCAAGAGCCTTTTGGAGTAAATTTAGTGCACTTGAGGACTCCAGAGACAATATCAAGTGTCGGAATGGCAGTTTATTGAGTGCACACAGAGATCAGCCCGGTCTCCAGGGCTCGGCTTATTGTTTAAAGTGGGTAGTGGAAGCTCAAGTGATACGGTACTTGATTTCTCAGATATAACTTCACCCACAAAACCAAATGTCGTTCCAAGAACCCTTTGCACTAGAGTTTTGCAGTTTGGTTTGGTTTTGAGATTAGATGTGCTAGTGGTATGATGCTTTGAGAACATGGTGTTTGTAGAGTCATTTCTTTCAGATGTTTTGAAAGGTTATGCATGGACAGCAAGGAATGTATCTCGCCAAACATGAGGACATTTACGGAATGACCTCACAAGAATATACATAGATTATGCAATAAAACAGCTACAGGTATGCTTATGCAATGTTTGCCATGTTTTAAAGCGAGTGGTTTGAGTGTGGGCTGGCTCAGGTTTGCTCATGAGGCCTCAAAGGGTGCTTCAGTCAAACCTCTCTGTTTCCTCCTGAACTTCAAGCGAAGCTCTCCAGATTACGAGCTGGTTCTTACAGGACATAAAGCCTCCTTGCAAACTGGATGATTCCAAATCTGCATGTACAGTATGATTATTCAATTACAATAAATTAAATTTACAGAAAAAAGGCCTTTCTGCAAGGATATTTTCAGTATAGTGCTTCTGGATGGCTGGACACTCTGCTAAATTAGTTTGTGATCCAGGTGCAAACAAAAAGGTCCATGTCTTTTCTTTGTTTGTATTCCAGCAGCACTCTCTTTGGGCTCTAAAGTGGAAGTGCATGTCTGCTTTTGCAGTCATGTTTGTACTGCTTTCGCTAGTTTTCCCACTCAGTGGTCCACTGGCCACGTGCCACAGTTTCCATATGTTCAGCTGCTCTTGGCTGATGTGCCTGATACACAGGCCCAGACAGAACCTGCACATTTTCAGAGCTAATTTTGGGGGAAAATATGCATTTAAAATACAGTCAAATGTGTTAAATAGAGCTGGAATTGGCAGCTGAAAGCAAAACAGACAAAATATTGAACACATTTAATTCGTCTGGACCTAATGGTAAAGAACAAACCATGTGTCACTTTCAAAAATGAATCAAAATTTGAACTGAACTTTTGTATTGTATTGTTTACTGTTAACAGAGACATTGTGCAAATGGTGCGTTTGTGGTTCTGAAAAATAATTTTGAGGAAAATTAAATTTTGAGTTCTAATTCTAGAGCTCATTAATTTTCTAGCTTCACTGTGATCAAAAACTCAACTGGGAAACATCACAATATTACAGCCTGCAGTCACTCAGGAGTCCTAACCAATCAGAGGCCAGCTAACAAATCATTGGCTGAGAGAACTGGGAGTCTGTTAACCTATGCAGAGTTATCGGGCTACACCTCGTTGTAATTGTACAGGGCCTTGGGAAAGGGACATTTCTTGGATGCACCTAATGATGTATGGTGAGGCTAGAGTGCTGGAAATTGATCAAACGTGAAGCTGCTTTGCTGTAGTGTTAAGTACAGAGTCCAGCGATCTTGTTCTGAGAATCCCGGCACAGCATGTTTCAACCTTCAAGCTCAGTGGACCAGGTTCAGGAAGTCTTTGGGACCCATTCCTACCTAGTACGGAGGAGCAGGAAAGCTTATGCAAGCTCTGGGCCAAATGGACATGTGTAACTCAGAATATCTCAACATAAATACACACAAAACCTCTAAATATCTACTGTGATCTCCTCTCACTCCACCACACCTCCATCACGCCGACCACCTGTTCACCCCCCCTACCTCTCCCTGCACCTATCGGTCCTAGTTTTTTGGGTGGTGTGATGTCAGGTTTTCTTGTGGTGGGCTGTTTTCGACAGGTCCAGACAATCAGCGTGTTTGTCAATGTCAATGTGTGATTTTCAAACTCTTTGTTAATGGTCAGGATTATAAAGGAAGATATTTTTATGGTAATTGTCGCTGGTCTATTTTACTATATATTTATGTAATAAATATGTGACTCAATTAACAACCCGGCCTCCCTGGTCTGTTTTTGCTGTTATCCTGTACAGTAGCTCCACACTAGAGTTCGTCCAAGGTCACAGGTGCAAGACTCTTGATCTGCGAGAACATCGCCTGACATGTCGGTTATTTTGATATCACTCGGCATAAACTGTATCCCTCCTAAAGCACTCGATGACAAATCATCCCTCTGAGGACCCAGGTTGCGATGTTCAATGCATGCCAAGAGCGAAGGGAGCGTAACTGCCCTTGGTTGAAGGGGAATTCAGTTCATTAGTCCTCAGCACAAAGGCTTGGCAACTGTTGCGGGTTGTGACTAGGGTTGCCAAAGAGCCAGTGGCCAAAACAGTCTCTGTGGATGTCGATCTTTACATATACTCATTTACAGTCCGCTCACTTCTCATCAACACTCTTCTTTCAGTCTATGTTCTCTTCAACAGGGTTGACAGCTTACTGTATAGAAAGATATTAATGACAGATCATTTATGATAGTGGAAATTATGAACTGTACTGACTGACATCAGAATAAAAATGTTGTGTGAGCATGTGTATCTTTCTGATGCAGTCATTAATAGATTTGTTCAGTTAGGCAATCTTTGAGCAAAGCTTTCTTTATTTGCTCATACTTGAATTGAGTGCACTTTTCTACAAGGTACGGCTCTCTTTTGTCCCATCTTTCTATTGTACTGCAAGTAGTCTCAAATGGAAATGTGTTTCTCATTTAGTATTTTCCTAACACTGTCTGTACATTTCTGCTTTGATAATGCGTATCAGCCAGTGGCGAAATCTTTCTTTCTCCGCATGTTCTTTTAAACTAGACCAAAAGGGCCTTAAAGGTCAATCTTTCACCCAAATATCAAAACTGTGATATCATTTGTTCAATCTCATGTTGTATGGCATATTTGTTATCTAGCAGAATGTCCAAGCTGTTTTGTTAAACGAGGATAATAAGATCAGTGTTTCACTGATGAACTAACTCTAAATCTTTAAAGAGAAGTTTACATGACAAGTTTAATCTTCACCTTAACACGCAACATGTGGATAGGACAATAAATAAATACAGATTGATTCAATTAAAGTGATAGTTCACCTGAAAATTCTCTAAATCTCTTAATTCTTTCTTATATTCCACTTTAGCAGGATTTTTCCACTCAGGGAAACAATAAAAATCCCAATTGTTTCTTCGAAAGAGGATTGAAAGAAAACCTTTTCTTAAGTCTTCTTCTCAACTTTTTTCTAAAGTTTTCTAAGAGAAATGTTGGACATACATTTTAGAGAGCCGTACTTACTATATGTCCTAGCATGTCTCAGTTTATCATTTGTCTCTATTAGGTTTAGGGGGAAAAACTGAGACCAAGTTTATTATAAAATGAAATCTATCTATCTATCCAAATAAGAGGTTTCTCTGGAGAATGTCATCTGAACAATTTCGTAACAGCTGCCACTTTTATTCTGATTAATTGAGGAAAAGCATTACAGTAAATTGCGCTATCAATGTTAATTAAATCTAATGATCAGTTAGCTCATATCACATCAAACCGTGCCAGTTAATATTATTGGTATACTTTGTTTTTAAATTCAATCTGCCATTTATTCCAGCGGCTGTGATAAAAGGCCATAAACTAGTGGTTCCCAACACTGGCCCTGGAGGCACCCCAACATTGCACATTTTGCAAGTCCCCTTTCTCTGAAGTCTCTTGAAGTCTCTACTAATGAGCTGATGACCTGAATCAGAAGTGTTTGATTAAGGAGACATGCAAAACGTGCAGTGTTGGGGTGCCTCCAGGACCAGTGTTGGGAACCACTGCTATAAACGATCCGTCACCAGCAATATAGCATATACTAGCCAAGACAACTTCTTTATTTTTACAGACGTGACATAATGATGCAGCTTTAAGCTCAAATCTCCTGCGAAAACCTACCCGTACCACTCAAATTAGAAAACCATTGTGAATCGAGCTAAAGTAAGGTGATAGTTTTGAACACTAGCTGGTTATGTACCTGCTCAAAAATTGATTTTGGATCATTTTAAACAAAACAGTTATGGACTGCACCTTTAATATAGTGAGAATTGGTACCTATACTAAAGTGTTACCAAACATTTGAACATAATTCCAAACTTTAAATTATGACATAAATATTAAGTACATACAGTGTGCATATACAGTGGGTATGGAAAGTATTTAGACCCCCTTAAATTTTTCACTCTTTGTTATTTTGCAGCCATTAGCTAAAAATCAGTTAAGTTATTTTTTTTCCTCATTAATGTACACAAAGCACCCCATATTGACAGAAAAACACAGAATTTTTGACATTTTTGCAGATTTATTAAAAAAGAAAAATTGAAATATCACATGGTCCTAAGTATTCAGACCCTTTGCTGTGGCACTCATATATTTAACTCAGGTGCTGTCCATTTCTTCTGATCACCCTTGCATTGGTTCTACTCCTTCATTTGAGTCCTGCTGTGTTTTATTATACTGATTGGACTTGATTAGGAAAGCCACACCTGTCTATATAAGACCTTACAGCTCACAGTGCATGTCAGAGCAAATGAGAATCATGAGGTCAAAGGAACTGCCTGAAGAGCTTAGAGACAAAACTGTGGCAAGGCACAGATCTGGCCAAGGTTACAAAAAAAATTCGGCTGCACTTAGGTTCCTAAGAGCACAGTGGCCTCCATAATCCTTCAATGGAAGAGGTTTGGGATGACCAAAACCCTTCCTAGAGCTGGCTGTCCGGCCAAATTGAATCGGGGGAGAAGAGCCTTGGTGAGAGAGGTAAAGAAGAACCCAAAGATCACTGTGGCTGAGCTTCAAAGATGCAGTCAGGAGATGGGAGAAAGTTGTAGAAAGTCAACCATCACTGCAGCCCTCCACCAGTCGGAGTTTATGGTAGAGTGGCCCGACGGAAGCCTCTCCTCAGTGCAAGACACATGAAAGCCCCCATGGAGTTTGCTAAAAAAACACCTGAAGGATTCTCTGGTCTGAAGAGACCAAGATAGAACTTTTTGGCCTTAATTCTAAGCGGTATGTGTGGAGAAAACCAGGCACTGCTCATCACCTGTCCAATACAGTCCCAACAGTGAAGCGTGGTGTCAGCGTCATGCTGTGGGGGTGTATTTCAGCTGCAGGGACAGGACGACTGGTTGCAATCGAGGGAAAGATGAATGCGGCCAACTACAGGGATATCCTGAATGAAAACCTTCTCCAGAGTGCTCAGGACCTCAGACTGGGTCAACGATTTAACTTCTAACAAGACAATGACCCTAAGCACACAGCTAAAATAACGAAGGAGTGGCTTCACAACAACTCCGGGGCTGTTCATGAATGGCCCAGCCAGAGCCCTGACTTAAACCCAAATGAGGATCTCTGGAGAGACCTGAAAATTGCTGTTCACCAACGTTTACCATCCAACCTGAAAGAACTGGAGAGGATCTGCATGGAGAAATGGCAGAGGATCCCAAAATCCAGGTGTGAAAAACTTGTTGCATCTTTCCCAAAAAGACTCATGGCTGTATTAGATCAAAAGGGTGCTTCTACTATATACTGAGCAAAGGGTCTGAATACTTGTGATACCATGTGATATTTCAGTTTTTCTTTTTTAATAAATCTGCAAAAATGTCAACAATTCTGTGTTTTTCTTTCAATATGGGGTGCTGTGTGTACATTAATGAGGGGAAAAAAATTTACTTAAATGATTTCAGAAAATGATTGCAATATAACAGTGAAAAATGTAACTGGGTCTGAATACTTTCCATACCCATTGTATTACTTATTGTATTCAAAGCTACACTTAGTATTTTGTATATTTAAATCTTAAAGGTGTCCTATGATTTTTTTTTTTTTTTTTTCCTTTCTCTTTGGAGTGTTACAAGCTCTTAGTGCATAAAGAAGATCTGTAAAGTTGCAAAGACTAAAGACCATTCTTTATCAAAGTTAAGACTCTGCCATGCCACCCTAAAACGGTTCATTCAAACACCCCCACTTCTATGTCATTATGTGGAAATATTTGCATAATGCTGCTCAAATGTTCACGGAACGAAAGAAGGCATGGTTTCAGTAACAACAGTTATTGTTGAAGCAGCCATGTCAGGGAGATGCTGTGTGTTTCTAGGCGAAGGCAAAAGCACTTTATTTGGCCTTCTGAAAGTAGATGCATTTAGGAATCTTTAAAATTACTTGCAACAGAACCGCAACGCATTTTATGGACGACCGTTTCCTGAACCTAGGAGAGGAGGTCATTCTGACTTTGCTACGACGGTCTGGAGCTTCTGAGTCAGCTACTGGAAAGGTAAAAAGGTAAAAGTAAAAAGCATCCCACAACTGATCACATTCTACATGGACTGTCTTTACAAAACAGAAACAGACAAGTATCTCATGACCTCCCAGTTTCATGCTGACTTGCTTATAATACACAGAAACTGACTGATGCATCCCTACTCTGTCTGTCTGTCTCCCTCCTCCCTCCCACACACGTGTTTATAACTGCACACGTATAAACCCATTATGTAAGAACCTCCCTCTCTCTCCCCACATTTCCTCAGCTCCACTCACGAGGGTCATGTGAGGACATGCACCGAGAGGGAGAGTCAAAAGGAAGAGGGAATTGGGGCCTCCAAATCTTCTGCTTACCTCTACACCGCAAAAATCACTTAGTCATAAAGTAATTTTCCCTTGTTTTCCAGTAAAGATATTTAATCATTTCCATCATTAATTTTTTGTTTTTGTAGTATTATTGGAAAACAGGACAAAATTGCTGCTGATTAAAAGAAAAAATAAATGCTGAACAATATTGTAATAATATTTCTGTTCCCCTCCATTTCAACAAGCAAAGGGAGCATGATGTGACATATTCTGAGAGTAAATGTGTTTCAGAGGTGTGCTTTCAGTGAGAGATTTCAAAAGAGGATAAAAACAATAAAGAGGCCACTTACTAGAGCTTAAACTGCTGGAGAGGTGAAGTTTCCCTGCACACTCAAATAGAAACACAAGCTTAATTTGAACCAAATATGAATAGAACTGCATGACCACACTGGAAATCCTATAAAACCAGTGCTGTCTCCACTTTTAGAAGCACTTCCTGACCATCAGGGTGTTTTTGAATGGCTGTATGGGAATATTCTGAACAGTAAGGAGCTTAGGCGCAATGGGGGGGCCGATGCAAGGGGGAAACAAGTAGGGATGTCGAGAGGCAGACAGACTGGGGGAGACAGGAGGTCCTAGGACTGGGTCAAGCATTTGGGGATGCAAAGGCTTTTACACGAGGAAGGGCAGACTGTGGACAGTGTCAGGTTACGTCATGCCTGCATGCACTGGGTTATGCCTCTTATATAATATGAAGGAAAAGAGAGAATTAGAGAGTGTTGTTCTCTTTCTGATGCTCATTCTTGAACCTGCTTAGTGCATCTGTCGTTGGTTCACGAGAAATGCAGTAATTGGTGCTGATCTATTATACAAGTAAACCAGACGCCACTGGACCGCATACATGATCATGAAGAATTAAAACAGGAATAATCCACGTGCTTTGCTTCATATACGCTTGACCATGGCTCTTCTGAAATGAGATTTTGGGATAAACCAGTATTTGAATCCAAAACTGGGTTTCAGTACATGCCAAGTTCCTCTGTTGCTTACTGTAACAGTCTGCTCTAAAAGTGGATTTGAGGACATACTGGCCACATAAACCCCTTAAGCTGAAAAATCCCTTTCGTAATAATTGTGCCGGTATTTGCACTAAGGGTTTTCTTAGCTTAAGCGGTTTGTTGCATCTGGCTGCTGATCTTGGGAAGAGTCTGAAATCAGGACTCGGAAGGCAAAGCCTGTTTGTATTTCCCAGAATATTAGTTTGATGTTAGTGTCATCTAGTGGTTACATTAGGGATCTTCTGTGATGAGAACATACACCTCAACAAACGATTAATTGGTCCTTTTTTTCCCATTAGGATATCTTATTCCTTAAATCAAAATAAATTTACATTATCATTTAGCTGATGCTTTTATGCAAAGCAACTTACAAATGAGGTACTTGACCAACTTGAAAACAAGTCTAAAAGAGATGATTCCTAAAAAAATATATTCCTAAACCTTTTTTCCCCCTTCTGTGGAACATAAGATATTCTGAGAAAAGTCTCGGAGGGTTTGTCCATACAGTGAAACTGAGTGGTAACCAAACCATTATTCAAAGTATCTTCTGTTGTCCCTTACGAAAAAGTAGTATACTTCAAGTTTATTTTACTAAGTATGCTTAAGTAAAGTTCAAGTTCGAGCCAGTGTCTCTTGCTTGTTTAAAAGACATCATTGACAAAATGAATCCATCTGTTTGTCCCACAGACATTATTTCCCCAGATTTCCTAAAAAAGGTTTTTGACACCCTTGGTCCTAAAATACTAATGATTGTAAATAGTAGTCTCATTCATGGAGTTGTACCCCTACATTTTAAACACGCAATAGTGGAACCACTGATGAAAAAACCCTGGATTCATCGGTTCTTACTAATTTTAGACTCATTTCGAAATGTCCATTTCTTTCCAAAATATTGGAAAAAGTTGTTTTTAAACAATTACTGTCCTTTCTAGACTTGCATGGTTTGCAAGAAATGTACCAATCTGGTTTTAAATCACTCCACAGCACAGAAACGGCCCTGTTAAAAGTTTATAATGATTTATTATTGGCCACTGACACAGGTAACTATGCTGTTCTTATGCTGTTAGATCTTACTGCTGCTTTTGACACTTTAGATCACAATATACTGATCTTTCATCTTGAGCATTGTGTTGGTATAAAGGGTGCCGCGTTACAATGGTTTAGATATTATATGGGTGAAAGAACTTTCTCGATACGTCTTGGGGAATTTGTGTCTTCTACTGCATCTCTTGTATGTGGAGTCCCTCAAGGTTCCATTCTTGGACCCATTTTATTTTCCTTATATATATTACTTTTAGGGTCCATATTTAGGAAACATGGCATCTCATTTCACTGTCATGCAGATGACTCACAACTCTATCTGCCTTTAAAAAGAAACAATGCAAACTCTATAGCACCTTTGTTGAGATGTCTTGAGGATATTAAAGCCTGGATGGCCTCCAATTTCTTAAAGTTCAATGAAGATAAAACTGAAATCATTTTGTTTCGACCTGGTGGTACCATCAATACCCCTGATGTAGATCTTGGCAACTTAAAGTCATATGTGAAGCCCGTTTTAAAAAACCTAGGTGTTTTAATGGACGGTGACTTTAAACTAGATAAACAGATTAATTTGGTAGTTAAATCGTGTTTTTATCAGTTATGGCAATTATCTAAAGTCAAGTCATTTGTATCTTTTACTGATTTTGAGAGGGTCATCCATGCTTTTATATCATCCCGCCTGGACTATTGTAATAGTCTCTATGTAGGCATTGGTGAGGCATCTCTAAGACGTTTGCAGAGGGTACAAAACGCGGCTGCACGTTTATTGACAGGGACACGCAAACGAGACCACATTACACCTATATTAGCTTCCCTTCACTGGTTGCCAGTTCGTTTTAGAATTGATTTCAAGATTTTACTTTTAGTCTTTAAATCATTAAATAACACTGCTCCTAAATACCTCTCAGATCTATTACAGCCATATGCTCCATCCAGAGCACTTAGGTCTGCTGGGCAACTGCTTTTAGTCTCCCCCAATGCAAGATTAAAGAGCAGAGGTGACCGTGCCTTTGCAGTAGCGGCCCCGAAACTCTGGAATAATTTACCTTTGTACATTAGCCAGGCATCTTCACTTGCTGTTTTTGAATTACATTTAAAAACATATTTGTATAGTACAGCATATAACACAGTATGAGAGTTACCTGTTAGGAGTTCTTTTAAGTGTGTGTTATAAATCATTATTGTATTTATTGCATATTTTATTGTGTTTTTATTTATTATATTTTATTTCTTTTTTATGCTTTTTAGTTGTCCAAACTTTTGGTCTGTACTGCATATATATATATATATATATATATATATATATATATATATATATATATATATATATATATATATATATATATATATATATATATATATATTAGTAGGTCTTCGCAGACTTAATTGCAATAAAAAGGATTGAGGGTTTAATTAAGCTTCAACTGAACATCCAATTTTTTGGTAAGAAAAATATTATACAATGAAGTTTGTTTAACTTGAATGTACATATTCAGTAAATAATGTAAGCTATAAAGAGCTTCATTTGCTCAGAAAAAAACGGATTCATCTTGACAATTTTTACTAACCTTTTATTTATATTTTAAAATATTTTGAATGATAAACACAAATATTCTTATGTTTAAGCCACAGTTTGCATGGCCATGTCATTTTATTGGCAAAAATAAAACAGATTCCTCCATATACAAGAAGATACATGTCCCAGAAGACTGTTTGTGGTGAAATCAAAGGGAAATGAACACTACATGAAAAGTGGCACAAAACCACCAGTCAAGAGGTAGAAATACAATTTACAAAATCTAAAGTGGTCATGACTAACACTGTGCATTCACTGTGTCAAAAAAATAAAACATGAACCCAATTATTATTCATATTTAATATAATAAAACCATGTCTAAAACTCTTATTCAGTGTGCCATGCCCGTCTCTTAATTGGCATGCTGTCACATACAGGCTCTCGGTCTCCGTCTTCACTCCGGGGTCTCACTGGCAAGGCCACAGTGCTCTGAGATCCAGGTAACCTCTGAGCGGTGTCAGCGGAATGGCAGGTCACTGAATTCCAGGCCCTGCGTCTTGGGACACCCCATTTTCTCAGATTTGGGCTGTTCATGCTTCCATCTAATGCAGAAAGTAATTTCTTACCTAACTGAGCAGCAGGCCCCATCAGGGAGGACTCTGAATGTGTAGCACGGCAACGTGGAAGGGTATTAATAACACCTTGAAGAGAAGCTGGAGTGTGGTTACATTCCAAAACAGAGGTAGATGGATGTGGAGGGAACAGTGGCAGCTTTGGTGTTGGATCACGTCCCTCGAAGGCCACCTGCTGAGGCTGAGCCTTTCTTCTCTGGTGAATTCTGCTCTGGATTTGCTGAAGTTGGAGCTCAAAGTTATAGACTTCTTCGGTCAGCTGGTTGACGCGGTCGAAACCAGCCATGAGACTGTCAACACAGGGCACCAGGCGATCCACATAATGGTGAAAGTTAAAACTGCCTGAAATGACAGATGAGTCGGAGGCCAAAGAAGAGGCAGATGATTCCTGGCGAGGACTGATGGGACTGAGCGGGACAGAGCAGTTGGAGGCTTCAGAGCCCTGGGAGGATCTAGAGGGTGGAGGAACCATTCCCTCAAACTTTACTCTGTGCCTAAACTACAAAGAAATAGGTTTGTTTATATATATATATATATATATATATATATATATATATATATATATATATATATATATATATATATACACACACACATACACACTCTAAGAAAGTTCTGTACAGTGTTAATAAGAAGGTATTTTCCATTGATTTTTCACAGGTGTTTTACCCATATTTTGAAGTATGCATTGCATTATATTGTGAATTAGAGTTACAGGTGATGTCCATAAACGTGCAAAGTTCAAAAATACAGTAAAACAGTAATATTGAAATAACAATTTTCTATTTTAATATATTTTAAAATGTAATTTATTCCTATAACTGAAAACCAGCCATTTCTCCAGTGTCACATAATCCTTCAGAATTAAATAATATGCTGATTTGGTGCTCAAGACACGTTTCTCATTTTTATCCACATTGGAAAGTTTTTGATGCTTAATATTTGCGAACTGTCAGATTTGATCAATATACAGTAACGCATCCTTGCCATATCTGGCTGTTGGTTACATGCACTACCATACATGTCCCATTCAAAAATTAGACTTTTTATATCTATTTTTTTAAATGTAAACATAAATGTCCCTCTATAAAACATGCTTATTGCCTTTTAGAATAAAAAAAAAAAAAATTGGAAAATTGGGGTGGGGGGATTATCTATAATAGTCAGACATGGTATTTGTACCTCTTTGGTCTTGCTAAGCCCCATCCATAGCTTGAGGCGTTTAATGAGGAACTGTACCATCTCATAGTCCTGCGGCTCCATGGATGGTCTGTAGATGTCTGCCTGTACCATTCGATATGTTCGAATCAATAAAGCAGCACATAAGCGCCCCAGTACCCAAAATCCAATGCCCACAGCAGACAGGCAGTAGAGAGGTCCCACCACAGGATGATGCTCACAAAGTCGACGCAACCCCATGTGGCCCCTTAACAAACACAGCAGAGAGGAACTGGCCTGCCCTAGGGTCCTAAAACCCTCTACTGAACCTGAGAAGAGCTGAAAGAGATGGAGAGGATGACTTGAGCTGTGTTTGAGGAGCGAAGAGAGTTTGAGAAGAAAAAAATACAATGCAAGAGCAAATGAAAAACAAAACAAAGCAAACAACAAACAAAAACACATTTTACCATGATGCCTGTGTGGGAGAACAGAAGCAACAGGAGGAACAGCAGGAACACCACGCCACAGATCTGAGGGAATACTTGTCGAATAACCCGTCCTAACACCAACCATCGCCTAACAAACCGCAGAATCCCCACCATCTGTGAAAAGATACCTCTGAATTGCGATTGGTCACAAATTTTGATGTAGTTCTTTTTTTTATGTTATATGCATAATGCTGTTAATGTCTTTCTTTTCCATTTTCTTTTTTATTTATTGTATGTTATTTAAATTTTTTTGAATTGCATTTAAGTGATTAAGAAATTTTTGCTAAAGTTGTAATGTAAAGCAAGTAGTGACAGATCTCTTCTTCTATATTGTGAAGTACATTCGAGTAAAATGGATCATTGAAAAATAAAAATAAAAATGCATCCTTTGTTAATCTGAATGGAGGCAGATCTGAATGTTAGCTTGAGGTCAAACTTAAGAAAAGGGCGAGGTTTCACCAGAGAGAAGTCTGTCGTTTCACCAAAAGATCCAGTTATTTCATTTAGAATAAAATTACATAAAAAAGAAAGATAGGAAAGAATAAATCAATAACATGCGTTTAAGATCACTGCCACCCATTTAGAAAACGGATCATGCAATCTTTAACACATTTTTGCAGCATGTATTGGCATTTCATTCAGGGATGCCAATTTAGTTTTAAAATATTCCTTTGCTTTAGGGCTAATACCTTTAGAACCAAGAAGGTTAATAAAATTGCTGAGAGCTGATTGGACTTTCTGGCCAGTGTGGCAGCACTATGGAAGTCAGCAAAGCAGGAGGGCCTGGAGCAATGTCTGGAGATGAAGGAAGCAGTCGTGTAGAGGAAATACAGACGAAGAACAGCTGCTGCTAGCGTCAGAAGAGCTAACAACGGCTGAAACCAGTGCCAGGCTTGCCTCAGGTATTGACTTGGCTTTCTGATCAAGGCCCATACTTCAGTGCTCACAAAGCACAGGGCAAACAGCAGTAGCAGAACCTAGTAAGAAAACAGCTGTTAATATGACTACAGGAAGGCCACAGATCCACAAGATTCTGTTCAAACTGAATCTGAACTAGGAGAGCCAGTACCGTCAATGTGACGTGTAAGCCTGGACCAAATAATGAAGAGACGTGAAAAGGCTGGATGGAAATGAAAAAAAGGATTCTGCCTGTCGGTGTTTGATCCAGGAGAATAGAGACGGGTGCCAAGATGCTTGTCTGTTTATGATAGTGAGTGAACTCAATCAATACTGCCTTTGTCCTGTCACAGAAAGAATCAAAAATCATGGAGCTGATGAGCATGATGGGTCTCGTGTACTAATAACTCTATATAAGTTCCATACTTGCAGCACGTGTGAAGACAGGTCCTTAGTTCAAGTCTGGACATTTAGACAACAAGGTGTTATTCTGTAGTGCTATTTTGTGTTTGCGTGACATCATACCCTGTTGTTATCCACTTTGCTGTCTGTAAGCCTAAGAGAATCTGACGCGTGGACTCACTGTCGTTCCCAAGCACTACTTCCTCTGTCTGACTGAGTGCACATGATGCACTCTTAGTCCTCGGCCTTGAGAGAGGACATTGTGATTATATGCCAGAAGACAAATGCATTCTCAGCTGTTCAGGCTGCATGACAACTTTCACACACTAAAAGTCTTTCTCCTTGTGTCCTGTTATGTCTCACCATGTTGAACGTGCTGCAGTGTTCTTGCTGTGTGTCGAGGAGCTCTGGTGTACAGGGTTGGCATGTGATGAAACATTAGCAGTCAGCGTCAAAGAAAGTCGACCGGATTGGAACTTATCTCTGATGTTTTGGGTGCAGACTTTGAGGAGGAAAAAAAATCAAACTTATATTTATATATGTTTTTGGCAAACCAGCTAGATTTGACCTAACAACGTAAGTCCTTACAGTCTTGAAAACTGACTTTCTTCAGTCTTGCAGGGCCAGTTAAAGAAAGAGAAGGGTTTTCAAACAGGTGTGATATTAACCTCGCATCTACCCATTGTTCCGCATCCATCCATCTATGAGGAAAAAAATGTTGTAACAAAATGACTTTCACTGATTCATGACAATTTTCAATTCATTTTGTTAATTTTATAAATTTTTAGAATATATATTTTCTTCCATTCTTTGTGCCCTTGTTTTGTAATGCAGTCTCTTATTTTATATAGTTGCTTGGTTCCTGTTCCAGTTTCCTCATGTCATTAGCCTGATGATTGCTGGCTTGTTTCCTGTGTTCATTGTCTGTTTTTGTCATGCATGTTTCTAATTCATGTCTTTTGGTCAGTTTTTTTTTTTTTTTTTTTTTTTTACTGTTGTCTTTTGTGCTTTTGTTGTTATTCTAATACACTTTGCATTTCTAACCAATGCATCTCTTTTTCTAGCTAATTTTAAATCCGTTTATAAGGTCTCTCAGATTTCTAAATTAGGCAGAATGACTAAACTAAAGAAAACACGGGGGCAGGAAGTGAATGTAAAGAGTCTGACTTACCCTGATAATGCACTGAGACTGGGCTGGCCTGGTAAAGCCGTGGTCAGCGTCTGTTTAATAGCCGAGTGAAGCCGCCTGCTGTTAGCCTCATGAACATATTCTTGGTAGTTCACCATCAGAACCACCAACAGGAAGAGCATATAAACTAAGCAGCTCTGATTATCAGCGTAAAACATGAAAAAAAAAGACCATTCAAATGAATATTAATATGCATTAGAGTCAGAATGCAGGAGAAATCCAGCTGTTATAGGTCTCTGAGGACTAAATGTTGAGTTGAATGGATTCATCTGTGGGTCTAAGCTCACCCTCATTAAGGCTTTAAGTGTTTTCAGCTTCCGTGCTTCCTCTTTAGCCTGCAGCAGGCCGTATCCACAGAGAGGATGCACCTTATCCCCAAGATCCTCTTCTGTCCTTCTGACTTCTGTCTCCTGAGCCAGACGGTTCTCTACCTCTGGGTCCACCGGTTTCACCACAGCAGCTAGATATAGTGCCTGAATACATATCTGCAGAAAAATATCAGAACATACAAATCTGCATCTTTCGATTTCTTCTAATCTAAGGAACAGCGCAAAATAGGTTTATAGCTCACAGCAAATGGTTCCAACAGCAAGGCAGAAGTGAGGAAGGCTGACAGGGCAGACACCAGCCACATGAGAACCACAGAGCTGGAAAACCTGCTCCCATATAGTCCCACCAGAGCCAGGCTTGTTCCCAGCAAAACAGCCACCAGCAGGTGAACCATACGCAGAACCCATGATGGAAGAAACAAGCATGGTACACCACGAACAACTCCTGAACAACAGAGGTTTACACACAGACAAAACCATTAAAATGATACACATAAATGTTGGTTATATACCTTGTGATATTTCATTTTTTTCTCTCTCTCTCTCAATATGCATGCACTACTATTCAAAACTTTGGGGTAAGTAATAAAAAAAAAATAATAATAATAATAATAATAATAAAAAAAAAAAAAAAAAAAAAAAAATATATATATATATATATATATATATATATATATATATATATATATATATATATATATATATATATATATATATATATATATTAATATTAATATTAATATTTGTTCTAATACTAAATTGGCCAAATTGGCCAGTAAAGACAAAAATTAAATAAAATAAGTGCTGTTGAGCTTTCTGTTTTTTAAAGAAAATATATACCACTATAAATATAAATATATACCTAAATATAATAATAAAAAAAATTTCTTGAGCATGAAATCCGCATATTAGAATGATTTCTGAAGGATCTTGTGACACCGAAGATATTGTCATTAAAAATAAAATACATTTTAAAATATATTAAAATAGAAAATAGTTATTTTAAGTTGCAATAATTTACAATATTGCTGTTTTTACTATGTTTTCATCAAATAAGTGTAGAATTGGTGAACATAAGCGACTTTAATAAACATTAACAAAAATATATCTTACTGACTCCAAACTTCTGGTGTTGTGAGGGAATGGCCACATGTTCACTCATGGACACAAGTCTAATTTGAACAACGTGTAACAGCATGTGTCTTACCACCTTTCAGTATCTCAAGTGAAAATATCAATTCTGTCCCTGTGTACGGTGTGCGCTCACCAATGCGTGTGTTAGAGATGGTGCTTATAGAGTCAGGTGGGAGACTAGGGAGAAATGTGCTGGCATCACTGAGCACTGAGAGTGAGGAGGAGGACTTGTGAAAGCCAGGTTCAGATGTAGGCGTATCCATACTCAGATCAGACCACTCACTACACAAGCTGTCCTGGCTGAAAAACAAATGTATGTGATCATGTCTCCTGGTTAAACTGTGCGTGGGTCAGTGTGAAATGTTCAGTACAGAACTCACGTGTCAGACAGGATGGTGTCGTTGGGTGTGAAATGGCCACTGTCAGATGCTTCTGGCTCCAAGGAAAGTGTGTTTGAGGGATCCAGGTCTGCAGTTATAGTTCTGAGATCTTCCTCTTAAAAAAAGAGCAAATGGGAACATATAATTCACCTAAAAACTCAACAATTCTGAAATCGACTATTCATGCTCATGTTGTTCCAAATCTGTATGATTTATTTATGCCTTCTGAAAACATAACAGAGCCAGTTCTTATTCACTTTTATTATATGAAAAAGAGTGCTAAAAATTATTTTGTGTTCCGCAGAAATTCATACAGGTTTGGAACAACGTGAGTAAATGATAACGGAATTGGAAGTGTTTCTTCAAACCTGAAGACTTGATTGGCTCTAAGGTGTTGTGATCAGAGGTCGGAGTTGACAAATGCAGTTGTAGAATGGCTTTTTTTCTCTTCAGAAGGTGACTGGTTCCTGTCAGCTCAGACAGGTCAAAGATACTGTCACATGATTGCCAATGATCCATTCTGTAAAATATGCAAATTACAGTGTATATTTACATAAACAATTTAAAGGGACGTAGTACTGCAATTTCACGTAGAATAGATATGGTACCGGTCATTCCCAGGATCTGGAGTATTCCAGAACTCTGAATCTAGTTTCTGCAGGGAATTCTTTGAGGGGGGAAAAAGACGCAAAGACAATATGCAGTAAATGGATTCATTTAGGAAATGATGCTTGATGACTCTCTATAAAATCAATCAATTAAACATGGGAATGGACTTTCTCTCACAGTGAAAGGAGATGGTCTGTCATAGATGGAAGGGCCGGTTGGCAGTGACAGGAAAGATGAACAGGAGAGATCTGGGTGACTGAGGAAAACATCCATCTCCACAGTATGAGACACAGGAGAGGGAGGCAGAGATACCGCCAATGCCACCTTCAACACAATCCACCAGCATTGTACTATGAGTGTGGGTTTTTCATGAATGCACTCTTCCATCAAAAGTTTGGGCTCATTAAAGCTGCTATGACATTAATAATTTGAACAGTAGTTTATAGATTATATAGACTGCGATATACACCTTGCTTCTGGTGTTTTGGAAGAGAAATCTGAGAATGGTTTGGAGTGGGAACATCAAAGCTGCAACTGTTATTCCAACCAGAATGTTCTCTGCATTCATCACCATCTGGGTAGAGACCGGGCCGCTGCAGTCGGAACAGTAACAAATGTGAAGAATGTGAAACCCATTTGTTTTGAGAGGAATGAGAGGAAATTCATTCATTTGTTTAGCTAGGAATATTATTCTACTGTGCCATTAATCAATAACGAATACTTCTGTAGCTCAGAGAAAAACAGAAATTGCTTTGTTTTACATGATGTAATTCCCTGCATCTACACGGTAATCTATACAAGCTCAATCTGTTATCCATGTCTTTCGAAGGTCAAGTCTATTACCTGCTGCCCTTTCTGCCCACTGCTCCATACCAAACTGCCCCAGCTGCCAGATAGAGGTGTAATAAGAGGGCGCAGCAGGTGACCCTCTGGGCTCGGCTAAAGTGGCTGTGGGCCGGCCGTTCCCATAATGAAATCCACAGATGGTGCTCTCGAAGGCCAAACAGTAACTGAGAATGTAGGATCCTCTTAAACTCCTGCAGCTCCTGAGGACCTACAAGGATCATAAGGTCATGAATGGCAAATATGATTTATGCTGTACTGCGTATGTGTATACTTACAAGATGCTAAAATAACTTTCTCCACCCTTCCAGAGTTCTTCTCATTCTCCACAGATAACCAGTCTTCTACCAAGAAGAAGAACATGTTATCTGTCTGTATGTCCCAGACTATCACATGTTTTAGGTACCAGGATGGGTCTAGGCCTGGAAAATAGAGCATTGTTTATGAGTATTTGTGATTTTAGAAAGACAGAAGAAAGCTATTCGCAGCCACTGACCTGTATTGTCATGCCAGATGCGTATTTTCCAGATCTCTCCGAGACTGGCATCTGTTTCCACTTGGAAGTCGTCCAGGCTGTTCCTCTGGAACGCTCCTTCTCTTTGAAGGTGACGTGAGCCACTTTTATTCAGGCCATACAGGCTAATGCCAACATGGGCAGTGGTACCTGATCAATTCAATTGTTTGTTGAATTTTATGAGGTCGGTGAATATTTTTAGCATGTAAATTAAAGGTTCTACTCACCAGACCCTTTTTTCCAGCCTGTTTTGACAAGAACCCTGTACTGGTAGTGACCATTCTGACCACACAGAGGAACCCAGCTAAGACGTAGACTTTCCAGGTGATCCAGTTTGTGAGCGATAAGACCAATCAGCAGATAAATTAACAGCAAGACTCCACAAACTATTCCCACCACCACATTCCTCACCGGCTCCTCTGACTGGTGACACAAATAATGCTCATCACTGATTTGTTATGTTAGATTTTGTTAAGATATTCAGAAGATTTTATATACAGCATTGTTAAAACATTTGGGGTCTGTATTTTTTTTTTTATGTTTTTTTAAAGAAGTTATATTCACAAGGTAGCATTTATATGATCAAAACTGTAAAATATTATTATAATTTAGAATTTTTCAATTTTAATAAATTGTGAAAAGTACTTTTTCAACACTGACTCCCACTTACCATTACAGTCATTTCATTATATAAATTAAATAAAAAATAATAATAATGCAATACACACTACTGTTAAAAGGTTTAGGGTAAATGAGATATTTAAAATGTTGTTTAAAGAAGTCACTCACCACCGCTTTTTTTTATGAGATTAAAACTAAATATGAAAAATATGACATATTACAATAAGAAACACATGCTAATCGATTTTAAAATGTAATTTATTTCTAATGACAACGTTTTCAGTGTCACAAGAAATGCCTTCAGAAATCATTGTAATTAATATTTGATTAATTAATCATTGTATTAATAAAAAGTGAAAAGAACTTCATTTATATGGAAGTGGAAAAAAGTGGAAACTTTTTGTAACAACCTAAAAGTCTTGTCACTTTTGATCAATTTCATGCCATATTGCTGAATAGAAGTATTAATCTCTTTTGAACTTTTAAACAGCAGTGTATATTCCCTGTAATGGTGAAATTATGTTATATCTTTAAACAAAATGGCATACAGGTGGCAGCAGTAGAAGTGCTTCAGGATGGATGAAGAGGCTGGCTCCAAACATAGTGAGGTGATGTGTGAGGCAGTGGGCAGTACGGGGGCTGCTGCCACTCAGAGGACTCAAGCCATCACTGCTCCAGCGCCTCTCATCAACACTGAAGAACCGGCACAGCATACTGAACACACACACTGACACCGACACGTCCACACCGCTGATGCTACTATTCAACTTCACAAGCAGGTCTTTGGCAGAGCCATTCAGGCTGTGATTTACAGACACATTGAAACACAGTTAGACTTGTTTAGACTAACACAATATTGATCATCACTATTTTCTATTAAATTTATTATGGAAAGAACAGGAAGAACTTACATTGGTGTAAGGAAGATGGTGTGCTCCAGTGATGGAGTCCCAGCTGAAAGAGAGAGCCTGAGTTCCTCAGAATGAGTGTGTTCAGACAGCGGATGAACGGGTCGGTCATCTACAGAGATCCATACTAGTCCAGAGGCTTCCTCACCAGCTCCTGCTCCACAATACATAACACAGGTTTATCTTTGGTAACATTATACATGTCTTTAGTTTTACTTTTGATGATTTTAATACATCCTTGCTAAACAGAACTTAAAAAAAAACTTTAAATACTTTTAAATTATAATATAATATAATGTGCACTTCTACATGTTTTATATTACCGTATTTTCCGGACTATAAGTCACACTTTTTTTCATAGTTTGGCTGGTCCTGCGACTTATAGTCATTTGCGACTTATTTATCTAAATTAATTTGACATGAACCGAGAGAAATGAACCAAGGGAAAACATTACCATCTACTGCCGCCAGAGGGCGCTCTATGCTGCTCATTGCTTCTGTAGTCTACACTGAACAGCATAGAGCGCCCTCTGGTGACTGGAGACGGTAATGTTTTCTCTTGGTTCTAAATGAATGGGATTTCCAGAGCGACTTATATATGTTTTTTTCCTCATCATGACGTATTTTTGGACTGATGCGACTTATAGTCAGGTGCGACTTATAGTCCGAAAAATACGGTATATTATATTATATTATATTATATTATATTATATTATATTATATTATATTATATTATATTATATTATATTACTGAAATCTAAAGATGCACTGGCTAGTGTATATTACCTGGAAAGAGGCTGAAGTTTAACGCAACATAGAGGCCAGCTCGAGGATCTGTGTCCATTGCTTTGACTGTGAAATTTACATTTCCCTTGGGTGGCAGAGTAAATTTCTTCCATAGTAACCTCTCATCTTCCATCTCTTTTTTGTGTACAGTAAATTGTATCGCAGCATCAGGTGTCAGGTTGGCGATTGAAATGGGCTGCCCCTGTGGTGTAGCAAACTCCATGGCTGCAAGTGCAGTTGATATAGCAGGTTCTGCAGCTGGAATAAATGGGTTTTCGTCACCCTCCATTTGCAATAGGATCTGCAGGACCTCTTGTTTTTCCTTCTTTAGTTGAGAGCTCAGTGCTGATGGGATGTGAAACTGGCAGTGGCTAAGGGGATCTGTGCACAGGAGGTCTTTAGTAGGGTCACCCCGTACGCCCACCGCAGTGATCTTTGGAACAGAGAGAGAGAGAGCTTCTTCTCCACTCATCCGCGACAGCATTAATGAACGCATGAGCTCTAAAATCTGTCCCAGTGCTGATACAGCTGTCTCTGATGTATCCACATGCTTGAGGCCTGAATTGTTCCTCTGCGTCTGATCAGCAGTCAGTGTGCTGCCTGCAGTGAAAACGGAAGGATGGTTAAGCTACGATTCACTTACAACTTCAGAGTGAACCTCTGTTATCATACTGAAAATGAATTACTTAAAACAGCCAGAATGTTCCTGCCGGTGTCTGTGGGGTTGATGTCACCCTGTCCTGTTTGTTCTCTTATAACTTTGATCATCTTCTCTGTGACCTTCAGCACCTTTGCACGGCAGCCGTTGCACTGCACTTCAGAGGGAACCACCTCCAGACAGGAAAGCACATTTTACAGTTCATCATTTGCATTCGCAACATCACATGTGACAATACATTGCTCTTATAGCACTCCTCATTATGCACATTAGGCAATCTGTATTCAGTGACAGGCCTCAGCTTTTCGTATCACATTATACTGGATCTCTAAAATGATGACATACTATGTGTCAGGCTATGATTAATGTTGATTAATGCTATATTGTCCATAAGCTTTAATAGTTAGATATGAAAAGACTTACTGTAGACTGGGCCAAAGCTGAGCTGATCAGAGCCGCATCCTGTAAGGAGGAGACCGGCAGAGACGCTAGAGCCTGAATGACATTTCCACGTATCTGAATCCTGTCCTCCAACTCTTCAGCATTTGTGGATGCTAGCTGTTGAAGTAGTTGATTTTGAAACCATTTTTTTTCTATTTTTTATAAACTGTCTTTAATTTAAAATCATGCTTACTATGATTCCATGAGTTTATTTGAATTTTATTTTATTTTAACGTCCTAAAATGCTAATTTGGCATCTGGTTTGCTACCACAAATACAAATCCAAAACTGAATTGGAATTTTAAAAGCATTCTCTTTGAACTTATGACCTTAATTCACAGTTATGAACATTTCAATTGAATGTGTATGTTTTTTAATTATTACTATTATTATTTATCAGTTTCATCCATCCAGTTTAATACTATTTTAAAATAGGATGATTCTGGGAACACCTTTTAATAAACATCCAGAGAACTGGTTTTCGGGCTATCTCAGTTACCTGGTTAAGTTGGCTGCTCAGGGCAACAGAATATTGAGTGATGTCCTGAGGGTTGCCTTGTTGGCGCAAGGCCCATAACTCTGATTGGCTCTTATTCCTCAACCACTCTGTTGTACACTGCTCACTCAGAAGCACTGTCAGGTTCCTGCAGAAAATATCAATTGTAATTTTGGAGCTGTGATTTTTTGTCAAATTTGATCTGACTATATAGTACAACTGCCAAGCAGCTGATTGACTAACTTTCTTGCTGCGATGACTGATGCCCCCATACTGTCTTCTACCAGCACCAGCACGTGAATAACAAATAGGCTTTCCTCTGTGCTTAGTCTACCCAGTGGCACCAGGGAGCTAAACGTGCTCTGAGTGCCTCTGTAAAGGGTAATCAAGGGACATAATGGTCCAAAATGTTCACACTGTGCCACCTGCAGTGAAAATATCAGCTGAGCTGAGTCACCGTCATCATCCATCCACTCTGAGAAAAAAAAAAAAAAATAGCAAAGAATGCATCAATCTGCAGAGGCATTACTTGGGTGAGAAATAAGAGCAAAAGAGAAATGACACTACCTGAGCAACTGTAAGAGACCATGGTTTCCAGGAAATGAAGTGAGTTGTCAGGTGATAGAGTGCAAATACCCCCGTAGGGAGGATGGTTGGAGACTAAGGTGATGCTTGCTGACCCCCAAAGCCCAGAGGCTGGTTCAGACACGTTAAGAGTAAAGGTGTATTCTCGGCCCTCCATTATCACCCCTGGTTTAATGACTATTTCTCTCCAGAGACTTCCTGTCAAGGTAGTGACCTCATTTAGTGATAGAGCTTCACCTTTCTGATTCTCTGCAGTCCACCTGTACTGTAGTTGAAGTGTTTTAAAACATTATTAAGGTATGTGTGCAAGAGTGATATAGAGACTTAATAAAGTATATGAAGTTATTTGAAGGTGCACTGTGAATTGAATACCTGTACAGTTTTTTGACATGAAGAACAATGACCAGCCAGTACAATGTAATGGCTGTGCCTCACGTGGAAAGACAGCAGGGAATTACAGGAAACACACTTTACAGTCACAGGTAGCAATGCGGTATTGTACACGGTAACCTGCAAGAATAAAAATAGCTTACACCTCGTGGTGTGGATGCAACTACCACCCCCCAAAAAAACAAGAGACTCATTTTTTTTTACATTTTTGCATGAACTATACCTTTAACAGAATGTCTCATAAGAATGAAGATTTCTGTGCACATCATTTACATTAAAATGTGAGATAGTATAAACTGTAACATTACAAATAATTTGAAAATTGAAAATCTGAAAGAAGACAATTTGATATTTTTAAGAATGTTTCAAGTGCTTCTGTGAAATGCTAAAGGCAAAGTGAAGTAAAATAAGGGAACACTCACCAACTGTGATACAGAGACAGGTTGTCGTTCATTTTTGTAAAGAGTGAGAATAAAGTGGTACATTCTGTCTGGCAGCAGTGCACTTCTAGGAAGAAGCAGTATACTTCCATTTCCTGGAATATGTTGATGAAGCGTGGAAACAGCTGAAGGTAATGGTGTTGTGTTCTGCAAGCACAGAATACACCATCAATTGAATGTTTATGTGAGTGAATCAAGCATTTACTGTATTTGTGAAGTACTGTACCTCTATGGTGTAACCCCACTGGAACTGAAACAACTCTATATCATGCTTCTCTGAATCTGGATCAAAAGACTCAGTTGCATCCAAAATCAGATCATACTGACTTGACCAGAACCTGTGAGAACCACCTTTAATCACAGGCACCAACTCACTGTGGACCACAGTAACCGGTACGGTCCTGTTCTGCTGTAGAGGAGTTCCTCGAAGTTTGACAGTAAATGTCAGACAGTAGTTTCCCACTTTCAGAGAGTGCTTTGGCAGAGAAAGAAGCGGTGTTGTGACATCCACTGAATCATTTAATGACACCTTGTCAATTCCTGAGCAATCTTGGCCCCTGTGGATCTCCCAGAAATAATAGGCTTTGTGTGTAGCACATCCGTTGAAGTCCACTCTTGCTTCAAAGAAACTTGATCTGGATTTTAATAGTATATATTGTTCTTTCACAATGTAGAGGTGTGGCTGGGTACACTCCAGTTTTTGTACTTTAATTGTCATTTGAGTGGAGACCACACTTATGTTGTTGAAAGCTGTTAATTTCACAACAAACTCACCGGTGACATTGTATTTGTGAACTTGTCTATTGGATTCTGCAAGCAGGACTCCTTCACTGGCATCACCAAAATCCCAAAGGAATTTAAGATCGCTGCCTCCATCTGTGATGGCTACAAATGTGATCGGATAATCAATAAAAGCTCCATTGTTGGAGGTAAAAAGCTTCACTTTCTTCACATGCTTCTGTATTGTTGCAATACTGGTCAGGGTCTGTGAGCAGAAGCCATTATCAGCTTCCACTGTAACAGACAGGGATCCATTAATGGAAGGTGTGAAGTGAACAAGTTGCCCGATTTCTTGAGAGGACTGGACTCCATTTAATAGAAAAGTCCAGTGGTAATTGGCTTGTGAGCCACTGGACGCTCGAAAACTGATGTTTTTGGATGCCTCTAAGACAGCAGAGCAACATCCAATCAAATGCAGACCTTTAATTCTCTCCACAACTCTGACAATCACTGCTGCAGTTTGGTAACTGACTTGATTTGTTGCTGTTGCTCTTACGAGGTGGTTTCCGACTGAAAGAGAAGAGGTGGTAAAATTCTGCCACGTTGCCAAAGAATAACTTGCATTAACAAACTCCAAAGAAAAGGACACTTCACTTCCTTGGGAGACAGATAGTGTGAAAGTAACCAGATCGTCCTCACATACAACATTGCTGCTAGCCGTAAGTAAAAGTCCCTGGATGGCGTCCTGAACTGTAACTGTATATAAAACAGTTTGCCAGCTAATGTCATTTGAGGCATTAAGTGAGATACGGTGATCTGCAACATCTGCGAAAGAATAGCTAACAGTTTGATTGTCTGCGAGAACAACAACAGTGTTGTTGTGAAACATTACGACCCATTCCCAATGCAGGACATTTCCTGTTCCTGCAGAGCCACGGAGCAACAGGTGGCTATTTGATGTTACAAAAAATGGTCTGAATTGTCCATTTATCTGAAAGTCCACTTTAGAGATGTTCTCCTGAATCATTAGTAGCTTGGTTGCATCATCAGACCCAAACACATTCGAGACCGACACTCTGATCTTGACCGTGCCGATAACTTTAAAAACATGCAGAACATAAGGCACATCTGATATTACGGGACTATTTGCAGAATCCAAGAACCATGAGTACCGAAGGTCTGTTCCTGACGATACACTCACTGATATCCTCACTGGCTTTCCTTTGGCTACAGCATTCATTGGCGATGAAATACTCAGACCAGACACAATCTCTACTGCTCTCAGTGAAAGGTTGGTATCTATTGATCCAAGAACATTGGAGACTACAAGCTTGACGTGCATATCCCCAGGGCTGTTTGTAAAAAGTGGAAAATGTTTGTTATTACTTGCCATTCTTTGGTTTGCAGTCCACTCATAGGTCAAGTTAGAACCACGTGTCACTGATGCCGTCAAAAGTACGGTCTGATTTAACAGGAAATATCTTCCAGACTGTAGCGCTTGAGATTTAATTTGAACCCCTTGTATTCTTTCTACAACCTCAATGTGTGTTATGGCTTCTAGTCGACTGACAAGATTCTGTGCTGTGACTTTAATCTGAAACACCCCTGCTTTAGGAAACACATGCATGAATGTGGACGTCCCAGGCTTTGGAGGTGATGAAGGATTCACAGTCCAATAAAACACAACATTTTCATTAACATCAGTCTGAGCTCTTATCAGTATATTTTTTCCAGCCTCCACAAATGGCTGACTGGTATTAACTATTACGTATGACAGTGGTGCCTGCACCTCAATCTCTATGGACACCGAATCTGAACTTATTACATTAAATGCGGTGGCCGATACAAGAAACCGCCCTGGAAAACAGAAAATGTGCGACTGATTCTGACCTTCCTTTATGAAGCCATCGCCAAAGTCCCACTGAAAAGAAGCTATTTTACCAGGAAGCTCAGCCCAAAAGTAATAGGACTGATTCACAGTCATTGCATCATTGTTACCTTCATGTTTTATGGATAGATTAGATAGAGGCCTTTGAACTGAAATGGTTGCTTTTGCCGTTCCATTGCTGACTTTGTTATGGACCTGCACTGAAATGTCATACAAACCCTCCGCTTGAAAGACAAAGCAATGGTGTGACAGGCCTTTGACTGGGACTGCATCACTAGAAAGATTTTTATACCACCAAAACTGATAATCTGTTACTTTGGGAAGCACAGAAACATCAAAGCATATTTCCTCATTCACAGCTACAGCACTCTTGGCTGAATGCAGGGTAACATCTGTTATTTGAGTTTCAACACATATGCTGGATTCATAATGGGCCGAACCCAACAAGCTATGAACATTTACACCAACTGTGTAAGCTCCTGAATTTAGAAAAGTATGAGTGATAGTTGTATCTCCTTTAACAACAGACAGTGGTGTGCCATCTCCAAAATCCCAGTCAAAAGTCAAAACTGGAACGTATCCTTTGACCAATACCTCAAAATTGATCTCTGCTTTACTCACAATGCAGTCTGTTGGGATAATTCGTAAAATTAGCAAACGATAGACATCCACATTGACTGACCGGTGTTCTTTACTCACAGAATTATAAGCAGTAACCTGAACAGTGTAATTTCCGAGAGACTTATAAATGTGACTGGCTGAGCTTCTGGTGTGGTCTTTAAGTATCGACCCATCTCCAAAGTCAAAGGTCCATTTTAGTTGTGATCCTGCAGATACTCTGCCACTGATTTCAAAGGTGCAGTTCAGTTCAATGGAGCCATTGTAATAAAGCTGGAGACCCGAGACAGCCTCAACTACCTCCACTGCTGTATAGTTAGTCAAGATCGACAGGGTGTTGTTGGCATGAATGGTGACATTGTATGTGCCGGGTCTTTTATAAACATGCCTGACTTTACTGTAATATCCTTTCACTTGATCAGAGTCATCGCCAAAATTCCATGAACAAAGAACTCCATGTGAAGAGGGCCATAGTGAGACCTCAAAGAGGATGGTGTGGTTGACTTGACATACAGTAGGAGATGATGACACCAACAGTCTTGATATTGGAGTCCTTATTTTAACAGTTACAAAAGTTTCACTTTGGTCATATTGGTTGTAAGCCTTGATTTTAAGTGTGTAGTCACCTAAAAAAAAAAAAAAGTTTATTTTAGTGTGTAATTTTTAATCATGTTTTTTTCCCCCACTTAAAGGTACCAGTAATTTCATGTTTCTTCAAATTCTGTCAGATTTAGGGTTTTGCCAGCATCAAGTAAAAGCAAAAGGTTTCAGTTAATGATGTATTGCAATCAGTCTTGATTAATTTATTCAATAATTATTCATTCTTCTAAAGTACTATTCATTTCTTTAGGGATACAACTTGTAACAATGACTAAAATGCATTATATATATATATGTATATATATATATATATATATATATATATATATATATATATATATATATATATATATATATATATATATATATATATATATATATATATATATATAGTACAGACCAAAAGTTTGGAAACATTACTATTTTTAATGTTTTTGAAAGAAGTTTCGTCTGCTCATGAAGCCTGCATTTATTTGATCAAAAATACAGAAAAAACTGTAATATTGTGAAATATTATTACAACTTAAAATAACATTTCTATTTGAATTTACTTTTAAAAAATAATTTATTCCTGTGATGCAAAGCTGAATTTTCAGCATCATTACTCCAGCCTTCAGTGTCACATGTAACATCCAGTCTATCACATGATCATTTAGAAATCATTCTAATATTCTGATTTATTATGAGTGTTAGAAACAGTTCTGCTGTCTAATATATTTGATGAATAAAAGGTTAAAAAGTATTCTAATAATATATTTTCTTTACTATCACTTTTTATCAATTTAACACATCCTTGCTGAATTAAAGTATTGATTTTATTTTAAAAAAAAAGAAAGAAAGAAAAAAAATACTGACCAGTAGTGTATATTGTTATTACAAAATATATATATATTTTTATTCATCAAAGTATCCTAAAAAAGTATCACATATTCTGAAAAAAATATTAAGCAGCAGAACTGTTTCCAACTTTGTTAATGAATCATCATATTAGAATGATTTCTAAAGGATCATGTGATAATGATCCTAAAAATTCAGCTTTGCATGACAGAAATAAATGATAATTTAAAGTATAATACATTTCAAAGCAATTATTTTAAATTGTAATAGTATATCACAATATTACATTTTTTTCTGTATTTTTGATCAAATAAATGCAGGCTTGATGAGCAGAAGAAACTTCTTTCAAAAACATTAAAAATAGTAATGTTTCCAAACATTTGGTCTGTACAGTATATATTAGGTTAATAACTATAAAACAAAAATGCATAATAAAAATATGTATTTTTTTTTTAAATAAATAATTAAAAAAGTAAATCGAAATAAATAATTTGAATGTATTTATAGTACCTGGAAAAGAAAATGTATGATGGATAGAATCTTGCAGATAGACATATTTGGCACTTCGGTGAAGATATTCTTCCATCTCTAAAGGAGCGGAAACTGGGTGACTGACAGATGCTGTATTATCACCAAAATCCCATCTGGAGAGATAAATCATTTAATAATATAGCATAATGGAGCATTATACATTCAGAAGACGTCAACCTTAATATCATCATTTCAACTCAATTATAATTCAGAGACATTAACCTGATTGTAACGCCTATAGAGATGTCAGATTTGACTTGAACTGTGTAGCGAGTAGAGGTGTTTACAGCAATGGCCTCTGGCATGGAAATTACTGCTAGGTCAGTTAATGGGGTCATCACATCAGCTGTGAGCTTCACCTCACTTAACTGAGAGCTCACGGGGTTATTTGCCATTACCTAGAGCAGAGAAAGCAGTAAAGGTCTGAAGAAATTATGAACATGAAATCATTCATAACAAAACCTGAAGCCATGATTCTCATTTGGTGGGTCGTGACTTCAGAAGGGGTGACAGGGTCATTGGTTGCAGGAAAGCAGCAATGCTAAATGCAAATAATAAAATGCAGATAATGTATAAAATAAATAATCATGGTAGCTTAACAAAAATATACTTTTTTTAATTTACTTTTAAAAGAGAAAATGCTTTACATTTCTTTTGTTGTGGACATCAAAGGTTGTGCATCCAAATAAACTTCCAGTATTTTCACTTCAAACTAAGATACATATAGATTGTGCCACTATCAAAATTTTTGTGGGATGAATTATTGGTTGCAGAGAGAAATTCAACGAAATTCAACATTAAGGAACCAAATAGTAAATCTATAAAAATAAACCAGCTTGGAACCACTCATCTAAAGGACCTGATAACCTGGATCACTGTATCATTGCATTAGGCTCAGTTTCACAAAGGGGTTTAAACTTGTACTTAGAAATAGTTCTATTATATTAACATGTTTACCTTTAGCTTGTATTCTGACGGCTTCTTAAAAACCACGCTGTAGGACTCTCCTGTATGTGGAAACTGGACCAGGTCATCAATAACCCAAGTATACTCTACTGATGAGCCTGTGACTACTGAAGCTGTGAACAACTGTAGTGAAAGAGAGAGAGACAGAGACAGAGACAGAGTAACAGAAACAGAGTAAACACCTTATTTAAAATCTAGTATGACATTTTAGAAACCTTTTCTTCAAATACCAAGTAAATAATCAAATCACAAAGTGAGCACAACAAATTCAAAAAAGGTGAACTTTTGAGGTAATATTATCTTTCACAATGACACACATAAGAAAATTGATACCTGTGGTATGTCCACTAGAACTCTGTTGAAGCCCTCAGGCTGGATCCTCAGTCCAGTTACAGGAATATGAGACACAACTCTCACGCTCAGAGTCTGGGAGTTCAAGCTGTTTGAAGCCATGATATTTAGAATGTGTTCCCCTTGACTAGAAAGCTTCATGTATACATGAGAGAACCACATGTCAAGAGAAGCCCTAACACACTCTCCTTCAATCTCAGGTATCTCAGCAGGGCAAGAAGATACAAAAGGGACTCCGTTCTTAGACACAGGGTCTGACCAGGAACTGGTTGCGTTTTCTCCTGAAATGATCTGGATGACAATGAGGGTTGGGACATTGACAGCAACATGCATTTGGTTGTCCTTGTCAAGCTTTGGATACAAAACTTGCAACCCTGTGACAGGACTCCCTGCTTTGATTGGACTGTTGCTCTGTGAGGTGCTTGGTATTGCTGAAACTCCAAAGTGTGGCATTGTGTCCTCGTAAATCACCCGGAGGTCACAGACCAGTTCATCTAGCCATTGGCCCTGTCCCGGTTGGACAGACAGACCCCCATCTAACCAACCCCCCCACTCAGGCCCATGCAGGGAGAGGAAACTCTGGCGCCAGGATGAGCTGGTAGCAGCAACACAATGTAGAAATTCACCTGCTCTTCTAGTGTGCTGCAGTGCCAGAATGTCATCAGGATAGACAGTGATATGTTTGTCTTGTACTATAACCTGCATAAACACAAAAATATATGCCTTTGATTTTAGGTCATTGTCAAACTTTATACTATCATTTCAGTTAATAGCTGTGAAATGGACTCTGTTCTAAATTCCTTGAGCTTTCTAAGTAGAAAATGAATTTGCGTCATATTTTAGCATAATTAAGACCCCTAAAATAAGTTTAAAAGTTACAAAATAAATCCAAGATGGTGAACAATTAAAATTCCTGAAATAAAAATTGTGTATATTCGGGGTTCTCTGATTTTGATCAATTGGTACCCTGGTGTTTTGTGAATGTAATCAAACTGAATTTAATAATAGACCTAACAAGTATGCCTTAAATTCTTCACTTTACAAATGTTCAAACCCTTCAGCTTTTAACATTTAACAACCCTAACCCTAACCCTAAGCCTCAAGTTTTTATTTTGATGGAATGCTGGTGAAACACCCTAAACTTCTGTTCACAAAAATGTTGGAAATTATGCAAATGTATAAATAAAGGAATCTTGGCACACACTAATTACCAAAATGGCCTTTAAACTAATGTAAATGTAAAGATGGAGTTCACTGCTTGACTTGAGTTGCTCTGAGATGCTGAAAACACCGGCTCATGAGCTGCTTGTGTGTAAATGAACACAGTGTCACTCTTTACTCTGCAATTAGTGCTATTTTTATGTCTCAGTTTGAAAATGAACTTGAAGGACTTCAGTATTAATATTGCTGTAGTATTGTTGCAGTGCTTGTCTTGTTGCTAGGTCTATTTTAGTTCAGCCCAATTAATTATTTTACTTTGTGGACATTTTAATATAATATACATGTTCGAACTGTAAAATACTTAAATGAGTTATTAATAAAGTAATAGAAATAATTAACTTTTTTGTTTATTTTGCCTACTCATGCTTTTTAGGTTTTGTAAAAGAGTCAACAAGTCAAGTGTTGCCACCTACACTGATGTGTGTGTGTTCAGAGCTTGGGGTCAGTGTCAGTGACATGTCTGCCATCAAGTGGAAGAATGGTGGCGTCGCAGGGTAGCGGGGAGGCAGGGGGAATACATGTCCTCCGTTAAAGGAGTGGTAAGGGCTGCATGGACTGGTGACGGGCAGACAGATCTCCAGCAGGTGACACCAGTACTGCCCACTGGCACAGCCACCGGTGGTGTTGCACATGGGCGTCAGTGAACAGCAGCTGAAAGGGTTCAGGAGAGAACTACAACCTGAGAGAGAAGATGTTTTAGAAATTGTACATCTTGACCTGATCATTTGATAAACTTAACAATGTATTTCTCATTAGTGTTTAATTTGCTCACCAGGTGGTACTAGGTGATGGCTTGGACTGCAGTAAGGCCGTAAGATTTGCACTCTAGCAAAGGTCAGCTGATCACTTGGCTGCATCACCAAATCCAAAGACAGGACTCGACCCTCATGACTGAACCAAAGACCCGGGAACAACATAATCTGTGCACAAAACAAATGGCTTTAAAAAACATATTAAACTGTGTGTTTTTTGTTTTTGTTTTGTGTTTAGGGATAAGGTTAGGTTAAGGGGATAGAAAATACAGTTTGTACAATATAAAAACCATTACTCCTCTGGAGAGTGCCTGTAACCACATACAAACATGTATGTGTGTGTGTGTGTGTATTTTAAACATGACTTATCAACAAACATTGTTATTAAATCACATGACTTAACATGCATTTTTGTCAATTTTCATTAAACACATACCTGTATGCAGAAAAATTAACAATGAGCATATTCTGCATAATCTTCATACATCTTTGTCTAAAATTATTCATTCCTTTTCTAACAATCTCTCCCATTGCATTAAACGCTATGGGGTAAACTGCTGGTTACTCTGAATACTGGAGCCTGGTTTGTTCATGTTATAGCTGCTATATAAGTTGGCTCTGAGCACCATTTCTTCAGAATTTTTCTTGAAAATCATCTACCTGCCTGGACTCTGAAGACAAAGCAAGGAGCTGAAAGCCTGCTCACTGTAAAAAAGTCCCGGCAGTGGAAGAATGCCTCCAACAAGCACTTCCCCTTCCCACTTCCCAACAAGCCATCTGGCAACAATAAGACCACATTTCTATGTAAATTTCCTGCAAATTTCCAGTGACAGTATTGAAAATGTTGCACTGCGTGTGTGACTCATGCAGGGAACCCTGACTGAGATGGGCACGGTGAGTGTGTTGCTTGCCAGGTCAGCGCTCATTCTGAGGCTGCATTCATTCGGACAAAGTGCTCTCACTGCAAGAACATGAGTTTAGTCTTGTTTCGCTCACAAGTCGCCTTTTTTCATCAAGGCAGTCCTCCCCAGTCTGCTCTCCTGTTTCTTCCCTCCCAGGATCCTCGATGGAAGATACAGTGGGGCAATGGGACTTAACGATCTGGCTCAAGTGATCTCATGCCGGCTCTGCTCCCAAGTTCTTCACGCTCCCCACAGCACCTTGACTCGCCGGTGTATTTTACACAGGAGGATCAGCGCCCCTTGTCAACTGCAAGCCGCTTGATCTCTTTCGGCGGGTCTAAGGAGGAAGTTGTCTCTGATGACTCCATCTCGCTGACAGCTTCAGATGCTAAGAGGGGTGTTTTTCGGGGCAAAGACCGACACACTCCCTGCATAGCAAGCAACAGGCTGGCTCTGCACTTCAGACAATGTTTTAAAAGGTTTCTATTTCCAACAAATGCAGTAATTTTGAAATTTATATAAAGAATCCTGAAAAAACGCATAATGGTTTTCACAATAATTTATAACAAAAGTGTTTTCAGCATTGATAGTGATACAAAATCAACATATAAAAATGAGTTCTGAACGATCATATGAAACTGAATACTGAAGTATTGGCTGCTGGAAACTTTTCCATCACAGTAATAAATTAATTATTAAAATATATTTTAAAAGAAAATCTTTATTTTAAGATTTTTTCTTTTTTCTTTTACTGTATTTTTGATTACATAAATGCAGCCTTGGTTAACATAACAGTTATAATCCGATAAAACCATACCAACCCTGAACTTTTGAAAAACAGTGTATCTATAACAGTCTAATTTTCATTAGCTTAAATAAATATATATTGTCTTAAACTTCAGATTTCTTGACAAACAATTCAGTGAGCTTATTTATTTATTTTTACCTCAACCATTTGTTGTCCTGGGTCTGGTGGAGAGGGTAGCAGTTGTATCTGGGATACGGTGTATATGCCTGACATTAGTGGGACACCTGCCACATAGCTCTCCAGCGATGGTAAAGACACTTTAAAGAAAAAAGTGAATTATGCTGCTGTCACCTCTGATAAAGAATTTGTAATATGACTTATATTAACTGAATCCAAGCTGTAAATGACTCAAACATAAACAAATGTATGATGTGCTTTGACACCCCCTGGCTGCTAGCATTTTATTTACGTAAATAAAGTTGTATAATGCTGGGTTCAGTGATTATAAATTTGTAATAATTAAATCATTATACTTTCCCCCCTCTTTTGTCTTGCTTGTGCAAAACTCACCACTTCAGTAGTATTGAAGGTAAAGGTTAATGCTAGTGTGTTGTTTGAAGGTATACAGGTAATCATTTGCCCATCATGATTATTTGTAATTATTTATGTAATTATTTGTCTCTATGATGATAATGATAATTTGGATATTGTCATTTTCTTGGCTTATTAGTTGGCTTACCTGATATCTTTTTCTCACAGATAACGAAATTTCCTTTATTACATTGTTCATTCATCCACTGTCCAGAGGCCAAAGCCATTGAAGTACATTCCTTCATCTCACTGTCTTCTAAATCAGTATCTAAATCATAGAATGGACCCTGTGCCATTCCATTTCTCAACCAGACCCCAACCGGAGCTTTTCTGGAATTTACACAAAGTATATGTAATGTTTATACATTAAATTTACACATATTTATGTTGGGAAAAAAGGCAATTATGCCTGTGAAAACCCTATAAAATCTTGTGATCTCTTACAGTTGGAATGAATTTTGAATGAAGGTTTGTACAATCCCACTGTCCACCATAGCAAGTTCTCCTCTCTCGTCTCTCTGGCAGATGCTTTTTGCTTCTAGCCATGTTGACTTAAATGTGGGCATCCAGTAGCAGCGTAAACCATCACGGTCAATTTTTGCCCCCTTTGGGCAATAATATTCTAGTGGAAAGCGTGAAATATTACAAAAACATTGTGCTGATATTAGATGCATCCACAAATAGAGAACACAAGTCACGTAATGTAATGCTAAATTATTAGAAACAATTAGCAAAAACATCATCCATTACTGAGCAAGGCAGATAAAACATCTCACCACTGAAGCAGCTTGTGAAAACACAGAGAATCCAAATGAGAGGCAGGTGCACAATATTTTCCATTTTATCTGTTCCCCAGGTAGAGCATAATAAATGTTAGAAAGAATGAATCATACATAAGAGAAACTACAAGAAACTACAAGTCCACCTCATGCTCAGACTGTGTCCGTCCATTAAGACCCTGCTTTAACTTTTGCTTTTGCCTTGCAGTTCTCTTTACCCTGTTTCTCTCTCTCTCTGGCCTTCATCCTTTTGTCTTTCTCTCTTACTTCTCCTTTTATTGCTTGGTGACTTATTAGCATTGTACATTTCAACACCCCCCCCCCCCACAACCTCCTTTAACATTCACATGACTTTTGGTTCGTCTCACAGCAACAGGCCCAAGAGAGAGAGAGAGAGAGAGAGAGAGGACGGACCGCTCATTAACATGCTGTTAAATCCCGTCTGATGAATAGGCAGTTAAAATTGCTCATCCAGGTTAAATGCGTCACCACCTCTGGTATTACACTGAAAATATATATCTATATAAAACAGAAAAGACAAAAAAGGAATGTTCTGAAGTTCTGGCATGAGTGGTACTGTTTGCTATTGGAATAGAACATCTTTTGTGCAACTTTACTTAAGATTTTGTCTAAACCCTTGAAAATATAGTTTGACCTTCAGGAACTGTTTATTTTTATCCTCCAGGACAAACCGTCATGCTCCACTCCAATTCAAATGTAGAAAAAATAAGAGTGAGGAAATGCAGAAATAAGGAAAGATTGAGCTCTTCTCAGAAGACGCACCAGCTGTTGCTAGGCAACAGAGTAGATAGAGCAGGGGTTGCCAGTCATTCTTTTCAGAGCAAAGCAGACAGACGTAACAAGGATTCCTTGGCTGAATACTGGGTTGTAGCTTTCAGGGGTGAACAATGGGACAGCATCTAATAGTTTTCAGCAAAAAGGCCAATGAGAATCAGATTGGATTCCAGTGACCTTTCTCCAAACCTTACTGGATCTAGATTTTATATTGAGAATTGCAAACTGTATGATTCTTGGTCTTGTCGTTGCAAACTTCTTTTGACTATCTAAGATGCTTTGTAAAATATTGTAGGGGCCAAACATTATTTCCCACTGATTTTAGTTGAAGACATTATTTTCATTTTTGGTAGAATTATGCCTTTAACTATAACTAATTTTCTATGACGTCTTGCATTAGATGCTGGCTATAGCTCTTTTAGCATGACCGTTGACTCATTTGGAAGGAACTGTGCATTACAGGTGGATGTTTAGAAAAAATACCAGAGGGCTCTGTGGTGATAAATAAAATTCCATGTTGATGAATCTTTGTCCTGGTAAGCATGACAATTTAAAGAGGGTATATTGTTGTGCAAATATTTAATTAACAACTTCAAACTGTTGTGATGGAAATGGTTTATGTAATGGCCTCAGAATGAGTCAAAAAAGGGAGTTCAATATACAGTATGAATGTTCAGAAAATGCAGACTGAGGATGCTCAGATCATTTTTTCTATGAATATATCTATACTATCTACTGTAAAAAATGACTGTGATTTTAACGGTAAAAAACTGTGAAAATGCTACAGTACAAACCTGTTTACTGGTTAACGGTAATTTCCTGTAAACTTTACAGGGAAAAACCGTAAACTTACGTTCCCAGAATTCTCTGCGTTGCATTTCAAATTTTGTTTGAATTTGATGTTTTTTCTTTGAAATAACTATGTTTCTTCTTAATTTTTTCTCATCTGTTATGTTTATTAGGTTTGTATGTTAAATAAAATGTTGTTAAATTAATGTTTATTGCATATTTCAGTTTAATGAGTCTCACCATGATGGTGTTTAGTGTTTGTGTGAATGACACTGTGCCCCATCTATGTATCTTATTATTTAAAAGCTGCTTGTGATTGGCTTTGTTTCACCAAGTGACTCTCTTATCACCACCTGCTTTTGGTGGTTACCAGTGTAATACAAAAGTACAAAACAGATTTTAGTGCTTCAATAAGTTTGTATATTAATAATATATCAGTAAAATTATGGTATTAAACTCTAAATATAAAGTAAAACTGTTAAACCTACAACAGTGTAACTATTTTTTACGGTATAAAACCGTTAAACCAAAAACGGTTTTACCGTATTTTTTACGGTATAATTCTGGCAACCACAGCTGCCGTTTTTTTACCATATATTTTACGGAATATTTTTAACAGTGTATGTCTCTGTATATCTATACTTACCTAAAAAAGTGCTTAAAACAGTATACCCAGTGAAGACTTGAGTGATATTGATTTTTACTCATATTCAAGGCAAAAATGTACATGTATCTTTCTGTTCAGGGAGTCTTTCTTGGTTGTTGTGACTAGTGGGCTCCCGGCTGTGAATAAACTTTTTTCCTGCAAAAGAGCAGCTTGGGGGTTGTGTCTGGTGTATGTTGCGCAGATGATGAATAGAAGTACTAAAGATTATGCGCTCAGAGGATAACAGCAGAGACAGTGATAGTGTTGGATGATTATAGACCCGCTCTCGGGGTAAGGGTCTAATACTCTGAGTTAGTACTGATCCTGTGTTGGACTAGTGTGCACCTGAGAAGAGCAGTGAAAGATGCTAAAGACCTGGTGCTCGTGTGTGGCTTGAGGTAGTGATAGAAGCTTATTGATGGGACACTGTCATGATACTTCAGGAAGGGAAGTATTGGATTGTAGTAAATTGGAACTGTAGTATTGGATTATGTTATTGACAGCTGGAGTTGTGCATGGTAGAGAAGTCATCTTAGTTTTGTATTAAGATGTATTCATATTGAGAATTTCCACAACACTGTTTAGATTCAAGTTAAATGGAACCATGTTTTCTTCCTACAAATTCTGTATTGATGTCATTAGATAAAGATTCAGTGATGTAAACTTTTTATTTGTAAATCAATTTTTTTAATTATTCATTATGTGTGTGTGATTATACTGTTCATACTAAATTTAGCTCTGATATTTGCATTTTGCTTCTCCTGAAATATAGTGTGGCATGCTGTTGTTCAGGGCTGAATAACAATTATCTGCCAGATATATTATTACACTGAGCATTACTCAGAATCTCTAATTACTTTCTAAATCAATTTCCCACCCTTTCTTCATTAGCATTCAATCTCATCACCTATTTATTCTTCAATGTGCATAAAAGAGTTCCCAAACAATGAAGGTTCCTTGAACATTATGTAAATCTGCATCATAAAAAGTTGAAGCTAACTTGAAGCTTATGAAGTGGCACCTGCTTGAGTGGCTGTCCTTGGAAAGTTTCAGCATTCTCCCTATTTAATCCTCTCATACTAAAGGTGAAAGAGTATAGTTATGTGGTGCAACAACTCATTTGGCACTGTTTCTTACCCAGTACTGGTAAAAATCCTTCTTATTTCTCCTTGGCTTTATCCAACCTAAGGATACTCTCAAGCTTCACTTCCCCTAATCCTGCTAATGCACATGAACAACACCCTGAGCCCCAAAGGGAAATGCTATAAAGATAGTCCTTGTCTGTTTTACAGAGAGAGACAGTCTAAATCCTTAAAACGCTAAAGCTGTTCTGAATTTTAGTTAACATGAATTGATGAAATCAATGAAGGAGATTAAAACACCTCAGCAAAAGGACAATGTTTGCAGTGTTTAATGCTCCATGAAAAGTAGATCTTAAAACCTGCAAGCACTTTTAACTTTATATTGATCTGCTGAAAGACTGAGCCATCCTCTGTCTTTAGAATTAACTTGAATGCGAAACATACTTTATTTGAAAAATCTTGTTCTAAATGTGAACAATTAATCATTGCATATATTAATAAGTAAAAATCTTTATTGTCTATATTTTATCAAGCTGTAATAGTTTCCTTACTTTTAAAGTCCTCCCTTCCAACCATCTCCTCCTGTATGTATTTAATGTCCAATTTTCATGATTCAATTTATGGATAAAGTCCTTTACCATGTTTCTCTTTCATTTCTAAATATCTTGCTTCCCATAGAAATGTTAATTATGAAAGTAAAATTTAACACCGTTTCCAGAAGCTTTCCACAAATGCTGATTTTAGAAATCTAAAAAAATTAAAATAATAATAAAAAATATCTACGTTGCATTATAAATTATTTTGTTTTTAATTATGTAGTGTATTTTAATGTACTGAATATAATAAAGTCACACAAGGTTAGGTTAACATGTTTATTAGAATACAACTTGACTGTACAAATAAAAAGAAATTAAATATTTTACTGCTGAATTTTTAGAAACATTTCAAAGGAGACAATCAAAATATCCCAGGGTGGATTACCAGTCCAAAGAATCCAGATTCAGCTGAAGTTGAAGAAAGTCTTTTTCATACCATGTGCACTAGTTTGAATGTATTCTCCTGTTTTGTAGGAATGACATTGATAAAGGTCTTATACAGAACAGCACCCTTGGGAAGTTTTGGGATCACATCCCTGGCTTCGGCACTACGTGGTAGAGGAATGTACACCTCCTTGGTGAATCTGACAATACCATCCTCTAGGGCATAAAGTGTTTTGTTCGTTCCAATACCGACCTGAGAAGACAGACAATGGAAGATTGATTTCCAGTGAGTTGAATGTTATCCATTTACATTTTTAAATAATTGTAATGTTATATGAAGAGATTGAGAACAATGCATTATCATTTAAAATTAATGAAAATAATTTCCATGTTACATTCAAAAGTGTTACACTGATAAATATAATTTGTAATGAACAATACACACACACAGACACACACAGACACACACACACACACACACATATATATATATATATTTTTTTTTTTTTTATTAGAAAAATGCAAAAGTTTTATTAGAATATTAAGAAAATATTAAGAAAAAAGTGTGTGTGTGTGTATACCGACTTATATTACAAACTGTGCTTTGTTCTGTCATTGTATGCTTGTGAAATCAGATCCGACTACATATTTATTTCATTTCAGCAAACATTTAAAAAGGGAAACAATTTTGGATCAAAGTAATTGATAAATAAAAATTTGATACTGTACAAAAATATCTAAGCATGTGATATCAAAGCATTTTAGTGAGCAGAAATTGTAATTAATAAATGGTATACAATAATAACATAAAACACATGATAACTTGCCCCAGCCAGGCACAGCTATAGCTATATTTGATTCCAAACATCTTACATGAGCTCCAGGCTGCCAGCGCATAAGACCCTTGCGTTGTGTTGCAAGGATGTTGCCTGCATGTACAAAGTTCCCTTAAAAGTAGGAAAGACAACGTAAATTAATCAAGGACTAGCCACAGTTACAGAATTTTTTCTCATATGAGATCAAGTCAAAGTACCATCTTGTTTTTTATAACCATATCTACGGCCAGCACTCTTCCCTCCTAGGTTTTTGCTGCTTCCTCCTGATTTCTTTGAAGCAAATCTCGTCAGTACAACTGTGGGTGTTTGACTGAACAGAATACCTGCAAAAGACCAGAGGAACACAGAAATCATTGCCTGCCTGCCTGCAACATAGTAGTGTTAGATGATGTTGAAGCTTTCCTTCACGTCATAGTTTGATATAATTGTTTGCTGGACACTAAATTAACATGATCCTTAACGACCTGCATTAACATTTACAATATGTAAGCCAAAGCAGCTCATCACAGTTTAAATACTGTTGATACTGCTGTCAACATCGAACACATGCTCACTGTGCTGTCAGGGAATGGTGGCTTAACACGCTAGTACCGACTAACAGTCATTACAAAACACTGAAAGGTCTCAATTGAATAATATCAGCAGCTATTATTCATACCTTACTTGCACTGTACATTATTACAATCCGAAAAAGTCATAAAACGGTCATTTTACTTACAGGTTCTGGATTGCAGGATCAAGGACGCGAGCGCCGCCATTTTGAATGACGTGGGTGTGACGCACATCGCGTGCGCGGAACTCCTGTGATTCTTCAGAACCCGCGAACTACAAAATTGAACTGGCGTGAGTATAAAGAAAAATATGTGTTTAATGAATGTTCCATATGTACAGCTACAATAGAAGATTTGAGAGGATGCTGAGTTGCATGAACATTTGCTTCTTGATATTTAATGTGGTCTGCTGTCGTGAGCTGGAAACTTATGCTCGTTTCTGTTTTTCCTTGTGTGTGTGTGTGCAACGTTAAATGTAAACAGTTGTATAATAGAGTCACACGCGACGGTGCTAGTTTTGGTTGTGAATTTGGTTTGGTTCGTTTTCCGAATTCATGTGATTTACATAAGCTGCTTAGCTTTCTACATATCAGATTATATTTTGTTGAAACTTTGAGAATGAAGTATGGTAGTGTTGAAAACGTCAGCTAGAACAATGCCACTACTTGCTAATAAAATAGTAAGTATTGACTTCGACTTGAAAGAACCAGTAATATATAATATGACTTCTTAAATAAAAACGTGTTGCTAAAAATAAAATGGATTTTATATATATAACGTTATATAAAAATTTTTCTGGAGGAAATAAATATCACCAGGGCATCAGAAAATCTGTATTGTTGAGCCCTGCATGTTAAATAGTTTTAATCTGAACTTTCCTTCAGACCGCAGATCTTCAGCATGACCTGCATCAGTAGACCTGGATTCCTCCTAAGTGACAGTGACTCCAGTGATTCAGAGCAGCTGCCTGTGTTTGATTTCTCACAGTCAAAATCCAGACAGCCCAACCTGGTGGTTTTAGACAGTTCAGACTCAGAAATGGCTCCTGTTTCTGATCCAGTTTCTTCTCTGGAAGTCCACGCCTCCGCTGGAGCTGCTAGAAGTGACGTGTTGATGGTCAGTAGTGACAGTGAAGAAGAGGAGGCCATGATTCCCTTAGCTGTAAGACTGAAACAGAAACAGCTTGGGCTGGGTACAGCAACTATCAGTGCAGAGGAGACCCGGACTTCTAATGTGGTTTCCAATGGATGCTCACGCCTCTTAGCTGTTCCAGCACATCATATCAACCCTGAGGCCCAGCCGGTTGAACGTAACAAGATCTGTAGCAATATAACAAAGCAGTGCATCTCAAACAACAATGCACCATACCTCACAAAAGAACCTCCACCTGAAGCAGAAAATGGCGCTTACCTGGCCAAACGCAAGAAAACCCCGGCAGAAGTTGAGGCTGCCAGACAGGAAGCCCTGAGGAAAAGAGCAATGCAAAAGCATCAGCAGGAGGAGAAGGAGAGATTGAGGATGGAGAAGAAAGCTCTGGCTGATGCTGTGAAGATCCTAAGGCCAGAGGAGTGCATCAAACACATGGTAGTGACGGTCGATCCAGGTAGGTGGCAGTGTGTGCCTTCAGTGCTCATCATTGCTGTCACAGTTGCTTTCTGTGCTCTGTGTGCTTTGATACTTTTCCCGAGTTGTTAAAAAGCATTGGCATGCGGTATTAAGCTGCATTTGCTGAATGGATTAGTATTGATTAGCTGCCTCTCCCCCATAGGCCTACTGCAGCTGGAAGGTGGCGGCGCTCTCCTGACTTCTCTGCATGCTATGGGCTGCAGTTGTGCCATAGAGAAGCAGTCTCTTCCTCGTAGTGTCACCTGGGCCAGACGCTCACCTTGCCCTCAGGCATGACAGCACTCTACACATACAAATGCACCAAAAGAAACATGTTAGCCATATTACTGGTCATTTGCTTTGAGATGTAGATGGTAAATAAATAAATAATTAATTAAATAAATTACTTATTTTCATGTTAAGGCTGACATTAAACTTGAAATTGTGTGTGATATATGAATATATGAATGAAATATTCTAAAATAAATATTGTTATTGTAAATAATAAAACACTATTAACTAATATGGGTCAATAAATGCTTTTTAATTTAGGTATCACAACATAATATAGTGTACAGTACGAAAAAAAAAAGTGAAAGTGATGTGACTTACAGCCAAGTATACTGACCCATACTTGAAATTTGCATTTAAATATCTGCATATCTGCTTTTAACCCATCCAAAGTGCACACACACAGCAGTGTGCACACACCTGGAGCAGTGGACAGCCATTTATGCTGCGACGTCCGAGGAGCAGTTGGTAGTTCAATGCCTTGCTCAAGGGCACCTCAGATGTGGTATTGAAGGTGGAGAGAGTGCTGTACATTCACTCCCTCACTTACAATTTCTGCCGGCCCGAGACTCGGACTCGCAACCTTTGGTTTACAACTCTGAATCTCTAACCCATTAGTCTACAACTTCATTCTATTCATTATAGGATTTTCTAAAGATTACATTTAACAGTGCTATTATTAATGTTTTAGAGTGAGGTTACATGATGGCAAAGGTAACCTACCAGTAAATGTAACAATAGTGCCAATGAGGATGAACAATGTAGTATGTTAATTTTCGTTTGGATGATGTAATTGCTAGAATAATATTGTCGTTCGGCAATATGTCACCTAAGCAGTTCCTGTTGACTGTCACGAATGTAGATGCTGAATATATATATTTATATATACGGCATATATACTTAGGTCTGTAGATAAAGTAGACCCTTAAATATATGTGTGATGTCTAATATCTGGGTAGATGTAAAAAAAAACATCTAAACCAGTGGTTCTCAACCAGAAGGCCGGGACCCAATAGGGTCTTAAAATTTAAATGTAGTTTTAGTAACACACTATAATCTTAATTAATATGATAAAAAAAAAAAAAAAAATGTACCGCAATCGGGACATATTTTTGTGTTCATCTTTTTTATTTCAAGAGACGTGACAGAGGTTTTTTATTAGCTTAGAAGATATTTAGAATATTGTCTTGGACAAAGTGGGGTCTTGTAGTCAAAAAGTTTGAGAACCTCTAATCTTAATCTTTTTGCATATATTTTTATAGTTCTTTTAAATGTTTTATTTGCAGACTGGTGAGATGATGTCCATTCCAGACTCAAATACTGTAATCCAAGTTCCTGTGGATGACTTTGTAACCATGATTAATAACTACTGCAAGGTAGGCACATTGCTCCTTATTTATCAATCTAATGTAGAAACGAGTGCAGATCCGTGCGCACAAATCAACTTAAGACAGAGTTCACTTGTGATTTATGAAGCATTTGTATGGTGCCAATTTGATCGAATGAATGACCGCTCGTTGATAAATATGGCGGCTGAAAACAATTGTCATTTGAATATAATGCCCCTAAAAACACCCCGGTTTAGAAGCCTCACCCCTAGAGTTTATTACATGGATAAACGAAATCCAGCCAAAAAGAGGAAGTAATTTCAAATAAATAGTAAAATAATAATAATAAAAATATATATATATATATATATATATATATATATAGAGAGAGAGAGAGAGAGAGAGAGAGAGAGAGAGAGAGAAAATACTATATAACATAAGAACATATTTTCCTGTCTAAGAGCTGTCTGAATCACTGCGTCAATAACAAAAAAATTTTTTCTTAAATTTGGTGTTTTTCACAATATTGGGAAGAGAATGAAAGGGGTTATCATTAGGCTAATACCTGTAAACAGAGGTTATACTGTCATCAGAAATGTTTGTTTGGGCGCTGCACACTGATTTTACAGCAGACCTTTTAAAATAAACAGTGTAACTTTTGTTTGGTTGACTGCATTTTAGTTTGCTGATGAATGGCTGAGAACTAATTTAGTTTGTCTGTGCGTGAGGCACCTTTGCGATCAGATGGATTTAATCAAATAAATATATAAAAAAGAAATAGAATGCACAAAAAAAAAAAAAAAATAGCGTAATCTTGTTGCACAGTTGTTGTTTTTTTCCTTTTGTTAATCAATTAATTATATTATAGTCTATTATATATGTTGTTGTGATCCTATTTACTTTCATAGAAGTGTTTCAGGTGATGCAACGATTGAATCCTCATGGTCTGCTATTCGAAAAAAAAAAAAAAAACATTCAAATTCTAATCTTACTGGTTAACGATCGGCTAATGAGCTTCGTTTGACGGTCACGAAAATAAAAATGCTGTCATTCTACAATTCTCCTCCATATTTACTATGCTGCACTAAAATTCAGGTAACTCGAAAACTTTCATACATGAGCTGAGATCAGACGTGAGTTTGATCATAACCACCGCTCATGTCCATATTGAAAGAAATACCAAGTTTTGCATTGGAATGACTGTACACCGACGTCGTATGTTCGTTTCATAAATGAAGCCCATTATGTTCTGGTATGGTATCATTTCCGATTGGACCATTATAATTACCTAATTGACCCATAATCAGACAATTGTTTGATGTGCCCTTTTTGCATGATGTGGCAACTAAAAATTTAATTGAAAAAGGCAACAGAAAAGCTAGCAGTTATGACCTTTCCAAGAAGAGTCAGAGCAATTAAGAGTAATGAATATAATTACAGGATTTCCTCTCAATTATGTAAAAAATAATAATCTGTAAGCGCCTTAAAATATGTTGTTGCTTGATCTTTGAAAAACACCTGTCTTCAGAATTTTGACAGCTTTGGGATTTCTATCCTGATTAGGCTCTGTGTGGGTTTTTTTTGTTTCTAATATAGCGGCAATGCAACGGTGTGTTGATGGAAAGCGGCATATCTCTGACCACTTGGATCCAAGGACTTATGAGCAGGAACCCAGGCAGAACCCTCAGTCTGGTTGTGATTGACATAGACAAGTACTTCAGGTGACTGACCGTCAGACATAGTTTTATTTAATGAAGATTTCATCTAAATGCTTTGACATAAAATACAAGCGTTACACTTCTATAATAAATAGTTAATGCTGAATTTTTTTCAGTTTTTATACCGAATGATTTATCAGCATGAATATTATTTTTTGAACAGTAATCATAAAACAAATATTTGCATTAGCACATGTATGTTATGATATATTTTGAATGACAATTGAGTTTAAAATTGCTTAATTTTGCATCTAATGTTCTTATGCAGATCCCAGAATTCAAAATGTCAGAAGAAATACCGTGATGCGGTGCTTGGTGAGGAAAAGAATGTAGGACTTCAGGGAGCGCAGAAAAAGAGAAGAAAGAAAGATGATATCAATCAGCTTCCTGAGGTCTCGCGAGTGCAGGTGGAGGAGGTAAGCTGAACCACCTCACTGGCACTGCAGTCCATATAGAAATTCATGGCCATATTTGAGGTCCTCTGCTTCAACTCAGTTTTTTTCTCCCACTCACCTGTCCATCAGGCTTTGGTAGACCTGCAACTGCAAACTGGGGTGCAGGTTCGCTTCCTCTCTACCTGGAAAGACTTCACTGATTATATAACCATGTCAACCAAAGCAGTAGCCGAGGCACCGTTCAAGTGAGTGGGAAGCCAGTTTCCTTATTTATCACCCTCCACCCAGCTGCATCTTTAGCTACAGTGGATTATTTTTTACTTGTGTATGTTTACTTTTCCCAGACGGGAGCGAGAGAAGACGGGTTTCACATTTTGTTTGGAGAGTGAGTGGGCAGGGGGTCAGAAGGTGGACCGCACAGGGAACGGCCTTCTGCAAGTTTGGAAGAGGCAAATACAGCAGTTGAACCGCGTCAGCCCTGATATGGCCAGTGCCATACTCAGTGCCTACCCTTCTCCTCGGCTTCTTACTCAGGTTTAATCTGTTTTCAATTACCGAAGTGTGTAACAGCTAATACAAATTTAATTTGCCGACACATTATCGGCAGACAAATGAACTAATGGCATATACTGATCTTTTGTAAATCATTTTATGTATGACATTTAATGTTTTCTGGTGCGAGATCTTATGTTTGAATGTATCTCTGTTACTTGTAGGCATATGCACGGTGCAAATCGGAACATGAAAAAGTTGGTCTGCTGGCAGACATTCTCATTCGTCGTGGAGAGGGCGTGACATCTACAACCCGCAGAGTTGGTCCAGAGCTTTCCAAACGGCTGTTTCTTTTGATGATGTCATGTGATGCTCATCAGCCCCTTGATTCTGCTGTATAGGTTCTTTTGTATCCTTGTACACATGAGGAAAAATGTCAAAAGCTATCGATATTTATCACAGTTCAGATATTTGATAAACTTCAAGCCTGAATTTGCCAGATTTTCAAAAAAGTTATATTTCTCAGTTTTTACTATAAATTGTTGCTATTAAATGATTCTCAAAGTACCTAAAAAACATTTTACTTTACCTCCATCGGAATTAGTTTTTCTCAAATTACCCCATTGCAAACCTTTATGTACCTCTTTATACTAAAGGGGGAACCTTGAAAGTTTCTTCGAGCTTTTTGTTCTCTTCTTCCCAGTGGCAAATAACCTTGGACGGAAGCCGAAATGCAGTAAATGATCAGAAATGCTACACAAGCACAGTATTTCTTGGACATGTTTAAGACCAATAGGTCATACCCAAGCTGAATCATTTAGAATTCATTCCCTTTATGTTATTTTTACATATATTACCAGCACTAGAGAGGACACTATTAATTACAAAAGCTTTTGGCTTTTTTCCTGTTTAAGGCACTATTGCACTCCTTTCGGTAACCAAAATGGCCCCTTGAGTCACTGTCTAAGGACCATAGAGACTCATGGCTCATTTCCAGCACACCTAGACAATGGCACCTGACCAAGGAGTGTGGTGTTGCCGGAAACGAGCGGTGGGGTAACGAGCCGTTAAATGTGCTTAAGAGATGAGCTGCATGCTTCATCCCTGTCCCTGAAGGCAGTATTTCCTCTACAGTTTAAGGGATGGCATAACAAACTATGGCTAGTAGGTGTGTTCTTGTGCCGAAGGGAATTATATGAGCAGAAGTACTGCAGCTTGAAAAGGGATCACCTTGGAGTGATTGTTTAGCTGAATAGTATGAAATCCAATTTCCGTGTACTCTGAATGCAGACTATAATAGCTTTTATGACCTAGAGTCTGCAGTGCTACTGCTAACGTCTTCAGTGGCTTGTGAATGGTTGAATGAGACTTTAATTTCCAAAAAGCTGTTGTAGAATATCATGACTTGCAAAGTACAATGTAACTCATCTAACCTAAATGTTTAGGAGGAGGAATTGTTTCTCTCTAATAGTGTTTCATTTGCATCATAATACAAATATCTGTGAAAGTGCGAAGGGTCTGTTTATGTGTCTGCAATGTGCATATATGAGTCATGACTACTCCAAATGATAGATTGCACCTTGGAAAGAATTTCTGTTCAGCAGAGGAGCAATTTCTCATTTCTGGTGCACGCAGGATTTTTCCTGCTTCTTGTTGGAGATTAATAAGGATTGGGAGTGGCGGTAGGTCAACGTCGGCCACCTTCACTCACAGTCAATAGAGTGGGAAGCAAAGCAGGGCTGTTAGTCACTGTCCTTCTCTAGATATTCTCAACTCAGCTCATCTCTTGGAAAAATGCGCCGCCTTATCGGCCGCCACACAAGATGGAGTGCTACAGGCTGCGCTGCTTATGGTTCTGTGAGTATGTTTTGTTCCAGTTCCAGTTTGGTATTCTTGGCAGAGTGGGTGCACTTCCAATATCTTGGGTTGTGCCACAGTAATGCCACCTGTAGTGTGTTGTCAGTGGCATAATAATCATACATTTCCTCAGGCAAGTGAAATGGCAACAAGACAAAAGTCTCTGATATTATCCTTCAATTGCATTCTCTTTTGTTTTGCCTTGGCGCTCGGTGAATCACGATCCACTCTGAGCCACTTGTTAAAATGACAAGAGAGAATGTCAAAGACTACAACAATCTATTTCAGAGCATGAGTAGGCCGGTCACTGTGGTATTGGTTTCTTTGCCACCAGCGTTCAATCAATGTTTGCTGCTTCTCTTTAAAAGTTAATTATATGGCTCTCTTTCTGCCTTTCTGTTCATTTGCAAATCAGACTCAAGCGATTCAAATGTTCAGATCCTGCTCGTCTGGAACAAGAGATGCAAAACCCTTAAGAAAACTTTGGCTGCCAGAGCTAGAGGATTTTCAACTACAGAGGGAAAGCATTGCTGATTTTGTTTTCTACCTTGCCCTCTCCTACTACCCTTTTTTTAGACTGCACAGATGTACAGAATTTTCCTCTCTTATAGTGGATTTTTAGTGTTTTTTTGTTCCAGTTGGTTAGGTGAATTTTTGATTTCCACATGAGGGCAGAATTGTTTCACACTGACTGTACACTGACTAGACCAATGTGTCCACACTGGTGTTGCTGTTCTCAGCTTGATTTTGTACTGAACACCACATTGTGATCCAACACAGTAGCAAGATTCTTAAAATTGAACAAAAGCATTAATGTTACCATGAACTGCATAGATCGAACAATATACGAAATTGTTATTGTGACAGGCTTGTCTATATGGTTTGAGTGTCTGATGTCTCTTGAATTTTAATGGCATCTTTCTCTTGGCAGCCAGTAATGCACTGCACAAGTTTATGTTCCCTGGCTGCAAGTGGTATTTAGTCTGGATTGTTTGATTGATCTGATTTTTTAGTTGTCACATGAAGGTAAACAAATAAAATACTTCAGTCTTTTAAAAAATGTGTGGTGTATTACCAATTAGTTTCTAGGTGCAAAAGGGAAATAACATTTTAATGTGAAGGTTAGCAGAGGAACACACACACAAAAAAAGGTTTGAACCATTATCAGTCCCAGCACTCAGTACACAATAAGATAAAACTGTATTTATAATAAAAAAAGACAACATACACATTGCCAAAGGAACCCCAAACAAACAATTAAAACATAAAAACTAGCATTACTTCAGGAGCAGGTAAAGCCAAAATAACAAACAAAAGGGCACTACCTGCCAGAAGGAAATAGTTAACCTGTAAAGAAAATAAAGTAAACACAACTCTTACCTTACTTCCTAACTAGAAAAAAAAAAAATAGGAGAAAATGATAACAAAAGAAAATGGCACCCATCTCCCTACTGCTCCAATGCTAAAAAGAAGATGACTCAAAGCACTACATCAAACACACATTTAAGTTTTTTATTTATTTAAAGTTAAACCTTTACACATAAGGCTCCACACTAGTGATGTTACAAATGACACTGATCTTCAAAGCGCGTATCGAGTAAGCATTGCAATTCCTGATAAAGCTCTAGACCATATCGCATATTGTTTTCAGAGAATCACGTGATCAACAAAAAACGAAGCCTGCATCCGAATACTTACAGGTGCATCTCAATAAATTTTAATGTTGTGGAAAAGTTCCTTTATTTCTGTAATTCAACTCGAAATGTCCAACTCGTGTATTAAATAAATTCAATGCACACAGACTGAAGTAGTTTAAGTCTTTGTGTCTTTTAATTGTGATGATTTTGGCTCACATTTAACACAAACCCACCAATTCACAATCTCCATAACTTAGAATACTTCATAAGTCCAATAAAAATAAAAAATAAAAGATTTGAGAACTATTAGCCTTCTTGAAAGTATGTTCATATACTGTACATGTTCTCATTATATGGTAGGGGCTTTATTGCTTTAAATACTTCCTCAATTCAGTGTGGCATGGATTATATAGACTCTCTGTGGGGTTCAGGTCTGCTGAGTTTGCTGCTCAGTCAAGCACACCAGCATCATGGTCATTTAACCAACTCTTGGGGATTTTGTCAGTGTGGGCAGGTGCCAAATCCTGCTGGAAAATGAAACATATATGAGATATATATATATAGTAAGAAATATATATATATATATATATATATATATATATATATATATATATACAGACCAAAAGTTTGGACACACCTTCTCATTCAAAGAGTTTTCTTTATTTTCATGACTATGAAAATTGTAGATTCGCACCTGAACAATGCCAATGCCAACTTTACACTATGATGTTGTAACATTCTTTCTCTGGTCTTTCTTTACCTAAGGATAGTTAGGTTCTTCAGATTCAGTTTTTTACACTAAGGCTATGTTTGCACTAGTGCATTTTAGTTTTGAAACGCTTAGCTTTTGCTACGATTACTCCGGTTGTTTACACTACTCCAAGGTTTTTGACCCTCAAAAACGGAGACTCTCGAAAATGGTGCAGAACCCGTTTTTGTTTGAAAAACTCTGGGGATGTGTTTCAGTGTAAACCGACCAAAACTTGAGTCTTTTGAACATTCAGTATCCTCAAAGAATGTCCACACTCCAAAAGGCCATCAGAAAGCAGATATAGAGAATCTCATTGATGGTCCTTATAAAATCAGATCATAATTTGTTTTCCGCTTACTTGCTCCTTACAATCTAATTTTCGCTGTGGGTGGCTTTGTTCTCTGAAGGGTGCTTGAGAGTTTGAGGCTGCTGCGTGGAATCAGGCCAGGGCTCTATTTACTTCAGATCCCAGGCCTCATCCCTGCAGGGACCCCTAATCAATGCCCGCCTCTTGCCCTCTTCATGATCCCTCTCTTGTAGCGACCTGATGTGATCGCTAATTGGGCTATTTGTGTGGAGCTGAGCAAGCCTGACATTATTTCTGCTTGTCAGAGTGTGTGTTTTATGATGTTTCTGGGCCGTTTACTTATTTATTCGAAGCTCGCACCTTCTGGAGTCTGTGAGGTAGTTTGATGGACTGTGTCCCGAAGAAGTCTCCTGAGGCCATCCGTGTGTCTACGAGCATGTGTCAATGTGCGCGAGACGTCACAGCGGTGTCCTGACCACTGCCGCTCAGCATTCATTACACACCGTCACCCTCTTGGGCGTTTTTATTAACAATCCAATCAGCGCCGTGCCAGATTGCTGGATCTGCAGAAACAAATTGGGAATAGTCTTTGATATAAGGTTGAAAACACTCTGACAGGAGGCACAGAAATATGAATTCATGTGCATTCCGCATATTGAGATTTGGTCAATGAGCCAAGCCAGGGCCATTACTCCTCTGTTTGTTATTTAAATGGATTTTTCACAACACCGGCACCTGGAGTATCGCTTTCATAAGCTAGGAGATCTTCTTCCTCAAAAACAGCCAGTGGGAAGCTGCCAGTTCTTCCGTAAAGTGATAGGCACTTTTCCGGTTTTCTCTAGTCTTTGTTTCTTTTTTTCCCTGCAGTTGACTGATTCACAGAATGGAGGTGCTTGACAGTCACCGTCATCTGCAAAAGACATCCTTTATTCTCAGAGGAAGGTAGTGCTGAGATGGAAAGATGAAGTTAAGACAGAGGGTGTCATTCATTCAGGTCTGTCACTCTCCCATCTCTTTGTGTTTGAGATTCTTTGGTCAATAGCTGTTCTTGACCTTTTACACCCAAAAAGGTTTGTACATGTTGGTGCGGTTTCCCTCAGCATGGGTCATGTATGAGTATCGCTTCTGCCCTACAAGTCTCGGGATCAATCCGAATTCATGTCAGTAATATCTTCTCCCAGCTTCTGTCCTTAACCTGGTGCTCAGTTCCTGTCTGAATGACGTTAGTGGTGTCTGAGCTCCACAGGAGATGACCTAGAATGATGGTGATGAAGCAACTTTGGCAATGAAAAGGTATGCCAAGAAGTGATTCTGGTGAGTTTACACCGTTTGTCATTTTGGTGTGCTTTTAAAGATTAACTTCAGGTAAATATTATTTATCTATTCCATGTATTTTACTTCTCTTAAATCTGTGCATTCCACAAAACGTATTCTATCACAAAATCAGTTTTAGTATTTTCAAATACGCCTGAAGGTCAATAGTATCTTAAGCTTTAGCATGTCTTAAAGTTCACAGAACAAAATCAAAGCCTCTTTTTCTGCGTGTGTATATTAAATTCATTATTTCACTAAGGTCAGGAAATATGCTCATTGGCTTATTACAATTGGGTCCTTCCGATTTCATGTATTTCTTCTTTTTAAATGTCTGACTATTTAAAGTTATTAACCTTGGGGTAAATGCTAGAACAGAAAATATGAGGACAAGTCTGTATACTCCATTCCCATTAAAACCACAAAAACAAAAAGGCACCAATTTAGTAAAGAGACCAGTTATTACATATTAATATTTTTCATATTTGCTCTTTATTAGCATTTACAATGTACATATTCTGCATGATCATATTCTATATCTGTAATCCTAACTATTACCCAAACTTAAAAACTACCTTACAAACTATCAATAACCAGCAAATTAGGAGTTTATTGAGGCAAGTCAACAATAATGGTTTAATTGATTAATGGACAATTGGATCATAAAACAAAATTTGACCAAAAAAATAAATAAGCTCTCCAAGATTTTTAAGTCTTTTTTAATTTTCTCATTCAGTGTGAAGATGAGGAAGGTAATTGCAAATGCATACATAAATAAATGAAAACAAATGGATCCTTTTTTATATATATATAAAAAAGCCTCATACAGGGCATCTCTTTCTTCAGAGAAGTTCTTAGCTGTAGAAACCATAAACATGATGAAGTGAGGCTGGCTTTTTCGTCATGCATCAATCTTCTGTGTTATTCAAATGCTCAAGCTGGTAAATAATTCAGGGGAGGGGATGTACGTCATATTTCCTCAGCTTTGGGATTTATGTAATTTTCCCAACACCAAATCGTGATTGATAGACAGATAATGATGTAATTATCTTAGCGAGACTTGGTGCTCTCCCATTAAAGAGGATAATGTTGCTGTTGTCCTTCTGGAATTCAGTTGCTAATTTTACCCTTTAAAACTATTAGAAAACGACAGCCGACATCCTGGAATGAAGGGATCGTTTAAGGTCCACAGTCTGATGCCATGATACAAAGGTTAAACTCTACTTTTCTGTGCCAGTTTGTAGAAGTTGAATGCGCATACTTGCTTAGAGCTTTTGAAGGATCCCATCCACACTTTGTTTGATGAAAGGACTAAAAGGTCACATGGCTTAATAGAGAAACCAATTACTTCAGCTCCACTTGATAATGAGAATGTTGATAAGCTGAGTCCTCACATTCATGTATCAGATTTCCTCACACCATTTATTATTTATTATTTCCAATTTAAGGTCTATTAGAAACATTCTAGTTGATTGGCAAGAATCTGTACAGCATGTCACGATTTGTATTTGCTGCCATCAAGGTTATATAAAACAGTATAAGCTTGAAATTGCAGGATCTGCAGAGCTGCATTTGCAATCTTGTTAGACCAATGTGGCATTAGCCTTGTTAATGCTAGAATACACTACACAACTTTAACACATAATTTGTTTTTGTTTTAGCTTCAGATTATGATTATATTTTATGATTTGATATTTTGAGATGATTTTAGAATGCATATTGTTTTCAGTTGTCATGCATCTCCTATGTGAGGCTCTGCACAAGTTCAGAACAACTTTAAAGTCTAATTTCCTGTAACGATTTATAGTCAGCAATTGTTGTCAGATTTTAAAAGTTGTGTAGTTTATTCACGCCTTCAGATGCTTACAGTCTTGTATTTGTTTGGCTAATCTTAAGGGACATTCAAACAGGGATTTGCGTGAAGTGAAGTGACGTGACATTCAGCCAAGTATGTGACCCATACTCAGAATTGGTGCTCTGCATTTAACCCATCTAAAGTGCACACACACAGCAGTGAACACACACACCCGGAGAAGTGGGCAGCCATTTTTGCTGCAGTTCCCGGGGAACAGTTGGGGGTTTGGTCATAGCATTACAGGGCTGAGACTCTAACCCACAATCCTAGGGTTAGTTAAACTCTCTAACCACTAGGTCACGACTTCCCCAGTGGCAAAACAATTAGAAGTCATTAATTTTCAATGAGAGTAATTTCTGGCGACATGCCACATCACATATCAAAAAGTATGATTTCCTTAAAAGATATTCACCTTTCATTGGGCTCTTAATGATTTAAATATGGTTTTCAACCTTTACAGACGCCCAAGAATTTCTATAATGCTTAAAAGTAGAAAATATAGAACATTTATACCACATTGCATTTAAAATATGTAGAATATGTTTATATTTTTTAAAATGATGTCTTTATATTTGGTAGCTTTGCAAAGGGAAAGTTTGTTTGAGGGCCATTTACTGTAGTCTGGCTTGAAGTTAGACAACATTTTTATGACCACACAAGAAGGCTGTTCCTAAGTATACTCTTGTCTTTGAAATATGAATAAATTGTCTCTAGCACCTGATAAATATAACTTAAGTTTCATATTTTATATCATGTACTGTACTTCTGGGGTGCCCTAAGTCAGCCGAGCTTTCTGCCACAGTTTTGTGCACAGGATTGTAATTTGGGCACAGAATAGAGCATTTCACATATTTGTGAACTCTTGTGGAGAGGTATCTTGTTGAATTGATTTTCATTTGTTCAAAATACTTGAAAACAATCCTGCTTTTGCGGACGTGTGGCACAAATATAACCACTAAGAATGAGAATGCTTAATGGACAGCACACTCCCAGGTTAAACCGCTGCAATGTGTGGCTCAAGATAAATCCGAGAAACCTCAGGCAGTAAATTATCTGATTGCCTAAACATTATAAATCGCTAATCTATGTTTGACATTCGGAACACAATTCACCTAATAGATTCATATTTGCGTCTTTCCAAAGAGCAATTGTGCTATTTATGTCTCTTTACCTTTCCTTTTAAACAATCAGCAGTCAAAGATATACAAGTTGAAATGTCATAGACTGAATCAGTGTCTAAACATAGAGCCATCTGGAAAAAGAACTGTTGGATGATCTCACCCGGTGTGACCAGTCATTACCGGTGTCATTCAGCACTTGATGATGTGTACCTGTTAGCAATAGCATCAGTGATGTACTACAGTTCAGTTGTTACCATGGTCACCACAATGGAAGTGCCTTCCCTGTTATATTTTGTGCTAGTGTAATATATTATAGACTCAAGAAGAAATCAGAAGGTTTTTTTTTCACTGTGTACCAAACCTTATGCACATTGAGAATTAGGGTGACCATATTCGCCGTTCATACGGGACACGTCCCAGCCAGGATTTTAATATTGCCTAAAATATCCAGGTTTTGGCTATTTGTGTGCAGATTGATTGTTGTGAATCATGAGAGCTATAAAGAGCAGAGCAGACGGCTCCTTATGCTTTTGAATCGCTTTTACGTTAATGTTCGTTCGTTTGACTTGAAGGATTGTGGCGCACTTTGTTTTTGTTTTTTTTGGATTTGTGCGCAGAGACGCTTCAAGTCAATCGAACGAACAAACACGTGCACATATTTGCATAGCTTTGATTGTTCCCTCTAGATCTCACCTTCTCACACGCAGCCCGACGATTGGTCGTCCTATGTACAATACCTGCAAGTTATTGGTCAAGCTGCTCTGGATGTTTAAGACATTATTAAAATTCTGGCTGGGACATGTCCCGTATGAACGGCGCATATGGTCACCCTACTGAGAATACTTCTTCACGTCTCTGTGTATTTTTCTCCAATACGGATTCTATAGATATATATGAAAAGTCGGTGCAGAATGTGACCTAAGTAAAAATCATGGGCTGCATCCAGAATCGCATACTCTCTGGGTAGGTATTTATTTTAAATAAGGAATTATTTCACGATCGTTAAAACAAATACATCTGTTTAGTTACATTTATGATTGTGGTACCGCATGAAGTTCTACTGTAGCCACAGTGCAATGTTAGTTTTTAAGATCATAATTGAGTACATTTTGGGGAAAGGAAAATGAGACACTTTTTGAAATTTTTACCTGAACCAAATGTTTATTTAGCATGACATCATCACCCTGTTTGTGGTTGTCAGGTTTCCCGTTCATTGCAAAAGATTGAACAGCTCTTTAAGGTGTATAGTGTAATTCATCCCTTTTACACAGACTTAAAAAGACATCATTTCATCTAAATGGCTTTTTTTGAGGGCTGATCTGTGCTTTTTCATGGAATAATATCTGTTCTGCTTCATCGTCTGGTTGTTGTCCGTCCTTTCATCCCAGTCAGTCGAGTATGTAAGGATTAAGAATGCATTTTTTTTTTTTTTTTATGGTCTACACATTGAGGGAATCTGTGCTTTAAAAATGTTCCAGAGGAAGCTATTCAGAAGGAAGCTATTGTTTAAAAATCAGTGACTGTGTGCTTTAATTTGTCCATACAACAGTGTTAGTGGAAAGTTTGCGGGAGGCACAAATTTAGTTT